>NW_006159632.1:4447611-4451359 GCF_000334495.1 Tupaia belangeri chinensis
ATAAATGTTCTCGATAAAATGATGGTTGTCATTTCCAGCTGTCCTGTTTTGTTTTTAACCCCTTTTAACCATTGGCTTTCTGAACAGGCCCCTTTTACCAGATGATGTGCTTTTCTGTTGCATGGTGGCTTAGTCCAGAATGTTTGGTGTTACTTTTTGAAATGATAATGTGGGACAGAGAGAGACAGTAACACCCAAGTCCAACAGTTTCAGACACACCCTAGGGGGATCCAGACAGTGGGAGCCAGGAGCTCAGTTTGAATTCTCAGCATTTGAATTCTGGCCCTTCAGTAGGATTTTAAAGATTATGTTAACACAACTGTTGAGCATATCTGTTTCACCCCTCTGCTGCAAAAAGAAGGGCCGGGTTTTTTTTTTAGATTTTGAAATAGGATGTTTTTGGTGACTTCCAGCCTGTCTTAAGGGCATTTGGAGAACTGCACTGAAATAGAGCTGGGCGAATTGAAGGAGAGGGCAGGTGAGTTAGAGACGACGGCTAATTAGCTTAGGTGGTGGAATAAAAAGAACCTCAGGATCCACAAATCTGGTTAGTTCTGGCTCAACCACTTAATTGGGTGATCTGAGCCTTTTTTATCTGAAGACAAGCACCTATCTCCAGACCCAGGGAGTTCGGTGAGACCTCGGTGAAATGCAGAAACAGTGCAGGGGACAATGCAGCACTCGGACCAGCAGCGTCCTCTCTCCTTGAACAGGATGACAGAGTCAGGGAGGGAGAGAACGGCTGTGGGCCCAGCAGAGGCGGAATGGTTACGTTGCTGGACTCCCACGTAGTTGACCATGGTCTTGTTAACGGATGGGAGAATGTCGAGCTGTGTTGTGATGATGTCCTTGGCTTTTTGGGTCCAGATAACTAAAATTAGAGATCTGTCCCTAGGCGCAAAATGAAACTGCAACCACGAACGAAGTAGGTAGAAAAGAAGGTTTAATAGGAAAGAAAGGAAAGTACACCCAGAAAGGCTCTTGGGCAGGCAGATTGCCCAGTGGCAGCTGCGCTTGATACTGGTTAATTGTTACGTTTATTACTAGAGGTGATCATGAATATTTATTGGTGGGAGGTCTGCCATGCTACCTATGTCCTTCCTTTGAATTAGAATCTGCGCGTTTTCTCCTGCGCTTGCGCACTTCTCTCACAGGTAAGGAATAAGGAATTTGATTACCTTAATGCTCATGCCCAGTGTGAGCCAGGTTGTTTAATTAGACTGCCTAATTAATTCATCGTCCTAGTGAGAATTAGGGCATTGACCAAAAACGCTTACTTGGGAATTAGAGTGTTGACCAAAATGCTTGCTTGTGTATTTTTGATAAGAGAAAAATCTACGAATCATTGCTGTATGCTTCCCTCAGGCCCCAAGGAAGGAAGATGGCAAATTGCCTTGCCCTCTTGGCGCCCGGGGCTAGGTGAGCCTTTGGCTTTTCTCTTAGGGCTGCGCGCTCATAACTGCCTACTCCAGTCTGAGGTTCGGACCTGGCAGCTTAAAACACGCAGGGCGCATGTGCAAGCGTGCCTGCTCAAAATCCCGAGAGGAGAATGGAGAAGAAGGGATTGTGGTGTGGCCATCCCCACAGGGGGTGACGTCTCGCTTTCTGTCTCTCTGTCTCTGGCAAGTGCATGTGCCCTACAGCAAAAATCTCTGGGAAAAGAAAAAAAAAAAACTGGGCTGAAAAGCTTCAAGCGGCTGACAGTTTGTTCAGTTGTAAATGTCAATCATTTGGAAGCGAGTGTGTCTTCTTATTAATGATAGTATCTAGTTTATATCTTGGAATTAAGTGAAGTCACTGGGGCAGGGCACGTGGATTACTTCCCCAGATGCATATGGCCCAGGGAAGACACGGATATTAAATGTGAATTGCAGCGAAGCGTATTTATACCACAGACCTAATACAATTACACGCTGGATTTTTTCCAACATGTTTATAAACATTCAGAAGTAAATATCTAGTCTCTGTTGCATCAAGGGTAACTTTTCTGACTTTGAGGTCATGAATATGTCCCCAGATTCTGTGTTTTGTTTTAATGCAGATTTCTTTCACAATCACCAGCAAGTGCATTTTATCTGGAATATGGCAGACCCGAGCATGTACCATAGACCAGGGTGACGTGCCCGGGTGTAGCCTCACAAGCTGGAAGTAGTTTCATACGGAATACACTTAAATATAAGTGTTACTACACTTACAAACCACTCCATGTGATGGGAGAACCCCAAATGGCTGCAGGTAGCTCAAGTTCTTACTGATTGATCATTTTTACTCTGAACAAGATGTCTTAAGGGTGAGAGCTACTAGACAAGGTCTTTCCTTTGTTGAGATTTTTTTTTTTCCTGCCAAAAACGATCACAGTCCTGCGGTACAAAATTGCTTTATGCCTTTCCCCCCGGGAATGTAGAAAGTAGGCTGAACCAATTTTATCTCCATTTATGATTAGAACAGGATCAGCCACAGCTCGGGAGAGGAGAGCCAGGACTTGAACATGGCTTTCCTTTTCTTAGTTTTGTGTCGAAGCTAATCACGCTGCTCCCTAAGTGTTACTAAGGAAAATGTAGGGGCCAGACATGCAGTGTTAAGTGCTGTGCTCTGCGGGGCTGACCACACTGGGAAGGTTCTGGGTTCGTGTCTGGAGACTTCCCTGGCTGCTGGGCACGCATGTGCCCATGACCTGGGGGACTGGGGCTGGTGCCGAGACCCTGTTGGTACCACCTCTCCTGTCTCACGGAACAAGTATGTAAGTAAAAGAAAACACATTTTTGTATTATCTACAATCTTGCCCCACAAAAGATGAGGGCACAGGTCTCCCTCCAGGCTCCCCCACCATCGCCTGATGGCTCCCCGCATCACTCTCGCTCCCCGTGGTCCTGACACTTGAGCCGTGTGTAGGGTGACCGCTGTCGAAGCCGAGCATACACTAAGCCAGACGACGTTTATTTTCTTCCACAACCTCCTTGCTCCCTCCCTGTCTTGATTCCCGGTGGCTTCTGGTCCACACGGGTGCGGACTAAGTGCCCTTCGTGCCTGGCACAGCTGAGTGTTCTCTCCCCCTCCTCTGTGTTCCAGAGACCCCCCTTCTCCACTCGGCGTCCCATCTCCTGTTTCCTGGCTCCCAGATCTTGCTCTTTCTTGGTTTGCTTGTTTTGGTGGGGCACGTCCTCCAGGGCTTCCTGCAGAGGCGTGCAGGTGGGGCGTTTTCTGAGACCGGTGTCCGTCCAACCTTCGCTCAGGGTTGGTAGCCTGGCCACGGGTGGGCTCTAGAGCAGAAGCTTTCGCCCTCGGACCTTGAAAGTCATTTGCGCCTCAGCTGCAGGTCCCATTGCATGGACGCAGAGAAGTCTGGTGGCCCCCGCTCCCGGTTTCTTCGCGTGCAGTCTGCGTGGCCTAAGCTCACCGAATGTTCACGGCTGTGCGGGCTTACTGGGTGCTTGAATGTGCCTGCTCCCAGCGCCTGCTAGGCACGTGCTCTGGAGAGCCATTTTCTCAAATCACTTCATTACTTCCTTCTCTTCTCCATTCCCTGTCCTGTCTCCGACACGCTGTTGTCCCAGTGCATCAACTGGTTTGAACCCATCACGTTTGTCTCTAGTCGCTGTGACTCTTTGGGACGTCTGCTTTCCAGTGCTTCCAGTAAGGGTCTCATCTGCTATCAGGTCTTTAGTTTTAAAGACCACCTTTTGTTCTCCAATTTTTTTTTTTTTTTTTTTTTTTAGGGATTTTTTTAAATAGAAGGGACGCACTCCCC
>NW_006159632.1:4451686-4460646 GCF_000334495.1 Tupaia belangeri chinensis
CCAATTTTTTTTTTTTTTTTTTTTTTTTTGGGAGAGATTTTTTGCAATAGAGTGCATGCACTCGCCAGAAAGAGAAAGTGAGAAATCACCCCCCAGGGGAATGGCCATACAGCAATTTCTTCTCCTCTCAGGATCTTGATCATGCACGCACACGTGCCGGGCATGAGGTTAAGCCACCGGGTCTGGGACTCGAACCGTGGTCAACTACATGGGAGTCCAGCAACATAGCCATTATGCTAACTGCTGATCCCTCACATTTTTTAGAAATTCATAAATGGTACCATGACTAAGAAGAAAAATGGAGAGTCAGTTACAGCTGATGCAAATTCTCCACCGTAAGACAGAAGAAAACAACATCCAGTCTGGATTAAATAGGCCTTTGCAGAAATAAAAATTAACACCTGAAGTTAGAAATTAAAAATGAAAGACATCCAGGACGCTCAGTCATCCAGACACTGAGTTGCTGTGATTCAGCAAAGACTTGGAAAAAAGACAAAATTACCTCAAGATTAGCCCAAGGTGCCCAAGAAAGAATGGGTGCCACCGAAGGCAGAACGAGAGGCCGTGCAAAGGTGAGCGGCCAAGAGAACAGCAAGATAGCCACGAGGTCCAGAGAGAACGGACACGTGTGCATGCACTCTTGTGACAGGCACACCACGAAACCCCACGGTGAAATCTCAACAGCAGAAGCTGGTCATCACACCACACCACACCACGAGAGCGCGGGTCACACTGAGAAGCCAGACTCCTACTTGTGGGCCCAGAGAGGCGGCCATTCGAGCACCTGTTGCCGACAGTAACCGAATGCGAATGTGAGCCCACCTTCCTTACAGATGAAGCTGTGCACGTGTGTGCACGCAATTGATACTGGTCGGATTACTCTAAAGGCACACAGAGATAAAGGAGCCCTACAAGGCGTCCTGTGTGAAAAAGCAAATACCCCCCTGGTTTCTTTCATATGCAGCCAGTCTCCTACCTATTTAGTGTGAAGGGCCTGCTTAGGGAACCTGGGTGATTGGGATTGTAAAGGGTTTTCTCCATTGAAAATATACCTCAGGGGACCAGCAGTTGGCATAAAGGTTATGTCGCTGAACTCCCATGTAGTCAACCACGGTTCGAGTCCCAAACCCGGTGACTTAAATTCACACTGGGTGCATGTGCGTGCATGCCCAAGATCCCTAGAGGAGAATGGAAGAGAGGGGATTGCGGCATGGCCAACCCCCCCGGGGGAGGGAGGTGATTTTTCGCTTTCTGTCTGTCTCTTTCTTTCTGGCAAGCGCACGCGCCCTATAGCAAAACCTCTCCAAAAAAAAAAAAAAAATCACGAAGATATACCTCAGCTGTGATTCTTCAAAAAGCAGCGATGTCAAGGGGTTTACAAAAGCGAGTCATAATGGCACCTGAGAAAAGCCTGCTCTGTCACTCAGCACCAAGAACCTAAAAGGCACTTGTGGGCTCCAGACTTTAGGGTGGGAGCAGGTGGGGTGGTTTATGTCCTAGGCAGCTTCCGGCCTGAGCTGAACTGGAGCAAGCACACCCATGAGCCTACTCCCAGCCCGAGCTCTGATCCCAACGCAGCAGAAAAGCGCAGTCTTCCTGTAGAGCAGGATTGCTTTGCTGTGTCTGGGTTCTGGTTTCTTCCTCACCCTAGAGGACGGTCTGTTAAGTGTCCAGTGAGAGTGCGGAGGAAGACGGGGTGCCCTGCGGGGCAGTTGGGCATCTGAACAAGCACAGTCTGGGCCTGCTGTGTCACCTCTAAGACCTAGGGATCCTGGGGGGCCAGCAGGTGGCGTGGTGAAAGCGTTGGACACTCCCACATGGCCGACCATGGTGTGAGTCCCGGACCTGATGACTTGCTTTCTCGCTTTCCCTCTCTGTCTCTGTGTCTCTCCTTGGTCAAATTAAAATAAATGAATACATTTTAAAAATTAAAAAAAAAAAAAGCCCTGGAGATCCTGACCTACCCTTTCGTTTCTATGGGACAGATGGCAATTCGTGTTCTAGCTGTTGCAAGTGTCTCTCTTACCTACTGAAAGCATTTGGCTTGACTCAACCCCCCATTTTCATAGAAATGTTAATTGCCAAGAGCGCCACCTAGAGTTCAGTATACAGGAGGGCGAGGCTTGGCTTGGGCACCAACGGGGAAGTCTTTCTCAGCACTGCTTGCTGTATGTCATTGCAGACCTTAACCGGGTGCCAGGTCGCATCAGGAGACCCTGAAATACTTTTTCATTTCAGAAGATGCATGATGAAATCACGGAATCATATCATTTTTAACACTCTAATGAAATATTACAAAAAGCTAAACACCAGAGCTAATCTCCACATCACATCCTTTTCTAATTTCAATTCCCTATCACTTTAGTTTATAATGATCAATTTGGAGTCACTTTGGTGGATATGCTGACAGCAGTCGCACCCAATTGCTACAAAGGCAACAGTCGGAAGGACAAGAACATGAGACAAGGAAGCCGCTGGCCACTCAGTAAGTACCAGGATGAACCGCAGAAAGAGCTAAGACCTTGGGCCAGACGGTGGTGTGGTGGTTAAGACAGCTGGATCCCACATGACCGATTGCATGGTTCAAGTCCCGGACCTAACGGCTTGATAAACAAGCACTGTGTGCTTGCGTGCCCCAAATCCCGAGAGAATGGAGGAGGGATTGCAGCGTGGCTATCCTCAGTGGGATGTGTTCTCTCTCATCTCCAGCAAGCACACACACCCTATAAAACAAACAAACAAAACAATAAAGACCACATGTGCTATTATAAACACACTGAATACTAGTTTTCCAGGAAATTAAATCAGTTTTACTTTGATTTTTTAAAAAAGATTTTATTTTTATTTTTAAATTTGCCACAGGGTATGAGCACTCAATGAGAGAGAGAGAGAAAAGTGAGTTGTGGGACTCGAACTACAAGTTCTGGGTCTCAAACAGTGGTCAGCCATGTGGGAGTCCATGCCATGTGCTGGCCCCAATATTATTTTAAAATGCTACGTTTTTTAAAAAATAGAACCCAGACAACCAGAGCATGTGTTTCCTGACATGGTATATGGCCACCCACTCAGAGATTCCAGGTAGGATGTGCACTTACAACCCACCAGGCAAAATGATGTTCTCCAGTCAGTCTCGACATCGTGTATCACCCTGACTTCCACAGGCACTTGAGGTCCTGAGCAGTGTAAATCTGCACTCCACTGCCCCACAGGCGGGAACAATTGCTCTTTAGAGGTGACCCAGACCTGGGGACCGCCGTCTTGCAGTAATT
Source organism: Tupaia belangeri chinensis (assembly GCF_000334495.1). Classification (NCBI taxonomy): domain Eukaryota; kingdom Metazoa; phylum Chordata; class Mammalia; order Scandentia; family Tupaiidae; genus Tupaia; species Tupaia belangeri. The sequence continues at coordinate 4,454,956 of NW_006159632.1, forward strand.
CACCAAAATGACGAACACAAAGGGAAAGAAGAGAGGCACCCAATATATGTTCTCTAGGCCTAAACATTCTCTAGGCCTTTTAGAAAACATGGAGTGCTTCCTTTGGCAACATACATGTGACTCTACAAGAAAGGTGATATTGTAGACATCAAGGGAATGGGCACTGTTCGAAAAGGAATGCCCCATAAACGTGACCATGGCAAAACTGGAAGAGTCTACAGTGTTACCCAGCACGCTGTTGGCATTGTGAACAAAGTTAAGGGCAAGATTCTTGCCAACAGAATTAATGTGCGAATTGAGCATATGAAGCATTCTAAGAGCAAAGATAGCTTCCTAAAGCGTGTGAAGGAAAATGACCAGAAAAAGAAGGAAGCCAAAGAGAAAGGGACCTGGGTTCAACTGAAGCACCAGCCTGCGCCACCTAGATAAGCCACTCTGGGATCCAATGGAAAGGAGCCTGGGCTTCTCAAACCTATTCCCTATGAGTTCATGGCATGAAGGGTGTTAAAAATAATCTATGGCCTTATAAAAAAAATCGGTGAACTGCATTTACTAGCTCTGCATTATGGCTGAACCAGACTTAACCAGCTCTGTGTTATGGCTGAACCAGTCTTACTAGCTCCGCCATTCAGGCTGAAGCAGACTTAACCAGCTCTGCGTTATGACTGAACCAGACTTACTAGCTCCACCGTTCAGGCTGAACCAGACTTACTAGCCCTGCGTTACGGCTGGACAAGACTTACTGATGCTGCCGTTAAGGCAGGAAGTTGGTAGGCAGGTGCTTAAAAAGGAACAATCTAAACAAAAACAAAGTGGAAAGCTATTTCTCTAACCAAATGACTCAGACTTGGAGGATTAACAAAATTGTTGAGTATGAACTTTCTCAAAAGTTTTTAACACGGGCCAGCAGGTGGCATCATGGTTAAGGTCCTGGACTACCACATGACTGACTGTGGTTTGAGTCTGGGGCCTGGGGACTTGCTTTCTTACTTTCTCTCTCTCTGGTAAAGTGCATGTGGCCTGTAGCAAATTAATAGTAATGATAAATTAATCTTTTTTTTTTTTTACAAAATCCAAAGACATTTAGCTTGTCCTTGACTGGCTTACGAGCTTTCCACCTGAGTCAAGGTGCTTGCCAGGCACAGCACGCTGGAGAACACAAGGCCCTTCGCTCACGACTCCACAGTTCAAGCATACCTATTCCAAACATCTAAACCCCCAAATACTCTCAAACTCAAAACTGAGCACCAACATGACACACCAAGTGGAAAATCCACAGCTGACCTCACGTGACAGGTTGCAGTTGAAACCTTGCAATACGCAAATATTGCATAGACTTACCTTTAGGCTGTGTACACGGTACGTATGAGAGACGAGAGAGTTTGTGTAGACTTGGGTCCCATCCCCAAGACGCCTCATTATGCACATGTGAGTATCCAACAATCCAAACGCATCCCAAATCCAAAACACGTGCGGCCCCAAGCACTTTAGATAAGGGATATTCAACCTGTGCTTAACTAGATCCATCTCATCTTTCCCCTTCTGCCAGCTGCCTCTGATCTTATACTCAGCATGTTTGGAACAGAGTTTACCCAACAGGCTGGTCTACATCCACGCTTCGTGGTCCTCCTCTTTGCAAGGACCTTTCCATGCAGAGAGGGAGGTGGGAGGTGGCCTCAGTCAGCCATGCAAAGAGAGCCAGAGAGGGAGGTGGCCTCAGTCAGCCCAGATTGTGGGCATGTGTGCACGCACCCAGCATGCACAGGGAGGCCCTGGGACGGAACTAGGGACCTTCCCACATAGGTCCAATTGAGTTCCCACTGTGTGCCAGCTGCCCACCCCACCGGTCTTCCTTCCATCAGGCTACCCTGACTCAGATGTCCCCTCCAAGAAACATCCCTCCATGTGCTGTCCTTCCTGTTTCCAGCACCTGGCAGAAACCCGTCAGCTCAGTCACCGGTGTTCAGATGACCTGTCTCACTCCCCAACAAGGCCATGAAGTTCCTTGAGCACACTGACTCTTATTATTTACTTTATACCCCAGGATTCTGTGTGGTTAGGGATCAAGAAAATTTAACCTAATTTGTTAAGCTGATTTAGAGAGAATGATCCCCTGCGGAAGGACAGGTGACTCAACATGACACCATTCCATAGCCATTTATGTATAAATATTTATTAAATACTGTTTATCTTCATGCTTGAAGAAATGTTAAAACTTAAACATCCAGTTGGACAGGCTGAAATGACAGATTGACAAGTGCTTATATGCTGCTGGCCAGATGTAAACGGGCACAAGTCACTAAACCGACATAAATACACCCGCCACCGGCCGGCCCATCCCTGAGTGCAACCGACAGAAGCACGAAGAAGTCATCGGCAGCATGGTTCCCATGGCCCAGGTGAGGTAGCTCTGGTGTCCGTCACCGCCGACATCGTAGGCCCTCCCGCTCTTAGACGTTCCCTGCTGTGGACTGGGCAAAGCCCCCGAAGGCAGCTGCAGGCTTAGCTGCAAGGCTGTGGGTGTTTTCATCTCTTCTCGGGGAAGGGGAGTTACATTTTATGGGCTCCTTTCCCCCTTTTCCTGGCGATCTAATTCCTTTGGCTTTTAGTGAAAAGCAACTAACCAGTCCATTGGAAATATGCTCTCTCTCAATTTATATGCTGAGGCTGGACAAGTCTGAACAGAATGGGAGCATTAAACATCACAGCCTCACTAATGACACTGTGACTTCACTGTTCAGTGTGGATGTCCTCTTTCCAAAACAAGGCTTGTGATCATTTTGTGTGGCGTTTCTGGAAACTTATGCAAATCTTATGTTTTAGTAAAATATGTTTTGTTACTCTAAAAAAGAAAAAAATGGACAAAAAATTCTGGCATATTCATACAAATACTACAGAGCAATGAAAAAGAGTTCCTACTAGACACAGCGACAGACACCTCCTGGTTCACGAAGTCAAGGCCAGTCTACACAAGCCGGACCAAGAGCTCAAAGGCGTGACCTCTGGGACTGCCAGACAGGGGGCCCAGGGAGCATCTGTGGCGGTGGAGAGGCCGACCTGGTCTGGGTGGCGGTCACACAGTGAACTGAGAGAAAGTGTAGCCGGCTGTGCACTCAGTTGTGCTCCTATACGGCAATGAGTAAGAAAAAATGTGTGAACTAAGGTGAGGGGACATGCCAGCACACTGAGGTGGGCCATGAGACAGTGACCCGACAGAAGGGCCCTGCGTCCTCGCTAAATCGAATACGGAAAAGAGCATCGTCCAAAGGGATACTTAGTAAAACGTACAAGTGACATTTCTTAGTGTGACTGCTTCAACTGGCTCGGAGCCGGTTTCCAGGCCATCTTCCTGGCACCAGAGACAACTCTGTTCTGTCCCACCTACCCGTTGGTACTGAGTTTTAACCACTCACTTTACTGAACTGTGACAAAAAGCTAAAGTCCATATACAATCTGGACACAGCGTGACAGTGGCCATTTGTCACTGGTAACACCCCACAACACACTGGTTTTACTGTATCATCCACTTTACCCTGAACCCACTGCCACCCTTCAGTAAAGGTGGGACAGAGCAATAACATTCTTTGAAACATAGAATTATTTCCTAAGATTTTCCCCAAAAATCTCCCCCCAAAATAACAAGCTTTAGTACCTTAAAACAACTAACACTTTAAGCTCCAGGTTGTATTTCTGGTCAATGTGTTTGCCACTGTGAAGATTTTCTCTGAATGAGTTTTAAAATTAATAAAAATATTAGTAAAAAAATATTCAATTTAACCAACTATCTGACAGGATTCCTCATATAAATATTTCAAAGAGTCGAAAAGTAAAAAGATCAAAAGACTGAAAAACCTCCAAAAGCAACAGAATGCGTCTCAGAGCCACACAGGCGTGCGAGCAGCCCCCTTGGCCACCGCGCGTGGCAGCAGACCTGAGCCACTTGGGCTGTACGACCTTGCACGCGTGCGTGTCCACGGAACTCGGCGCCGTGGGGACCCAACTGTAAAGTGCCAGGTCTCGGTATGCACCAGAACCCCCGACGTGGATGGCGCGGTGGGGCACCGGTGGTGGGCGAGCCACGTTCCCGGTCCGAGACTCTCAGCGTGCGACTCTGCCGCCCTCGCCCTCGCCCACGAGGCAGCCGTCCAGGTGCTCGTTGATGCAGCCCTCGTGGACCTCCCGCTGGCACACAGGGCAGCACACCAGCCTGTGGTGGCCGCCGCCGCTGGCACCCGGAGGGCCAGGGTCAGGCCAAGGGCCGCGCTCGGGGTCGCCGCCGCCTGCTGCTGGCTCCTTCTGGATGAAAAAGCGGCCAAGGCCGGCTGTGTCCCCCAGCCTGGCCCGCTTCCGAGGGACTGTATCCCCAGACGCGCTCGCATCCTGGGGTGCGGCCAGAGGCGTCGACTCCACAGCTTTTGAGGAATTTCTTAGGGAGACCTTGGACGCTGTCACCCTCCTCTGAGAACTGGCAGAGACGGCATTTCTGGTGACGTCGCCCATTGGGAGACTTTCTGTTGGAGACCCACTCGCACCTCGGAAGGCCTTCTGGCTGGCCACTGGGACTCTGGGGAAGTAGCTGCTTAGGACACTTTGGTGACCGGTGTTAAGAAAGGGGGAGGCCAGGTGAGGTTTTTTACTCGAAACATTCTGTTCAAATTCCCCTCCAGCTTTGGCACAAGGTCTTCCGGCGGCTGCTGACTGGCGCTCACTTAGGTCCGGGGTTTTGGTGACAGCCCGGGAGGTGACCAGTTTCCCGGAGGAAGGCAGACTGCTCGCTTCTCCGAGAACGTACCCTTTGCCACTAAACGGGATTAAAAGCTGTGCCTCGCCTCTACTGGGTTTATCTGCAAGGGAAGCAAATACAATTTTCCTCAACTAGAAAGTAATACAGAAACAAATATTAAACTAATGGATAGTTTTATCAAAGTGAAGGAATAACACTTTATTCTAACTTAGATCTTTTATACCTAGCTTAGCTTTAACAGGAGGGTAATCTTCGTAAGTCGGAGTTCTGGTATTAAGAGAACATAAAGGATAAAAATTCTCTCGTATGTAGATAAAGAGTCCTATCATTCTGAAGACCAAGAACACAGCAATGTTTACCCTGAAAATTATTAATTTCCTCTGGGTCATTCCAAAAGGAAAAACCTGCTACCTCCTTCCTGTCTGCTCCTGCTCCTGACGAGGACGCCCTGAGCCATCGGCTCCGGGGTGCGACCCCGTCCAGTCCAGCTCCCCAGGGGAACGGCAGGACAGGCACCCCCGCGGTGCCCTGCCGCTCCTCATAGGGCAGGAACCCGCCCTCCACAGGAACAGGGCGCGTCTCGGGCGGAGTACTGGCAGGTCACATCACGTCCCCTCCCACCCTGCTCCCACACCAACGGCGAAGCCACTTGGACGACACCCAGCTGGTAGGAAGGGGTGTAGTTAGGACTCATGTTCCGGGCATTGTTATCCGAATTTCTGTTTTTATTTTGACAATCTTTTTACCTTCTGTTTCCTAATAACACAGTGAGTCAGATAGGGAAACTTTACCTCAAGCATTATCAGTGGAAATGACTTTTTTGTTTTTAAATGTTCCAATAAAACTTTATTTGTGGAAGTTAAAATTTGGATTTCATATACTTTTCACATATCTAAAAATATTACACTTCTTCTTTTTTTTTTTTTTTTGGAGAGGTTTTTGCTACA
>NW_006159632.1:4460671-4463906 GCF_000334495.1 Tupaia belangeri chinensis
TTGGAGAGGTTTTTGCTACAGGGTGCGTGCGCTCGCCAGACAGAGAGAGACATAGGGACAGAAAGCGAGAAATCACCCCCCAGGGGGGATGGTCACGCCGCAATCCCTCCTCCTCCATTCTCCTCTCGGGATCTTGGGCACGCACGCACATGCGCCCGGCGTGAGTTTTAAGCTACTGGGTCCAGGACGCGAACCGCCGTCGACTACGTGGCCAGCAACATAGCCATTATGCTAACTGCTGGTTCCCGATATTACACTTCTTTTCATTTTTTCACCAGCCATTTAAAATATGAAAACTGATCTCAGCTGTGGCCATAGGGAAACAGACAGCAGGTCCAATTTGGCTAACAGGCTAGTCTGCTGACCTGCCTGAGCATACTCCAATGATGACCTTGAAGACTTCAAAACCATGATTTGATTTTGTCATTACCTCAAACAGACTTAAGGGTAGAGATGGCATAATTAAAAGATGGGTGATCAGAGACGGTCTTAAACCCCGTGGAGAATATGCAAGTGCAGTGCAAACTCTACTCACTGCATACAGAACAAAGTATCGTTTCATCAACATTAGGGTTTTTTTTTCTTTAAAAGAATTTATTTAATTCTACTTATTATTATTCTTTAATTTGACCAGAGACAGAGACAGACACAGAGAGGGAGTAGTAGTAACACTCAGTGTAGTAACACTCATTCGTTTAAGTGGTATCTGTAGGAATTGTTTTCTTTTTTTTAACTGAAGACATTTTTAACCAAGGCAAGCTACCAGGTCTGCAGTTGGCCAAACTGTGGTTGGTTATGTGGAAGTCCAGCACCCTAACCACCATGCTGGCCCTTTTATTTTTAGAATTATTTGGCTGTATTTACTTAATTATTATTAATTTGACAACAGAGACAGAAACAGAGGAGGAAAGTGAGAAAGCAAGCCGCCAGGTCTGGAACTCAAACTGTAGTCGGCCATGTAGAAGCCCAGTGCCCCAATCACCATGTCACCTGCTGGCCCCTCAGGGATTTTTCTTAAGAAAACTTCCATACCAAAAATAGTCCCTGGGCTGGTCACATGGCATAGTAGTTAAGGGAGCCAGATTCCACATAACCAACCACACAGTTCACACCCCAGATCACGTGGCTTGACAGTCAGGCCAGGTATATGTGCCTGTGTGCCTAAAATCCTGACAGGATGGAGACATGGAGAAGAAAGGATTACGGTGTAACCACACCCCACAGGGGAGCTTCTCCCCTCATCCCGTCTCTGGCATGTGACACCCTCTGACCCCAACAAAAAAGCCTTAAGGTCATTTTTAAAAAAAGAACTATTTAATTTATTATTACTTTTTAAATTTGCTAGAGTGCATGTGCTCACCAGAGAGAGACAGAGAGAGGAAAAGTGAGAAAGCGAGCCACCAGGTCTGGGACTCAAACTGTGGCTGGCCATGTGTGAGGCCAGCGCCTTACCCACCATGCCATCTGCTGGTCCCAGGACAGTACTGTCTTCACACTGGAGCTACGGTCATAGAAAAGTTGAAGGAGCGTCCATACACGTACCTTTATTCTCCACCGCTGATAATGGGTGCTTTTCTAGTTTTGTCTTTCCTTTGCCTTTCTTCGAGTAGTTCTCCGGCTCCTTGATTTTCACGTAGGTGCCCCCACAGGCCCTCTGGTGCTCGGCCCACCAGTAGTCGTTAGCAGAGGGCGCCCTGTTGGTGGCGCGCTTGACGTAGCCGTAATACGGTGGCTTGTGCTTGCACGGCCCGCTGCAGCGCCACCAGTGCCGCCGGTACTCGTCCACCTCGTCGTGGAAGGTGTGGTACACCTGCACCGAGAGAGCTCTCAGTACTTGGAGCGAGTCAACAACGTTAGGGAAATGCCCTACCGAGGCAGTCCTTTTTACTGAAACGTCCCATTTCCCAGCGCTTTCAGACACTTCTCGTTTGGGAAAGACAGTGATTACATTTAGCTTTTGTCTAGCAGTTCATTTTAAAGGCAATAGCAGTAGTTAACTTAATACTTTCTAAACTGTGTAAAGGGAGACACGAGACAGATTAGAAGACCAAAAAAAAAAAAAACCCACCAACAACCTCTACAAATGCTGAAAGTTCCAGAAACTAAAATTTAAAGTGAGTAAAAATCATTCCACTGCTAAATCGAAACTTTCCCTTTAAGTAACAGCACCAAGGGATTCTGCAGGACCGAACTACTGCCTACAAATGCCTGACCCTGACAACACAAGCCTCCTACCAGTGAGCTCTCTTCAAATTCTCAGAGGTCTTTGCATGTGTCTCCATTAGAAGCCTTGGAGAGTGACTGTTTATGTTTCCAGCTGTTTCTCACCGGACTGATCAATTCCACAGGATTTGGATGTTTTCACATCGTGTTCCTCACGACTGACAGAGCTTGGCCTTGGGCCGAGCCTCAGTGGACACAACAGAGTGAGTGAAAGGCATTATTCACCAGGTCAAAAATAATTCTGTTAATGTATCTCCAATCCTTAAACAGGATGCTCTTTTCCACTCTCGAGATGAAATCTTACTCAGAACCTCCGCAGAAAACAGGTAAAATTCTGACCAAAAGGCGTGCTCCTCTGCCCGGCAGAGCAGCACCAAAGGCTGTGGACACCACCGTGACATCGCTGTGGCAAAGTGACCCCGCGGCCCTCCAACCACGTCCTCAGTGTAGTAACACTCATTTGTATAAGTGGTATCAGCATGAATTGTTTTCTTTTTTTAACCAAAGACATTTTCTCACTTTCTAAGCAAGAACTGCAAGCTTTCTGTAACCACACGGCTTTATACTCTCTCCCGGTCACAAGCACATGTCCATGATGTGGCCGCATGCAGAAGGGCTTAGGGGACCCAGGTCTGGGCAACGTGGTACATCAAACCGCCCTCTCCATTACATCCAGAACTCATCACCTAAGAACTGATTAGCAAAAAAGATGGAGGAATGGGAACCAGCAGTTAGCGTAATGGCTATGTCGCTGGACTCCCAAGTAGTCGACCGCAGTTCGCGTCCCGGACCCGGTGGCTTAGAACTCACGCCGGGAGCGTGTGCGTGCGTGCCCAAGATCTCGAGATCTCGAGAGGAGAATGGAGAAGGGATTGCGGCGTGACCATCCCCCCCTGGGGGGTGATTTCTTGCTTTTTGTCTCTCTGTCTCTGTCTGTCTGGCGAGCGCACACGCCCTTATAGTGAAAACCTCTCAAAAAAAAAAAAAAAAAAAAAAAAGATGGAAAACTTGG
>NW_006159632.1:4464310-4470541 GCF_000334495.1 Tupaia belangeri chinensis
TTTTCTGTCTCTCTCTTCCTGCCTGGCGAGTGCCCGCGCCCTTATAGGAAAAACCCCTCAAAAAAAAAAAAAAAAAAAAAAAAAGATGGAGAAATTGGGCCCATTTTGCTTCCAACTCCTGTGACTCCTCCAGTCTGGGAATGTGACTTTCAACAATGTAATCACTAAAAAAACAGCTCTACAACGTGGCAGCAGATACACTGTGAAACTGGCCATAACAGGATGTAACCTTATAACCTATAAAAGCAAGGGTTTCACTCTGAAACCTCTCAATGAAAACACTCAGACCCCCAGGCTGAAAGAACACACCCTCACACCTTCTTCCAGCTGAATCAGGGAGTACAGCAGAACTTGGTGGAAGTGTAGATTCTAGTAAAGAAACTCAAAGTCTTCGATATTAGTAACTCCATAATTCCCTTGCTCACCTGGGTTTTATAAAGAATGAAATGCAGAACCAACAGTTGGTGTAATGGCTATGTTGCTGGACTCCCATGTAGTTGACTGCAGTTCGAGTCCCAGACCCGGTGGCTTAAATTCACAGGCGCGTGTGCGTGCATGCCCAAGATCCTGAGAGGAGAAGGCACTGTGGCAAGGCCATTCCCCCTGGGGGGTGATTTCTTGCTTTCTGTGTCTCTGTCTCTGTCTGTCTGTCTAGTGAGCTATAAACCTCTAGCAAAAACCTCTCAAAAAAAAAAAATGAAATGCTTCTTGTTGCTGCTCAGCATCAAAGACCATATTTTTTCCTACCTACACTTGATTTTCTTTTTTTTTTTTTTTTTGAGAGGTTTTTGCTATAGAGCACGTGAGCTCGCCAGAAAGACAGAGACAGACAGAGAGACAGAAAGCAAGAAATCACCCCCAGGGGGGATGGCCATGCTGTAATCCCCTCTCCTCCATTCTCCTCTCGGGATCTTGGGCACACACGTCTGGCGTGAGTTTAAGCCACCAGGTCCAGGACTCAAACCACAGTCACTACATGGGAGTTCAGCGACATAGCCATTACGCTAACTGCTGGTCCCAAGATCGTATCTGTTCCTACCTACGCTTGATTTTTAGTTCCATCTCAGGAGCTTCTGGATAAGGACGACTAAACATCTGCGTGTGCAGCTCTACATACCGTTATGTTGGCTCCCGTCAGGCGGTTGATACGATGCATGTGTTTACAGAACTCTGGCCCATGCCCTTCCCGGTCTTTATCATTATTAGTGACAAACAAGTAGGCATGTATCATTTCATGCAAGAGGGTCTGCAACAGAAAACAGGGTAACCTGTTACAGAAATTTTGAAGAAAGCACTTCCTACTCTACTTGAGGCCTTTAACTTCTTTGACATTTTTGCTATTGGGCACATGTGCTCGTTGGAGAGAGAAAGTGAGAAATCACTCCCCCCAGGGGATGGCCACACCCTTCTCCATTTTCCTCTCAGGATTTTGGGCGCACAGCACACGGGCCCAATGTACTGAATCCAGGACTCCAATCACAATCAACCACATCGAGTCTAGCATCTTAACCACCATGTCATCTGCTGGCCCCCCTTCTTTAGATCATAGGTTTCTTTTCGGAAACTGTAAAAGTCATAAACTATCTTTCCAGGAAACTTACATAAACACACATTCACAAAACTTTACACATAATATACAAAGCTCTGCAGATCCCAGGTTAAAAAATTCCATGTTCTAGGGTCAACAAGTGACATAGAGGTTAAGGCAGCTGGATTCCCATAGCTGACTCTGGTTCAAGTCCTGGACCTAGTGTTTTGAAAATCATGCTAGGTGCATGTGTGACCATGCCCAGAATTCCAAGAGGAGAATGAAGGAGAAGGGACTGCGGCATGGCCATGCCCTGGGGAAGCTAATTTCCCTCTTTCCTTCTCTCTCCCTTAGTGTGTGGCCATCCACCTTAAGGAATGATTTCTTACTTTCTCTGCCTTTCTCCAGTAAGCACACATCCCATATGGCAAAAATCTTAAAAAAAAAAAAAAAAAAAAAAATTAAAAAGAAAAAAATAAAAGTTACACCTTTTTCCTAGTAAAATTTCTGAAAAAAAAAATTTTTTTTTTGAGAGATTTTTGCTATAGGGCACGTGCGTTTGCCAGGAAGACACAGAGAGAAAGTGAGAAATCACCCCCTGGGAGAATGGCCACGCTGCAATCCCTTCTCCTCAATTCTCCCATCGGGATCTTGGGCACGCACGCACACACGCCCAGCGTGAGTTATAAGCCACCGGGTCCAGGACTCGAACTGTGGTTGACTACATGAGAGTCCAGCAACATAGCCATTACGCAATGCTGATCCCGAAACTTCTGAAATCTTTAGTCCGACACGAATACAGCCACAATAACTTTCTGTTAAGTGTTTGGGCGATGTAAGTTCTTCCATCCTTTACATTCGAGATATGTGTGCCCTCACCTACTGTGCATCTCCCCACTTGGAGCCCGCTCAGTCCACTTACACTCACCATTATTACTGACTCCGCGTAAACCTACTCTGCTCTTCACAGCATCTTGTCTTTGTTCTTTATTCCTTTCTTTGTCATTAATCACGTATTTCTGTTGTACAATTTTATATTTAGTAGCTACTGACTTTTTAAAATAATTTTGGTAGGCCAGATCGTGGCCTGATGTTTAAGGAAGCTGGATCCCACATGGCTGACCACACAGTTCAAGTCCCGGACCAAGCAGCTTGAAAATATGCATGGGGTGGGCATGCTCAAAATCCCAAAAGGGAGAAATGAAGAGGGACTGTGGTGTGACTACACCCCCTGTGGCTACTTTGTCCCTCACCCTACCTCCTTCTGGAGAGTGCAGGCACCCACTGGAAAAATTGAAAAATAAATAAAAACAGTGGTGGGGGTCAGTAGATGCCATAGCGGTTATGTCACCGGATTCCTCATGGCTAACCTCAGTTCAAGTCCAGGACCTGGCGGTTCCAAACTTATGCCAGGTGCGTGTGCATGAGTGCCCAAGATCCCGTGAGGAGAATGGACAGAGGGGTTGTGGCATGGCTATCCTCCCTGAGGATGATTTCTCACATTCCTTCTCACTGTCTCTCTCCCTCTCTCTCTGGCAAGTGCACATGCCCTGAGACAAAAAGCTCTCCAAAAAAAAAGTGGTAAAAACATAACACAACACATACCATCTCTACCATTTTTATGCACACAGTTCGGTAGTGCTAAGTTCTGCTTTACTATGAAATCCACTGCCTTTTATTACCCTTACAAACAGCATCCCAGCCTGGCCACACTGGCAGCACCTGGCAGGCTGAGCCACACAGAGGGCCCAGATTTAATTCCACCCTAAAAAGCCAGGTGCAGTGGCACACACCTCTAAGTCCCAGCTCCTCCAGAAGCTGGGACCTCTGGAGGAAGGAGGATCATGCGCTAATAGCCAGCATGCGCAACAAAGCGAGTCAAGCACGGTGACATACACCTGTGACCCAGCTACTCTGTCACCATTTCAAAAATAAATCCCACCCCCAAAAAAAGGCAGCACCCCTTATGTTCCCAAGCTTGTGTAATTTCACTTCCCACTCCCTGAAGAGGCTACCTCTCAGCTCGTACATGCAGCTCTGTCCAGTGATATTCCTGGGTAAGGACAGGCATCCCGGGTTCATGGGCATTTCAGGCGTCTACTACACTCAGCACCGGGGAGTCCTGCTGCTCCATCTGGCTGGCGGGAGTGACCACCAGCTCTAAGTATAAAGTGTGCCCTCCTGCTGGGCTGTGCTGCTGGTTCGGGTGTCCTGGGAGAGTGCGGTGTGGCAGATGATCAGAGGACCGAAATCAGTGTGCTTTGAAGTCAGGTGGTGGCACGCAACCAGACCCACATGGAAAAGGTCCTCCGTCTGCACCCTGGGGCTTCCCTGAGTATGCTGGCATGCAATGTGCGTCCATGATCCCGGCCGGTGAGACTGGGGGGGGGGGGGGGGGGGGGGGGGGAGGGGGGGCTTGGCAAGACCCTGATAGGGACAGCTGTCTTTCTCTCATTGAAGACATGAATTTTTTTAAAAAAAGTTAAGCAACATAAAATTTGTGTGTTTCAACAGGGAGACTTGGATCCTGTCTTTCTCTGCTTCTCCATGTTTAACTTCAACCAGTGACTTAACTTCTCTGAACCTTAAATTTCTCATTTGCAGAAATAACAGTAATAACACACACAGGGCATAAACAAGGCTGCTGAAAGACCTTCCTCACTGCCCCTCGTGTACGTCTGCACCGAGGAACAAGAGTTTTTCTGTAAAACTCGCGGGCTAACGCACAGACGTCTAAGTCAGTGAGGAGGGTTCCTACATCACGGCCAAGAGTGAGATCTGTGCATCGAATACCTCCACGAGATCCTTCCTTGGTCTCAGCTTTAACAGGGGCTCGCTGAGCCGGATGGAGCACATTCCGCCCCTCCCTTCATAGCTGCAGACCCCAGCACACCTGGAAAACAACAGCAGCACGTGTTACGTTTACCACACAGAGAAGGAGATGGGGCGACTGCTGACACGTCCTTGGGCAGTCACTCCAGAGCAGCCCCAGATGGCTTTCTGGGAACGTGCCCTCTTGGCTGGCAGGTGCTCACGTGGCACCGTCAGTGAACTGCAGTGGCTTCCCTTACCCTGCCAGGCTGCACAGGCTCAAAGGCAGTCCTATTCTGCTGCTCCCAGCCTCTCCTCCCACCGACTACAACTGGTCGTGGTGACTAACAGGCAGAGATCTGCACTTTCAACGGCTTTATATCAGGCCTTCATCTGTTTCACTGTGAGTTTTCTATCAGTTCAAAACACAAGCATGGTAACACACGATTGTTTCTTCAACTTCACTGCATTCCTGTGCAGGGACTGACTACTACTTCAAGCTGAGACTTCTCTAACTTAGTGTACAGAAAAGGGATCCTCTTAGCGCCATCGCTGCAGGTCACTTAGGTCCAGAAATATGGACACGGCAACTCCTTCCCATTGCAACACACCACTTCATTACTGAGAGGGGGTTTCCTAAGAACAGAGGACAACACAGAGTTTTCTGTGTCCTCCCCGCTTTCTTAGGGGGAGAGCTGGTGGCTTCTCCCTCTTGGGTCCTGGGATGCTACTATAAGATAATCTTTTGAATTTCAAAGACAAGTCTTCCCTTCTCCTCATGTCCCTCATCAATCCAACCGCAGCAGTGCGTGTCACACGGCTTTTCCTTTCCAGGGTAAGGGAGGAGAAACACCGGAGAGAAGAGCCAGCCCCCAAGTCTAATGCCCCAGGCCCGTGGTGGAGACGGGGAAGCCCAGGGCCCGGCTGCCTCTTCCCCGGGGTCGGGACTCACAGGGTCATCCGCATGCTCCACTTCACCTCGACGGCCTCCAGCTGGCCCCAGAAGAACCGGTCGTTGAACTGCACAAACAGGCCCTGGAGATCCGGCGTGGGGTCCACCAACTCCCAGGACGCATCCACAAGCGACAGCGGCTCCTGGGCCCGGTCGCGCTCCGCCGCCTGCAGGTTCCATTCCTCCTGCAGCCGCAAGGCCAAAAGCAGGTCCTCTTCCATCGCGGGTCTGCGGTGGGGTCGCGCGTCGGGCTGGCTCGGGGTAGGCCTCCCGGCGTCGTCCTGGGCGATACCGGCTCGGGGTTGTGCTCGGGCCGCCGCCAACCTCGCGAGAACTAGGAAAACGGGCTCGAGAGCGAGAGCTCGGCTTCCCCAAACGCCAAAGCCAAGATTCGGGAGTTAAAAAAAAAAAAATAGTCGGCACAACTTGTGGGCGCAGACCAGGGCTCCCAGGGCCCCAGGAGCGACAGAAATCCGGTTATCGCCTCTACCCTCCTCCACAACTTCAAACCCCAGCACTCAGCGACGCCCATGCGCAGTACCCACACCCGGCCGCCTTGCCCCTCACTCACTTCCGCACTGACTCTGACGGCACATGCGCCCTAGGCCGCTGGGCGCTGGCGCAGGCGCACTACCAGCGCTCGATCCCGTGCGCAGGCGCGGTGAGTGACACTCGGGCCCAGGCGCAGGCGTACTCGGCACTCCCCAGCCCTCTTGCCTCCGTGGAGTCTGACCCATTTGGGTGGGTCTTCGCGGTGGCGACAGTGACTGCTCGAGATGGCGATGGCGATGTCAGACAGCGGGGCGAGCCGCCTGCGGCGGCAGCTGGAATCAGGGGGCTTCGAGGCGCGGCTGTACGTGAAGCAGCTCTCGCAGCAGTCGGACGGGGACCGGGACTTGCAGGAGCACCGGCAGCGCATCCAGGCGCTGGCGGGGGGGGC
>NW_006159632.1:4470572-4503966 GCF_000334495.1 Tupaia belangeri chinensis
GACGGCGCAGAACCTCAAGCGCAACGTCTACCAGAACTACCGGCAGTTCATAGAGACGGCCCGCGAGATCTCCTACCTGGAGAGCGAAATGTACCAGCTCAGCCACCTGCTGACCGAGCAGAAGAGTAGCCTGGAGAGCATCCCGCTGGCTCCACTGCCCGCCGCTGGGGCTGGGGCCGGCGCTGCCGGGACAGAGGAGGCCGGCGCCGGGGCGGGCGCCCGAGACCACCTCCGAGGCCAGGCCGGCTTCTTCCCCGCCCCCGGGGGCGCCTCCCGCGACGGCTCCGGCCCGGGCGAGGAAGGAAAGCAGCGCACCCTCACCACCCTGCTGGAGAAGGTGGAAGGCTGCAGGCACCTGCTGGAGACTCCGGGCCAGTACCTGGTGTACAACGGGGACCTGGTGGAGTATGAGGCTGACCACATGGCCCAGCTGCAGCGCGTGCATGGCTTCCTCATGAACGACTGCTTGCTGGTGGCCACCTGGCTGCCGCATCGGCGAGGGATGTATCGCTACAACGCCCTCTACCCCCTAGACGGCTTGGCAGTGGTCAACGTCAAGGACAACCCGCCCATGAAAGACATGTTCAAACTGCTCATGTTCCCCGAGAGCCGTATTTTCCAGGCGGAAAATGCTAAAATCAAACGAGAGTGGCTGGAAGTGCTGGAGGAAACCAAGAGGGCCCTCAGCGAGAAAAGACGGAGGGAGCAGGAGGAGGCAGCAGCCCCGCGAGGGCCATCCCACGTGACTCCCAAGGCCAGCAACCCGTTTGAGGAGGAGGAGGAAGAAGAACCAGCTGCTCCTGAGGTAGAGGAGGAGAAGGTGGACCTGTCCATGGAATGGATCCAAGAGTTACCTGAAGACCTGGATGTCTGTATTGCCCAGAGGGACTTTGAGGGGGCGGTGGACTTGTTGGATAAACTGAACCATTACCTGGAAGATAAGCCCAGTCCACCTCCAGTGAAAGAACTCAGGGCCAAAGTGGATGAGCGTGTTCGACAGCTCACTGAGGTGCTGGTGTTCGAACTCTCCCCGGATCGTTCCCTGAGAGGCGGTCCCAAGGCTACTCGCAGGGCAGTTTCTCAGCTAATCCGGCTGGGCCAGTGCACAAAGGCCTGTGAGCTATTCTTGAGAAACAGGGCGGCAGCTGTGCACACTGCCATACGTCAGCTCCGCATCGAAGGAGCCACTCTACTCTATATTCATAAGCTGTGCCATGTCTTTTTCACCAGCCTTCTTGAGACTGCTAGAGAATTTGAGACTGATTTTGCAGGCACTGACAGTGGCTGCTACTCTGCCTTTGTGGTCTGGGCCAGATCAGCCATGGGCATGTTCGTGGATGCCTTTAGCAAGCAGGTGTTTGACAGCAAGGAGAGCCTCTCCACTGCAGCTGAGTGTGTCAAGGTGGCCAAGGAGCACTGTCAGCAGCTGGGTGACATCGGGCTCGACCTCACCTTCATCATTCATGCCCTCCTGGTGAAGGACATCCAGGGGGCCTTGCACAGCTACAAGGAGATCATCATTGAAGCCACAAAGCATCGCAACTCTGAGGAGATGTGGAGAAGGATGAACCTGATGACTCCGGAGGCCCTGGGTAAGCTCAAGGAAGAGATGAAGGGTTGTGGCGTGAGCAACTTTGAGCAGTACACGGGGGATGACTGCTGGGTGAACCTGAGCTACACGGTGGTGGCCTTCACCAAACAGACCATGGGCTTCCTGGAAGAGGCCCTGAAGCTGTACTTTCCAGAGCTGCACATGGTGCTTCTGGAGAGCCTGGTGGAGATCATCTTAGTTGCCCTTCAGCATGTGGATTACAGTCTTCGGTGTGAGCAGGATCCAGAGAAGAAGGCTTTCATCAGACAGAACGCATCCTTTCTATACGAAACAGTCCTCCCCGTGGTGGAGAAGAGGTTTGAAGAAGGTGTGGGGAAACCTGCAAAGCAACTCCAAGAATTGAGGAATGCATCTAGACTTATGCGGGTGAATCCTGAAAGTACAACATCGGTGGTCTGAGGCTTGCATCTTATGTGTACATATGCATTCTGTTTATATATTATTTATATTTATACTAAGTTGCATTAGCATCTTCTTTGTAGGCTCAAACACAGCTTAAAAATAAAAAGTGCCCTCTTAGAAATAGAAAATCTAGAGGAGAAAGGAAAAAGGATAAGTAAAGCCCAAGTAACAAAAATACTGAAATTATTAAAACAATATGCTTTACGGGACCTGCAGATGGCGTAACTGGACTCCCATGTAGTCAACTGCAATTTGAATCCTGGATCAAGTGGCTTAAAACTCATGTTGGGTGCGGGTGCGTGCCCAAAATCCCGAGAGGAGGATGGAGAAGGGATTGTGTGGCCATCCCCCTGGTGGGTGATTTATTGCTTTTACTCTCTCTCTGGCAAACGTATGCGCCCTACAGCAAAAAAGCTCTTAAAAAAAGTATGTTGTTTTTTTTTTTTAAATTATGCCAATTCCCAAATTAATATATGGTCACAGTACAGTATTTTAGCTTACTCTTTTGAGTCAAAGCACACACTTACAGTGTATATTAGGTAACAGAAATAATATCTTCTAAATATTTTATGCACGGAGTTTATGCTATGAGAAATTTCCCGGTCCCTGAGATGTTAGGTTTCTTGAAGGTACAGTGCTGTATAAGCCACATTGTGTTATGTAGTCTCTCCTTAAAATGTGGTTCAAGAGTTTGGGGAAAAGGAAGAAATAGGGAAAATTGGCTTTAGGGTAAATTTCAGTCAAAAGAATTCTTTCTTGAAACCAGCTGGTGTGTGGACTCAGATACTGTCATCCATGTGGAATACGAGAGGAAATTTCCGTGGAGACATTTTCGACATCATTTGAATGACTGGTGGTGTTCAGTTACCAATTAGTAGCTTCATAATATTTGATATGGGAGTATTCACTTGGACATCTTAAGGACTTGGTCATTTTTCCCCCAGCATACTCCTGATTTGTGTGGATTTGCAGCTGGAGCATTCGTCTTCCTCATATTTTAAAAAATAAAAACCAGGCCATGTCAAGGACCTGGCAGCAGCCAACGTTTAGTTGCCTCCTTCCCCCTTCAGTGTAGGTTGTATGGTGGCTCAGACTTTAAGCAAGTGGAAAAATGTTTTGAAATGTTTATTTAGATTTAAGGATCTGGGTGGAAGGAAAATCAGGAAAAATCCTGTGCAGATCCCAGCATTCTCTAGCATGATTACTCTGAGCAGAGATTTGTTTCTGTAACCAAGTGGAGAACAGAGGTGAAGACGGTGCTCAGGGCTAAGTGACGACAGCCTTTTGTGTCTCCTTGGCTCCACGCTGCATTTTTTTTCTTGTTTTATTTTTTTGGTGTGTCTTTAAAAGTGAATATAATGCTTACATCAGGTTGTTCAGTAAATCAAAACTAAAAGCAGAAATAACAAAAGAAATGTGAGCTTCCCCAGGACTGTAAACTGTTGATTCAGTTGTATGCTGATCACTTAACATTCCTCATACTTTGCGGAGAAATTGTGTCCACCACCGTGGTCTCCTTTTCTCCCTAGCTCCTATACTAGTTGTGATTCTTGTCCATAAATGCCATTTTAATGCTGATGTTTAAGAAGGTTCTTTTGTGGGGGTGTCACGGGTGTGAAAGTTATGTAAAACCTAGAATGGATTCCAAATAGTGGCTCCAGGTTGTGAAACCATTTGACTTAATTACTCATATGCCAGACTAACCCTTTTCTTTTTAGCTATGCATATTTAAAAGGCTGAAAATGAATCAGAGTTCCAGATTTTCTTTAATGTTTTTCACATAGCTTGAGGACTAACTAGGTAACCATAACGATATCTCAGTTGAACAGTTAGAATTTGTCTCTCTTAAGATCACTGGAAACTCGATTTTGATAAGCTTTGTTAACTATTGTGATTATTTTGTGCTGTCTTTCGTTTCTAATATTATATTGTATGAAATGTATTGTGTAAATATGTGATGCTGGGTCTGGGAAGTGATACTTCTGACGTCAGACTTCCAACTGCAGCATGTCCTTAAGACTGAAATGTGCACACTCACGATTGCTTCCTCATGTAAGTCTGCCTTTGAAAACCGCAGTGCAGAATCTTCTCCTGTCAGAGTGTGTGTGCTCCCCTCTGAGTTGTAGCTGAAGGAAGTGTACTTCTGGAGACGGGTTGGCATGGGCCCGTCCCTGAAGACCACCAGTGTTGTGGTGTCCCTTTGTGCCCAGACGGAGTGATTTGCATTCCTCAAAGCGAGTCAGAGCTCTTCTAACTATTCTGTCTCCTGAGATTTGAGAATTGAGTGCAGTTAGTGTCCAGGTATACCGCACTCGCTGTGAGGTAGCATCTGAGGGTGGATCCTCCCAACGGCGCTCTCCCATTGAGCTTGGAATACAGATTTGATTGAGTCCATTATCACTGGGAAGTGACACTCCGCGTAATTAAGTCTCTTTGATTACAGTCCCACTTCTCTTAGGTGCTGGAGACGCACCTTTGCTCTCAGTACTACCTACAGTCTAATTATGGGCACTTGAATCCTGCAGCTGGCTGTCTGGGCTGGGACTCAGGACCTGCCGTGTAATCTGTCCATTCCACTCACTGATATGCTGTGATGTGAGGGAATCTGAAATTTTTATAAAATAAAGCATCAACATTTTCTTATATTGGATGAAATTGACTGATCTGACAGTGTTCTCTGCCTTAATCAGGGTTTAATATTCTTGTTTTTTCTGATTGCTAGAGGGCACATACACTCACCAGAGAGAGAGAAAGAACAGGAAAGCACCTCCCAAGGGGGCGTAACGTGCCATCCCTCCTCCTCTCTCCATTCTGTCAGGATTTGGGGCACACGTGTACACATGCCTGGTGTTTTCCAAGCTGCCAGTGCTAGTGATGGAGCCATGCAGTCAGTCGGGTAGGATCTGGCTCCCTTAAGCACAGGGCCATGTTACTGAAATACTTTCTGAACAGTCCAATTTATTTTTTGTTTGTTCTATTATGTGGGGAGGACAGAGAGGAAGCCGTTAGCTAATTTAAGTAAGTGTTCTGCTTACTGTCAGAATTGCAACTAAATCAGATCTTAATTTTTTAGGATTCCCTTGAATGGGGAAATTGGGATGTGCAAAAAGTAAATGCACTCTTTAAAAGAACAGATTTTATATCATCTGCATATCCCTAAAGAAAACATAGGCCGCAAGACCTAGGAACTAAATGACAATTTTTTAATTTTATTTTTTGGCTAAAGGGTTTGTGCACTCACCAGAGAGAAAGAGGAAAGGGAGAAAGCACCCCACAGTGGGACAAGGTCGCACTGCAATCCTCCATCTCTCCCTCCTTTTGGGATTTTGGGTGAGCTCATGCACGCTTGGTGTGTTTTCAAGCCCTCAGGGCTGGATCAGAACTGTGTGGACCATGTGGGATCAGCCACCTTAAGCGCTGGGCCATAGGCCCAGGCCGAAGATTCTGCTTTTTGAAAGTTAACGGTACTGAGGAAACTCACGTTTAAAGTACTGAGTGTTACACCTCACGTTGCGGGTGTAGGAGCAGCATACAGTTAAGCATGCTTTATCTTCTTAAAGTGCTTTAAAACACTGGAAAAGTCAGCAACTGGAAATGACAGAATTACGTGCTCCATGGTGTACAGCAGGAAGCAGGAGGGGGAGAGCGTGCAGGTCTGAGGAGTTCGGAGTGTTCATGGACGGTCGGCCCCAGAGCACACTTGGTGTGCAAGGCGGAGGGAGAACACGGCGTGAACTCAGGCACAGAAGCGGAATGCCGGTGCCAAGTGAGCCACTTGGAGGGACAGCTGAGCACAGGAAAATGTGACACTTCTTGTTCAGAAAGCTTCATCATCCAGAGGGGCATGACAGTCAGGTAGGTCCCCACCACGCTCTGGCCAGTCCCACTCCCCAGAGGGACCACTGGTAAGTTTTCGGTTCCCCCCCAGAAATCAGATCACGCTACAAGTCCAGCTCTGCATTTGCTTTTATCCACCTAATTCAGGACATCGCGCCCCAGTACCTTCAGCTATGCCTCACTGGGTTTCGTTTCCTGTGATTGAATAGTATTCAACCACAGCAAATGGCTGTATTATAATTTTGCATGTCCCAATTACAACATTGCCTTCGGTTTCCATGGTTACAAGGAAACAGCCTGGGAAAAGTTGCCTGTATATATTGCTTTGCTTTCTTGTGGGAATGGGTCTGTAGGGCATAGTTCTAGAAATTGCCAAACTGCGCACTTTACATGTAAAGATCGCCACATTGTTCACCACGAAGGCTGTGCCACTTCACATCTGTAAGCAGCATACAATACCTGTTTGCACACTCATAAAAGTATTTTCATTCTTTTTTTTTAAGGTTTTTTTTTTTCCCTTTTTGTCATAGGGTGAGTGCATTCACCAGAGGTGAGACAAGGGAGAGACAGTGAAAGGGAAATTGAGCAATCACCCGCCAGGGGGATTGCTTCTCCACAGTCCCTTCCCCCCATTCTCCTCAGGATTTGGGGCATGCATGCACAGGTGCCTGGTGTGATTTTCAAGCTGTCAGGTGGGGGACTCAAACTTCAGCCAACCACATGGGAGTCCAGTGCCTTACCCATGCCACCTGCTGGCTCTTACTCATTTCTTAGTAAGAGTGGCCTTGTGAACAATTTCTTCATTTTTACTAATCTCTTCTATCAGGTGTCTGTTTTATACGGTGGCTAACTAGAAATATTCTCCGGCTTTACTGGCATATGCCTCTCGGTTTTCTCTAGTCACTCTTTCTGGAATTCCTATATATTTTCTGATTCTTGGCTTGCCCCTCTAATTACATCTTTTTCCCTTCTATTTCCACTTCATTTCCTTTCTTTGTTTTGAATTTGGGATAGGTCTCGCCATGTCCTGCTACTGCTCAGCCTCCCTGTCACTAGAATTTTAGGTACACGACACTGTCCAGTCTGAAGGTTGGACCAGGGACCAAACCTGATCATCCCATGTGGTCCCAGCTGGTGGGACACAACGTCTTAGCCAGCTGTACCAGAGTAGCTGGGCTCGTGTCCCCACCTGCCCTACCCAGTTGATGTGGCGAGGGTCTGTGTCCTCCATGCCAACTCATCACTGGCACCGCCATTTACGTCTGGACTCCCGGCTCTGAACCCAGGGCCCCTGTGAGTCTCCTACCACTGCAGAAGGCAGGCCTTGCTGGCACCGTTAAAGGGCAGGACACAGGGCTAGCAGGTGGCACGGTGGTGAAGGATGCTGGACGCCCACCTAGCCAACCACACTTAGTCCGACCTGGCCGCTTGCTCCCTCCCTTTCCCTCGCTCCTTGGTCAAATTAAAATACATAAATAATTCTTTCAAAAATAAAGGGCAGGACACATGGTGCCAGCTGAATTTGAGAGAGCTAGCAAATGACTTCTATCGTATGCATTTGCTCCAAATATTGCAACAACTGGGACAAACAGGAGTACTCGAGTGCTTATACTGAGACACGATCAGAAGGCAGCCCACTTGCAGGCCAGCTGCCTGCAGGCTGAGAGCTTTGCCCCTGCTCCCACCCAGTCTGCACTTGGCCCGGGGAAGGAGAAATAAACCTGCCTCTGCCTAGGCCTGGCCTGGGCCCCAGCTTCACCAGGGATAAAACAGTTGGCATATTCCTATTTCAAATGTCAGGAGCAGCACGGCCGGGTCTGTTGCCCTCACTGAACTCGGCGTCTCTCCTTGCTGGGGCTGCTGCCCCAGACCTGAGCACACCATCCAGGCACGGGCAGCACTGTGGTTACAGCTGTGGGCGTGTGCGGGGGCAGGTGTGGGCTGGAGGATGGCCATGCATTGTAAAGCCCTACCTGCACGGCACTATTCTACCCTTCAGTGAGACTGCGGCTTCCCTTGAGTGTCTTAGCAAAGGCGATGGAGAGAACGAACACGCCCTGCCACCACGCCCTGCCAACACGCCCTGCCACCACGCCCTGCCACCACGCACTGCCACCCCGATGGAGAGAACGAACACGCCCTGCCACCACGCCCTGCCACCACGCCCTGCCACCCCGCCCTGCCACCCCGCCCTGCCACCACCGCCTGCCACCACGCCCTGCCACCACGCCCTGCCACCCCGCCCTGCCACCCCGCCCTGCCACCACCGCCTGCCACCACGCCCTGCCACCACGCCCTGCCACCACGCCCTGCCACCTCCTAGAGCTGCACATGCCACAAACCCGCACGTGACTGGCTGTACTACCCCCTCCTCACACACACACAGTTTGCTTGCTTGCCTGGCGATAACATCAGAGCTGGCCGGGAGGTAAATCTAGCCACTTGGACCCAAAACTCCACAGTTTGTCCAAACCTGACATGGTACCAACAGGTCTGAAAGTAAAAAAGCCATTTTACCCAGTCTTCCTCGACACGTGCACGCATCACATGGATGTCATGGAACAGAAAAACGGTAGCCAAGCTGGGTATGTAAACATCTCCCTAACGTACACCTGCACAGCAAGAACTGGCCAGGGTTGGTTTCCCACCTGCCCTGGACTCACTGTCTGGGCTGGAGGACAGCAGCTCCGGGTCCAGGTCCCGCTGGCGTGCCGTGAACCCTCAGCAGGAGTGTCACTCAGCCGACTCCCGAGTCCTCGGTCAGCCTCAGCACAGGACCCCTCCCCGGCTCCCACGCCGGCAAAGTGCAGCCTGCAGGGGCCGAGTGGCTGTGGGATGGCCCTGCGATCTCAGCAAGGAGCCCAGCAGCCCGGCCCTGGGGGGACAAGTGCGCACCAGGAAGCTGGGTACAGGAACTCCAGGACCTGAGAAGCGCCTCAGAACGTCCACAGCACTTAGATCTTAATACAAATAGGGACTCGTCTCTGACCACCTATGACTGACCTTGCTGCAGTGCACCGAATCGTACCCTCTCCTCTAGTTCACACGTTCAAGCCCTGAACCCTGATGTGCCTGTGTCTAAAATGCAGTCTTGGGAGGGTTAAGGCGGATGAATCATGAGGGGTGAGTGTCCTCACGAGACATGAGAGCCTTCTTGCTCTCCACGAGCACAAAAAGAGGTCGCCGTGGGCACATGGCCTGATGAGAACCACCTGTAGCCTAAGAAGAGGCTCTGCCCATGCCCTGGTCCTGGAATTTTAGCCCCTAGAACCGTGAGAAGACAAACGTCCGGGCTTCCACTCTGCAGTCATGGTTCCTGGCTTCGGTGGCCTGGGCTGACTACTGCAGCAACACTAGACAGATGTTCTTTCGAGGGCGCTGTCCACGGTCCCTGTTCCAGCCATCCTCTCTCCGTTCACGTCCTCCAGAACCCACCCCAGGGCACTGTGGTGGTGTTTCTTCCATGCATCCCACCCGCCGTCCCTTACCCTGCTCCCCACACAGTCCAGCTCTGAGCTCACGTGTTGCTCTCAGAGGTGGCTGAAAGCACAGAGCTCTGGTGTCCACCGACTCACTTCAACCCCCTTCCTGTGCCTTCGTAAGCAGTATCGGCGCATCACACAGACTCTGCTGCATGTACTTGGATTAATTTACTTTTGTTCATTAAGGTCTTTAGGTGGCAAAATGTAAAGTAAGTTCATTTAACTCTGTCAAACCTGTACTTGTTTGAAGAAACTTTAATTAAAGTAAAACACAAGATCTACTTTTCCCAGTGTTCTCTTTCAACAGCCACAGGCTTCAGTGTTCAGAAGTCAACACATTTCTACACAGACAGTAAGTTGAAAAGTGTTCGTGAAACAGGAGCTGGGCTTGGCTTTTCCAAACATGTTTCCAAAAGACTGTTTATTTTAGAACACACGCAGACTTGGATACAAATGCCGTTAGCTGCTGTGGCAGGGAGATTGCTCTGATGGCTTACGCTGGTCATCTCTTCCTCTCCATGAGCCCACTGCTCTCTGGTTAGGCAGTGCAAGGAGAAGCGTCTCTTTCTTCACTTCCGCTTTCTGTAATAAGAGTCCTTGGATGACAGTAATTACATGACTGAACTGTCCACAACCGTTTGGCGATTATTAAAGTTTTGCAATGGCTGGCTTTCCTACGGGCTTCTTACAACCTAAGATAAAAAAAAAATAGTTCATAAAGCAATGCTGATTCCACCCTTCCTTATACATCTGTGTCTTCAGCACCTGCCCAGGAGTGACATGCGACACTGTGCTGAGCTCACAGGCTGGCCAGCACCTACCGGACTGTGCTCACCCCACAGGCCAGGCCAGAGCAGAGCCAGGAGCCGCAGCCCGCTGGTCACATCACATCAGCTTCCCATGTTAAGAAACTGATTTTGGGGACCAGTGGTTAGCATAATGGCTATGTCCCTGGACTCCCATGTAGTCGACCGCGGTTCGAGTCCCGGACCCAGGGGCTTAAACTCACGCCAGGCGTGTGTGCGTGTGTGCCCAAGATCCTGAGAGGAAAATGGAGAAAGGATTGTGGCCTGGCCCCGGGGGGGATTTCTCGCTTTCTGTCTTTCTGTCTCTGCCTTTCTGGTGAGAGCACGTGCCCTATAAAAAAAAAACTCTCTCAAAAAAAAAAAAAAAAAGAAACTAATTTTGTCACCCTCATAATGAGGTTCTTGGGACCAGCAGATGGTGTAATGGTTACATCACTGGACTCCCACGTGGTTGACTGTGTTTCGAGTCCTGGACCCAGCAGCTTAAAATACAACGGGTGCATGTGCGTGTGTGCCCAAAATCCCAAGAGGAGAATGGAGGAGAAGGGATTGTGGTGTGGTCATCTCCCTGGGGATGGGGGGGGGGGAATGTTTGTGATTTCTCACTTTCTGTCTTTCTGTCTCTCCAGTGAACACACCTATCCTATAGCAAAAATTTCTCTTAAATAAAAAATGAGGTTCTTTGGGTTTGTTTTAGCTACATGTCCCCCTTACTAAACTTGAAAACAAGTTTCAAGGTTATATACAAGATGATTTCAAAAAGTTTACAGAAAAATGGGATTAAAAGTATTGAGTATTATTTTTCTTTGAGAGAGATTTTTGCTATAGGGTGTGTGTACTTGGCAGAGAGGCACAGAAAGTGAGAAATAACTCTCCCAGAGTGATGGCCACACTGCAATTCCTTTTGCTCCATTCTCTCCCTGGGATCTTGGGCATGCCAGCACACACAGACAATGTGAGTTTGAAGCCACCAGGTCCAGCACTCTGTGGTCGACTACCTGGGAGTCCAGCAACATAACCATTATATCCTCTGCTGGCCTCAAAAGTTAATTTTGGTGCAAAACATTTGAAATCCATGCAGATTTTTCATAAGACACTTTTTCTATGGGTTTTTGAAGACCTCTCGTATTCTGAGGTTTCAGACAGGATGTGAATGGAAGGCTGAGCTTTCAACTTACACATTTTCTTGTTCAAAGTCTAGTACTGCCACTGTCCTATGTACAACACTGTCCCATTACACTTCTACCTGTCCCTCCCACTCAGGCCCACATCCTGCCTCTCCCCTAGTCCCGGCCAGCACCATATAAGGCTCTTTCACACAGGTCCGACCAGTGCACTGCATTAAGAATAGGCACCAAACACTGCTGGTGAGGTACTGCTGAAGGACACAGGTCTCCACTGAAGGACACAGGTCTCCACTGAAGGACACAGGTCTTGTATTTTATTGCACTGCACTTACCAAGCATTTCTTCTAATTTAGTTGTGGCAGGTTCATTCACATTAAATATACAGTCATTATTTCTAGGAGAAAAGAACAAACTTTGTCACCATATTAAGTAGGGGAAAAGGCAACCCTGCTCATTAAAGTTTGTTCCTGATTTTGTGTGTGTGTGTGCGTGTGTGTGTGTGACCACTTTTAAGCAGTCTTCCGTAAGGCCCATCTCACAGTAGAAGGCCTCTTGCTCAGGCCACCTCCTCCTGACTCGGTGCTTCCTTCTTTGGGCCACTCAAGAGACATGACCAAGAGTTCACATATGAAGCTGATCATGGTTAAAATCACTTACTCGAACAGTATCTACCTATCGCACGGTAACTGTGCTGGAAAAAGAAATGTAATATGCTGTAAAGATATTATGTGATTAAATGTAATAAAAAAAAAAAACATCATGACTTTTCCGACAACCTAATACATTATTTTTTTTCTTTCTTTTTTTTTTTTTGGAGAGATTTTTGCTATAGGGCACGTGCGCTTGCCAGACAGACAGAGAGAGACATAGAGACAGAAAGCGAGAAATCACCCCCCAGGGGGATGGTCATGCCGCAATCCCTTCTCCTCCATTCTCCTCTCGGGATCTTGGGCACGCACGCACACGCGCCTGGCTTGAGTTTTAAGCCACCGGGTCCAGGACGCGAACCACGATCGACTATGTGGGAGTCCAGCGACATAGCCATTACGCTAACTGCTGGTTCCCATTATTTTTTTTTCTTAAGACACAACTCTATTGCATATTTGACAGACTACAGCATACTGTAAATATAACTCTCATACGTATCGGAGAAAAATAGAGTATCTACCTACCTCCACACATACACACAAACATGTATGTGTCTATACGTGTATTAAACATGCACATATGTATATGTATGTATAGGTACACTACGCTCCCAAAACCCTTTTTTACAATATCCATAAATTTCAACATCAGGTCAAAGCAAAAATATTGGTCTAAAGTATCTCCTTCTTTTGCTTCAGTTTCATTGAGTCTTACCCATATAACCTGGTCAGGGTAAGTCACGCCCATTTAACTAGAGGATGGAAATGTCACATACAGTACCACGTTTACGAGATCACACATTTCCACGTCTCTAGGGAGCCTGTGCTCAATGGCACTCACTGTTGCTGTCCCTCCCACCTATGGGACGGCGTGAGACTTACACCTTCTTCTTCTGTACTGCACCAAGCCTCACAAAAGCTGCTAAGGCATTTTTCTGCACATCAGAAGATAACACATCATAACACTGAGAGGCACCTGGAAAGGAGGGGAGCGGGAGTTAGTGCACAGCTGCTGTTCTGGAAGTCACCACCCGCAGATGGGACTGACCTTGATCGAGAAGCTGACTTGTGAACTTTCTGACTGCAGCCAAGTACTGCTTCTCAGTGAAGTAGTCCTCTTCTTCACTCAAGAGGTATTTGCAAATTATCTGGTTTTAAGAGGGAGGATGAGAAGAACAGAAGGGTAGCCACACAACAACATAGTGAGTAACCTACACTGCCCCTCTCAGGAGAATGGCACAGCACGGTAGAACAGAGTAAGGGTCTTTGAGGTCTAAGCAGAGAAAAGTGAAGCTTTCTTTTTTGGCTACAGGGTGTATGCTTGCCAGAGACAGAGAGAGGGGGAAAAAGCACCCCTGAGTAAGGATGGCCATGCCACAACCCCTTCTCCTCTCAGAATTTTGGGCATGCACGCACACATGCCTGGCATGTTTTTCAAGCTGCTGGATCTGGGACTCAAACTACTCAGTCAGCTGTATGGACTCCAGCCACCTTGACCACCACGCCACAGGCTGGCCCAAAGCTGAGCAATTTTTAGGACATCGCTTTATACTTAATTTTTTATAGTTGGAGAAAAAGAGATTTAAAATAATATGAGTGTTTCTTAAAGAATGCGTTCTCATTTTAATGAGTTGCAAGCCAATTACCATCAGTTTGCTATCTCACCTAATGCAGAAAGAGAGGAGCCAGATTTTTCTAACCTTTTTTCTTTAAATATATCTAACAATGTGCGAGGCCCTAAACTACTTGATGACTACACTGCAGAGAGGTGATCAAAGGTAGAACTAACAATTACCAAGTGCCTACTAAGTGCGTCACTTTGTGTGAGGAGGCCGGCGTGGGCTATTTCACCGCTCACGAGCATCTTTCTGCCGGGAAGCTGGTTCTGGTGCCTGTGCAGAGCAGGGCACGCAGGCGCAGTTGACAGCTGCGGGCCTCTTCTCTCAGATACGCGTGGGCCCATGGCTGAGATTTCAGACTCCCTTCTCCCTCTGACACACACACACACACACACACACACACACACACACGTATACACACACACATAAACACACATACAGCTTATCTACTCTCTAACCACTCTCAAGGCCTCTGACAAATTCAAATTCTTGCACGCAGTTTCCTCCCCTTGCAACATTACCATTCCCTAAGAGAAGTAACCGGCTTCAGCGCTCGTGCCTGGCGTTTACCCGGTGCCCACTGTGTACCAAGCACTTCGCTGTGAACTAAAGACTGGTGACACAGTACAACACGAACGCTGGTTGTTACTGTGGCTATAGGGACGCTGCACTCATGGCATCACTAAAATGCTATCCTCTGGGGTGTGGAGGGACCAAACCTCCGTCTGTGTGCCAGGGACAGTCTCATCCGAGACGTGAAATGGTTCATCACATTACTCGACCCCTCCAGCTCTACCGCTGACCTGGGGAAGGTGCTTGCCCTATGGACAGGGGGCAAGCCCAGCTGCATCTGAGACAGAGGGTGGGAGGGAAACTTGTCCAAGTTACATACCTGGTAACACTCCACGAAAGGGTTAAAGAGTCTTACTAAAAACTCTAACACGGTGTTTCCCTTCTCAATAATGAGGATGTCTCTCGCAGTCACCTGTATGGTCTCACTTTTACAAAGAAGGTAACAGCCTTCTTCGAAGTCCTGGAAGGAAGAGGGAATTACAATGTACCCAGTGATTCAGGTGGACCAGACGGGTAGCCACGCCCTCAGGCGAGTGAGCCTGCAAGGCCACACCTTCCCTGACAGCCCTGGTTGTTAGATGGAGTGGAGAAGCATTTGTTCTGACGTTCAAAAGGTTGAACCTCAAGCACAGCAAACACACAAAGACTCTGCGAGCCTTAGAGTCCTAACTGCGGATCCACTTGGCACAGCCCTGTCCCTTCCATCTGAGCAGGCCGTGCAGTCAGTCCTAGGAACACTTAGGGCCATGCTCATGCTCCAACCCTCTGGAGTCCCTGCAGAACACCTGTCCTTAGCACGGCATGTACAAACCTGCCCACCTGTGTCTGTTCTGCACCCTCCACCACTACAAGGCAGCATCTGGCCCAGCTGTCTACACTACAGGCAAGACCCTGTGAGCACCTCCCAAAGCAAAAGCCAAGTAAGTGCCTGGCTGACTCACTCCAGCGAGATGGTTAGAGGAAAAGGTGGCTGAGTTTTAGGTGTTTATTAAAAGCGCTTGACGGTGGCTGTACTAATGGTTTAAAGGAAGCCCTTCCTCTCACCAAATAATCCCTAATCTACTCTTTTCTTAAATTTTGCCAGAGGGTGCATGTGCTTGCCAAAGAGAGAGAGAGAGAGAGAGAGAGCGCACCACCCCCATGAGAAACAGTTGTGCTCCTATCCCTCTTCCTCCGTTTCTCCATCCTGTCGGGATTCTGGGCACGTGCACGCCTCGGAATGTTTACTGGTTTCTGGGTCTGGGACTCGGACTGTGGCATGCCGACCACGTGGGAAACCAGACGCCTTAGTCCCCCACAGCGAGAACCCAGATGCCTTAGTCCCCCCACAGTGGGAACCCAGACGCCTTAGTCCCCCCACCAGTGAGAACCCAGACGCCTTAGTCCCCCCATAGTGGGAACTCAGATGCCTTAGTCACCCACAGCGAGAACCCAGATGCCTTAGTCCCCTCCAGCGAGAACCCAGATGCCTTAGTCCCCCCATAATGGGAACTCAGATGCCTTAGTCCCCCCCACCAGAGCCAGCCCTCCCCACGTTCCCGATGGGGCTTGACCAAGAATCAAACCAGAGTCTGTGGAGCTGTGGGTACCCCGGCTACTCTGAGTCTGCCCACTTGCCCTGAAGGAAAGGGTGACATGCCTGAGACCCAGCTGCGAACACAGGTGAGGCACCTGCAGAACTCCACACACACACACTTCTCTCTGAGGTGAGGACTTACCTTCAGAGTGTTTCCTGGAAGGAAGATGAACTCGTCTGAAAAAACATCGTGCAGGAAGCGAAAGCAACTGTAGACATCCTCTGGAAATAAATTCAGTTCATAAAATTACAATACTGCCATTTTTTTCTTTTGTTGTGTTTGAATTTTTTTTAACTGTTATTGGGTACATGTGCTAACCAGAGAGGGGGGGGCAAAGCACCCTGGGGGGATGGCCACACTGCAATCCTTTCTCTACCCACCTCTTGGGATTTGGGGCACACATGCACCTGGTGTGTTTTTTCAAGCTGCCAGGCCTGGGACTCAAACCAGACAGCTGGTTATGGGGGATCAAGCTGCCTTAACCACGTCACCAGCTGGCCCAATGCTTTAAACTCCCAGGGAGTACCAAGAAGTCCACGATGCCCCCAAATGTAGCATTTCAAAGGCATCTTTTCATTCTTCTAATGGGAACAAGAATAAATCCCTCTAGAAAAAGTTAAAAATCAACCCACAATTTTACCGACAGAGCAAATTACTGTTTTTATTTTTTGAGAGGCTTTTGCTATAAGGCACATGCGCTAGCCAGAAAGACAGAGAGACAGAAAGCGAGAAATCACCCCCCGGGGGGATGGCCACACCACAATCCCTTCTCCTCCATTCTCCTCACGGGATCTTGGACACGCACGCACACGTGCCTCGTGAGTTTAAGCCACCGGGTCCAGGACTTGAACCGTGGTTGGCTACATGGGAGTCCAGCGACATAGCCATTACGCCAACTGCTGGCCCCAGAAATGGATTTCTTAACTTCCCTCTGCACCCGCAGTCCCTGCTACCTGTGTCTCTATACCTGTCCTTAGAATCCCCGTGGAGCTCTGAAAAACAAAAACCAAATAGAACACCACCTGGCCCGCACCTGGGGTCAACTGAACAAGACCCTGTGGGGGAGATTCTAATGGAAACCTGGCAGGAACCTGGACTGGACACGGGCTCCTGTGCATAGAACCATGTCCAACTTGGCATCGCTCTCCTCCCTGAGCTGCTGTACGCCAGGACGCAGGACAGCACATGGCCACATCCCAACCCTGCCGCTGCTGATGCGGGAGCCATGACAGTGGACCCAGCTTCACTGTCAGCTACGGGGTCCACGCTCCTTGCCAGTCCTTCTTGGAGCAAGCACGCAGCTCCCAGGCCTAACGTCCTTATTTGTAACAGGAGACATTTAGCTGAGATGGCATCTAGGTCCTTCCAATTTCAACCCTCTAAGCACTGCCGTGAACACGCAGGGAACAAACCCTGTGCATCTGCTCCATGCTGGTGTGTGGGGTTGGTGCACAGAGGCTGAGAGGGACGAGGCTTCCAACGCTGCTCCCATGTGGAGCCATGCAGCCTCTTCTCAAACTCGAGAGCACCTTCCTGAGGTTACCTTTCCTGAGCCCAGGTGTCATCTGCAGTGCCACAGCTACTAAGGAGGGGCGGACAAACACGTTGAGCAGCTGGTTCCTATACGCTGAGCACATGAGGAGTGTGATGTGCTGGAAAATAAGCCCGTCCACCACTTCCGAGTCTCCGCAGTCCACTCTCAGGATCACCTGGTCCCGGACGAGGCTGGCGATGTTGGAATGCAGAAGGATGCCAGACTGCACCACTTCCTCGGGGGGCTCATTATCTGCATGCAAATACGACTCCGTCAGGCCAAGTTGGTTACTGTGGGAGCCTCGGCCTGGCAGCATCAGCACCAATAACCTGACAGGCACTATCTTCCAGGGCCAGGCACAGGGTTTAGTCTCTACCAATTAAGGTCATGATACCAAACATGAAGGGGTGTGTGTGTGTGCGTGCTGTTCCAGGTGGGGCGGACTATGCCAGCGTCTCCTGTACCAGGGGTTACAGGTGTGTACTACCATGCCCAGCCTTTTAGGGTGGGATGGGAATCCAACCTGGGCGCGCGCCACCCCACTGGCGCCTAAAAGGACTATTCCACATATTGGATCTGTCCCTGAGGACGCACAACACACTGGCTTTTTACTGCAAATGTGGCGCCATTCTGAAACGCACACCATGTCCACCCTGAAAATCAACACTTCCTTGGTCTGCCTTAGGAATGAAGGGGGACCACGTAACGTGACCGGAAATCACACGCACATGAATTTAACGATACTAAAGAAAGCCTGTGACCGCCTAGGAGGACGTGAAGACACGGTGCACACGGGCCCAGGCTGACAACAGCATCACTTTGCAGGTGGGCTGCGGGTCACCCAGAGGGCATGGTACAAGTGTCAGGCCTTCATGAACGCAGGGGAGCGCGGAGATTGCGTGCTTTCTCCACATCCTGGGAAACCGGAGAGGCAGGCCTTAACAGCTCCTCAGCTTGTCCCGGCCCACAGGGGCCTGGAGATGGCCGAGCTACAGAGCATGATGGAGACAATGGCAGTGTTAACGAACGTCCTCAGCATGGGAAACCCTGCACTCCAGCCTGAGCCAGAGCTGGCTGACGGCCTATGGGGCACTGTGCTGCCCCAGTCAGGCAGCAAGTTCTGGGGCTTCCTGGAAGGGGCAAGTCGGTGTGGTTGCCCCCGGGCTCCTTCACGTCCACGCTGAACTACACCGCCTTGTCTCCGCTTGCTCAGGTAATGGCATATTACGAGGCATGATCACGAGAAGCTCAAAGGGAGAGAAAGCTTAGGAACGTGGAGTAACGTGAGTAAAAAGGGAAAGGAACTGAATATATGTCACATGTACTGAATCGGGAATTATACCTAATCACCCACCCTTTCACTGCCACTTAGGTTCCAACCAACTCTCCTTCTGAAACGACAGGAGTTGTCGTGGCAGCTGGACAGACAGTGTCAGCCCTGGATGAGTCACGTGCATAACTGAGCTGGGAAAGCAGAGCGCTGCAGGAAGCTGGGAGCCTGCTCTCCCGGGTGCTGGCGAACGGTGATGCTGGTGCTGGCCCTCTCAGGACAGCCGCGCTTGCTCCCCTGGCACCCAGTCAGCACCCCTTTGCTGCCCGCCAGCCCGCCCAGGTCGAAGCTCTTGTTCTGCCTGGCGGTGACGGACGTGGGCTGCCTGGCTCTTCTCTCGGCGATTCCTATTCAACGTCCCCCAGCCATGCCCGAGCATGACCACTGCGTGGCACTGGCGTCTCGATCTCTTACGGAGGCAGCGCAGCTGCTCACCCGTCTCCGATTTGCTGTCTCCTCCCTGGCAGTTCATCCTCACACTGATGCTGGCTGTTCCCTAAAGGCCACCAGTCACTCCTGCCTGCCCAAGTCCGTGATGGCCCCGTAACCTACGGACTCCAGTTCAGATCCTGGGCATGCGGCCTGCGGGCCTCTGCTCCCACTGCCTCCTTGCGCTCCCCCACAGGGGCTACATCTCACTCACCCTGACGTCAGGTGTGGCCCGCAAGGGGAGAACAGACATGGCCGACAGAGGTCACTGCTATCTGTGACCTCAGGCGTCTGCTGGGGTCGCAGAGTGCACCCTGCAGACGAGGGGGACACGACTGTCACACACTCTGCGGCTCCCAGCACAGCATTAGTGACTCCAAAGAGGTTTTCGCCAACTTGTTATCGTCAGATAACTGCACGAAGACCTGAGCTCAGCTCTTTAATCCTCACAAGCCAGTGAAGCAAATGGGTTGAAAACAGAGCAGCTTTACGGAGGGACGGTGTACAGGGAGGGGCTCGAGAATACAAACGGACTTGTGTCTGGAGCCTCCACTCTGCTAGGCACCAAGGAGACAGTATTCTAGATGCCGCCAAGACACCGAGTCCTCGGAGAATGATGCAAACAATTGTTTTCAAATAACCAACATGCCGTGTTCGATACCCTGCAGGGGTAAAAACATATCAGGTGTTCTTTCCCTTCCCTGGGCAGTCGTTTCTGTTTCCCACATGAGACTTTTTCCTGTCTAGGCTACTTTTCCAAATTAAGGCAGCCGTAAAGCGAGCATTCTCACCACAAATGTCCTACGTACCAGGCCAGACGAGAAACCCTCCGAATGCCTGGGTTAAGCCTTTCAGCCATAACGTCTTCTCTACCAGGGCGTCCAAGTCCATGGATGGCCGGTTCTGAAGCAGAACAGTGACTGTTAGGGCCCACGGGCTCAGAACCAAGTTTTGAATTTGCAGCAGCTGCATTTTGTAGGCGACTTCAGTGACAAACGCATGCATGTCCTCGGACTGTCTCTGCGGAATATACCTAAAAGGAAGAGGACAGAGCCACAAGTCACAGCTCTGCCACCTGGACAGACAGGAGTGGTAAGGGGACTGGGAGGTGACCGACCCTCTGGGAGGCTCCTGGTACTTTCTACCAATCATCTCAGGGCACAAACCAGGGGCACCCCTTCACTGCGCTACAATGTGATCTGCCCATACACCTCTAGGGGGTGCTCTTGAGAGATGACAGAAACACT
Organism: Tupaia belangeri chinensis; assembly: GCF_000334495.1. Classification (NCBI taxonomy): domain Eukaryota; kingdom Metazoa; phylum Chordata; class Mammalia; order Scandentia; family Tupaiidae; genus Tupaia; species Tupaia belangeri. The sequence continues at coordinate 4,490,795 of NW_006159632.1, forward strand.
CAAGGGGACAGTGTCTTACTTTTCTGATTCCAGGCACAAAATTCTGTTGCTTAATAAACAGATCATGTCACTTTTAAGCCTCTCCCCTATTTTGGAGACAGAAACCAGCCCAGGCCTGAGAGATAGTCAGAGGGAAGAATGCGGGAGGGAATTGAAAGTAACCCTATTCCTGGACAGACAGAATGCTGCGAGGACTGCACAGTCAACCGGACGGAGCTCCAGGCACGGCTGTGTCTCAAGATGTTGGGTGACATTGCACAAACCAAGAGATTGTCTAAGTACTAACTTAATGACAGCTATCGCTCTCGTACTGAGAGTCCATCCTACAAAGAGTGTCAGGTACACTGCACACCGCTCTGTACAGCTAACGCGCCCACTGCTCATCTGACTGAATTTGGAATAAGCGGGCTCTGCTCTGGTGCAGCTGGGCTTCTGCTCCAACAGAGCTTTAGCCCCTGCTTTAACCTTGTCCTCGTCTCTTGTCTCAATCCTTGATGATGCCCATCCTCCAAGCCCTGAATTATGGCCTTCTCAGAATCCAGTCTGTGGACACTGGAGAACGCTGATCAGATCACACAGTGAGTGAGTGCACCTGTACTGCCTAAGTCGTCCGGCTGGCCTGCTAGCTGCCCCGTCTAACACGCCTCAGAGCCCCTGCAAGTACTAGCATGATCCTCAGCTGAGGTTCCCTTGCACACAGCTCTCCACAGTCTGGAACACACACTAAGGCCTACACAGAGCTGGCAGAGCAGGAACACGCACAGGACCTAGAGGTAGCCATGTGATGAGATCGCTTCAACGGAAACCGTGCCCAATGGGGGCACTTCCCTCCCTCCCCGTCACCGTGGGGGGCCTAGAAAACAGCTTGCCAGCCAGCTGGAGAGCTACAGGAGAAGGCCTGTGGCAGCAGAACACCAACGCCTGCCTCTAAGATGACACAGCAGCTGCTGGCGAGGAACACAGCCGTGGGGAACTGCTCAGGCTACAGGTAAAGTATGTCACAGTGCAGTCATGGAAGGCCCTGCTGAGCAGACGGAGGCTCCCTACTCCCAAGTGTATTTCTCTAAATCAGAAAACACACCGGGCCAGTCCATGGCCTGATGGTTAAAGCAGCTGGATCTCACATGGTCAAATGTGTAGTTCGAGCCCTGGACCAGGCTGGTGACTTAGGAAACACTCCTGGAGCATGTGCACACCCAGAATCCCGACAGGAAGGCAATATGAAGAGACTTCATGACCGCGCCCAATGGGGGCATTTCCCTCCCTCCCTGTCTTTCTCCAGCAAGTGCACAAGCCCTCTGGCAAATTGAAAACAAACCAAAAAGATAGAAGCCTGTGCCGTGAACCAGCAAAGATGCCATAAAGTTGTAACCTCGAGGACAGGACTCTCTCCATTCATTATTACCAGGCAGTCCTTTTTAGAATCAGAGCTAATTCCCAGCAGCAACCTGGGCTAGCCCCCCACAGTGCTCGACAGCTCTGCGCACGCACCATTTCTTCCCACTTCTGAGTCACAACGACTGCTGTGGGATGCAGCATGCTTGACACATACATCTTGCAGCTAAATGAAACATTGTTTTTTGGCAAACATGTAATTCTTTTTTAATGGAAGTTTCCACTGATGAAAATGGAATGATACAGCTTCCCTGAAAATGTGCTCTGATCTGAGGGAAACCAAGTTTCTATCTCAGAAGTGGTCTGCTCAAAAATCAAAACTCACCAGATTCTAATGCGTATGTCTACGTAGGTTATTAAAACACAGGCTGTGTACCTTGGGACCAAGTGGTATGGGCTCCGACTCATCCTCCCAGCGGCCAGAGAGCGAAGGGACACAGGGTCTCCGAAGTATACGTGGATGTTTCCAAAATTTTCAGAGAGAATCCTCCTGGCTTTTAACAAGCCCTGGCAGCATCACAGCAGAGGAAAGAAGAGAAGGACGTAAGCGGTGCGGTCAGCTCATCTGTAAGTCCACACGCTCTCCAAATTCAAATCACATCATGCTTGGCTACCCTTTACGTACAGTTGTAGATTCTCTGGGCTTAGGAACCCCTAGGAGCTCATACACATAAAGAGTTTCTTCCAATATCTTATCATAACTGATGCTAATTGGGACAAGGTAGGTATCGAAAACTTCTCTTTTAAAAAATGGTTCCATCACAATGTTTAGAAGACCTGAAAACACAGGGAGAAGTGTTTATCGTACACATTAAACAACAGAGCAGACACGGGCACAGAAATAGGAAGACACTAAGAGTAAAGAAGTAGTTCTAGTTTCGGGGCTAGGAGGTGGCGTGGCAGTTAAGGCACGGGATCCCACATGGCTGACTCTGAGGTTTGAGTCCCAGGCCCAGTAGCCTAGAAATCATGCCAGGCATGTTTGTGTGTATGCCCAATGTCCCAAGAGGAGAGCGGTAGCATGGCCACTGCCCCCCACCCCCCTCTCCTTTTTCCATTCTCCTCTAGACTCTGGGCCTGATTTCTCACTTTCCCTCTCTAAGAAGTTTTTTTTGGGGGGGGGGAAGGGAAAAGAATATCTTGTAACCAAAAAGGTATCCAGTTCTGTTTAGTGGTTACAAAAAAAACACCACATTAAAGCATTTGGGCTTGTGTGTTTCCTTCTAACCCTAGGGGACCTACCAAATTTAGGAGTCAATGTTTTGGCAGAGCGACTTCTTGTCCCCTCGAGGAAAAATTCAACAGGAGCATAACCGTTCTTTAAAGAGAAAACACAAACAAAACAAAAGACAAAACCCATGGCCTACCCTGAAAATGACACACGCTTCTTTTGTTTCCTTTTCCCAAGCTCCCTCCCAGCCTCTGAACAAACACCACTTACAGTGAAACTTAAACAAGAGTCACACAGATTAAACAGGCCGCTGAGGTTATGAACATTCCTTAAGGGAGAAAAGCACAGCTAAGTGGCCCATTCGGAAGTCAAGGATGTAAATAAGCAAACATCAGTGAAAAGAAAACACAGCTCGACAGTGCCTGGTAGTTATCTGCATTTACCCGCAGCATGGTTCGCACATATTCAGAGAACACAGCCCAGTAGAGTTTGTTGCCACCAAAGGTGCGCCGCATGAAAAAGGCACCCGACATCCGTAGCAGCTCGCCAACCATCTTCATTCCCAGGAAGTCTAGGAAACAAAGGACGGGTAAATATTTATTTGCAGATCTTGATATTTTCTACAATCTAATTCAAATACTACTGAAAAAGACTTGATCGATGTAAGATTCCCTATGGTATTAAAAATGATACTTTCTGGGGATCAGCAGTTAGCGTAATGGCTATATCGCTGAACTCCCATGCAGTCGACCATGGTTCGAGTCCTGGACCCGGTGGCTTAAACTCACGCCAGACACATGTGTGTGAGTGCCCAAGATCCCAAGAGGAGAATGGAGGAAAAAGGATTGCGGCGTGGCCGTCCCCCCTGGGGGGTGACTTCTTGCTTTCTATCTCTCTGTCTCTCTTTGTCTTTCTGACAAGTGCACGTGCCATATAGCAAAGACCTCTCAAAAAAAACCAAAAAACTTTCTGAAATTAAAAAATGCGTTAAGAGACATTTAATAGCATCATGGAGGAGGACCCTGTGGCCAGGTGCTCCCTGAGAAGTCGCCCTGAGTCACTCTGTGCACACTGCGCAAACCTGGCCAGGTAGAGACCAGGCCAGCAGGAGGGCAAGGTGACAGCTTAGCGATGTTGTGACGTCAATCTCATTACTTAGCCCTGCTTCTGAATTGAAGACAGGTCAATATAGGTCCTCTGTGCGCTGGACAGCCAGGCTACACCAACTCTCACCTTTCTACCATCAGGAAAAATAACCTGCTTTTAGTAAAGCAGATTCACCACAGCAGGGCTGGGAGGGGAGGAAGAGCTGTACCCGCAGGTCCACGGCGGTCCTTCTCTGCACTTTCTCTAATCTGCAAACACCTTTCTCATGTGTCCACTGAGATGAAAAGGCTTTAAAAAAAATTTGCCAGACGGTGTGCGCACTCACTGGCGAGAGAGGAGAGAGTGAGTGTGTGGGAGCACGGCCCCTCTTGTGGGGGACAATCGTGCCACCATCCCTTCCCCTCCATTTCTCCCTCTTTTTGGGATCTTAAGCATACACACACATGTGCCTGGCATATTTTCAAGCTGCCAAGAAAGGGACTTGAACTGTACGGTTGGTCATGTGGGAGCCAACTACCTTAACCACCAGGCCAAAGGCTGGCAAATAAAAGATAAAAATGGTTTTACATTGTTTAAGGTCCTGGCAGTTTTTACTAGTTATAAGCAAAGGTGTACATTTGAATCCTAGTTTTCCTGGCTGCCTTGAAAGCAAATGGAGAAACAAATTATTTGCCTTAGCAACCCTACTTTTAGGAACCCAAACTGCAGAAATAAAAACTGTGCTATAAAAATATATTGCAGCACTGATGGTAACAGCTAAGCTGCTGCACCGTGATGTGGTCACACCAAGTGTCATACAGCTGTTAAAGCAACGACAGACACGACGTCGGGGCCACCCCTCAGGCCATACCCAAACGCTAACTCGAAGGGTCAAGATCTAAATGTGAGACCTAAAACTATAAAAATCTTTTTTTTTCTTTTTCTTCTTTTTTTTTAGAGAGATTTTTATTATAGGGTCTGTGCGCTCGTCGGAGAGACAGAGAGATATAAAGCGAGAAACCACCCCCCCAGGGGGGATATGGCCATGCTGCAATCCCTTCTCCATTCTCTTCCCAGGATTCTGGGCATGTATGCACATGCATCCAATGTGATTTTGAAGCCACAGGGTCCAGGACTTGAACTGTAATCGCCCATGTGGGAGTCCAGTGACATAGCCACTATGCCAGCTGCTGGTCCAAAAACTATAGAAATCTTGAGAGAAAACTTCATGATACTGTAAAAGACAATGCTTTATTAGATATGGCACGAAAAGCACAGAGAACAAAGGGAGGAAGAAAAAAAAAAAACAGGTAAACTAAACTACATCAAAATGAAAAACATCCAGGCTAGCAGGCACTGGACTACCACATGGCCAACCATGGTTCAAGTCCTGGACCTGAAGGCTTGAATCTCACGGCAGGCATTTGTGCACACATGCTCAAAATCCCAGGAGACTGGAGGAGAAAGGATTGTGGTGCGGCAATCACCACCCTCTGGAGGGTGATTTCTCACTTTCTCTCTCTGTCTCTTTCTATGTCTCTAGTGAGTACATATGCCCTATGACCAAAAAATAACCTTAAAAAAAAAAAAGAAAAACTTCTGTGCAAGAAAGGATACAATTTACAGAGTGAAAGGTAACCAACTCAAAAGAACGGGAAGCAATGTTTGCAAATCATGTATTCCATAAAGAGAAACTATCCAAATATATAAGGAACTCCTATAAATCAGTAACCAAGACAACCTAAACAATGGACAAGAAGCACCCAAAAAGCTGCCTCCTAATGTCACTAATCATTAGGGAAATGCAAACCAAAACTACAATGGGATACCATGTCATACCCATTAGAATGGTCATTACAAAACAAAACAAAACAACTCTGGAAAATAATATGTTGGCAAAGATGTGAAGAAATATGGATGCTTGGGGCCAGCAGTTAGCGTAATGGCCATGTCGCTGGACTCCCACGTAGTCGACCTCGGTTCGCGTCCCTGACCCGGTGGTTTAAACTCATGCCGGGCGCGTGTGCATGCGTGCCCAAGATCCTGAGAGGAGAATGGAGGAGAAGGGATTGCGGCGTGGCCATCCATCCTGGGGGGTGATTTCTCGCTTTCTATCTCTCTGTCTCTCTCTGTCTGTCTGGCGAGCGCACGTGCCCTATAGCAAAAACCTCTCCAAAAAAAAAAAAGAAAAAGAAAAAGAAAAAACGTGAATGCTTGTGTACCGTTGGTGGAAATGTGGAAAACAGCATGCTGGTTCATCAAAAATGAAAGAGAGTCACCATGTGAGCCAGCACTGTTTCTGGGACAGACCTAAAAACTGGAAGCAGGGACGTGAAGAGCTACGTGGGTCCCCATGTCCATCGCAGTGCTATTCACAACAGTAGAAAGCGGGAGGCAAGCCCAGTGTTCACTGATGGATGAAAATAACGTGGCACGTCAACGTGGCACACCAACACAGCAGAATGCTCCTCACCCTTGGAATGGAAGGAAATTCTGACCTGCTACGCACAGATGGACGGTGAGGGCACTGTATGGAGATGTGACAGTCCCGAAGGACAAACGCTGTCCGATTCCAGTGCTGACGGGTGGTTGCCCTGGGCTGAGAGCATGGTAGAATGGGCAGCTACACTTTACAACGGGCACAGAGCTCCAGCTCTGCAAGATGAAGGGCTCTGTGGATGGTAGTGAGGGTGACTGTGTGTACGCTACTGCACGGTATTTCTTTCTTTGTTTTTAAAAAATTATTTATTTAATTTTATTAATTACTATTATGATTATTTTGACTCCGTGAGAGAGATGGAAAGTGAGAAAGCAAGTCATCAGGTCTGGGACTCGAGTCACGGTCAAGCATGTCGGAGTCTAGTGCCTTAAACATCATGCACCTGCTCCCCAATGGAACGGTATTTCTAAAGATGGTGAAGGTAGTGCATTTATGTTATGTATATTTTACCACAGTTAAAAATATATTTTAAAAAATGTTATTTCTACTTACTGAGTCAGAGAGATAAGCCATTGATACATTAGCAAATAAAAAAGCAAAATACAGGCAGTGTGTAACAGGTACAGTGAGCATGGTCTCATTTTCAAACCCAGGCCAGAGAGACCTGGTCCGTATACGCTGTCAGGCAAAGGAAAGCCTGGCCCCGCAGGACTCGGCCCAAATTGTTAACACTGAGGGGGGAGGGGGAAAAGGCTGTTTCTGTCATCTTCAAATGCTGGGGCGGCATCAAGGTCATTCCAGTGAACATGCTAGTTTTCACAGTTAGAAGAAAGTAGAAAGACGACACCTACCTGTTCCTGCCGCTATGACGGGCACAGGCAGATCGTAGTTGTACAAGAGAAAGGACAACATCAGGAAGTCGATGTAGCTTCGGTGGCTAGGCAGCAGGACGACAGGGTGCTCCTGGATGGCTCGCTGCAGCTTGAGAGTAAACGTGCACTCTGAGTGACTCTGGCTTCCTACCACTGAGATCGCTCTCAAAGCCGGGAAGGGAAAGTCCACGTGTGGAAAACACCTGTCTGGTCCTTTTCTATCTTCCCTACCATACACGCAAACTTAATTTGCTTTAACAAGGTAAAAACTATTCCGAGAGTTCTGGTTAAGCAATTTCACTTGCGCAAGAATATTAAAATGTAAGTTTTTATGGGCTGGAATAAGTAACGCTCACTAACATATTACTGTGCACTACGTTAGCCTTTTATAGGCTGGTCCTCTTACAAGCACTGTTTAATACCACGTATCTGTAAATAAGGTCTAAGCCTTAGCTTCCTCAGTGGTACAATGGTAAAAGAATCAGTAAATGTTGGAGCCAGGAATGGTATACCAAGGAGGACTCAGGACATGAACCCAGAACCTTCATATGTGGTTCTGCCTCACAGAGGGATGCATCTTACGCTGCACCCCCATACACCCTCCCAACATATTTTTTGAAGTCTCCTTGTATAATTAGAACAACTCTCATTTGGCAATCATTTGAGTAATGACTAATTCAGGAGAAAACTACCAGAGGAAGCAGAGTCTGGAGGGGGAGAGTAGGATGTGAAACAGGCCATGCAGGCAGCTTTGGAGTCTCTCAACAGGTACCGATCATGACAAAGGAAGAACAGGGACTTCACAGTAGACCTGTGGCAGATACCACCTCGGCCAACTAAGGAAAGTGAACACCGGTGATGGGGCAGACAGACACCTCACACTCCTGAAGAGATGCCCAGAGAAGATACAATGTTGCTTCTGAAGTATTTCTGCCAAAGCATACAACTAACACTGAGATAGCATGGCTCAAACCCGAACCAAGGGACTCTATAAAGTAACTGGCCTCCTCTTTAAAAAAAAACAACACCGTGAGATACAAACAAAAAGGCGAAGGAATGGTTCCAGACTAAAGTGCCCACAGAGGTGCAGGGCACGGACAGGTCGGACAGCACGGAGCACAGAGCGGGCTCTCCCGCAGGCTGCAGCGGGGCGGCCGGTGGGGCACGAGTGGTGCCTGTGGTAGGACCACAGCGGCAGTGGTTTTACTTTGATAACAGTACCATGATATTTGAGAACGTCCTTAGCATTTAGGAGAAAATACACGGGGTGCTGGGGGAGAAAAGCAGGACACGCGGCAGGGCACTGGAGCTGGTGCGCAGACGACCACGCTCTGCTTGCTCTGGAGCATCTGTGAACACGGGACACCACGTTCACCCAGAAGCCTCACTGGGCTAGGTCAGTTAGCCTCAAGTCTGAAGTCTGCAGTTCCCCGGAAACACAGATCAGCAGGTGTGCTCTGGAGAGGCACACACTCTCCTGGCCAGAGCATGCCAGGCGACGAGGCGCCGCACCTGCTGCTCGCAGGAAATGCACAAGCTGACTAAACCAGGAAGGGCTGGAGACGGCTTAACGGCATACTCACTTTCTGGATACCTTCTTCATTTACGCACACCTTCGAGAAAATCTGCTTGAATATTTTGCTGAGGGCGAAGGCAAAAAGCCGGATTGCTCCCAGACGCAGTTTGTGACTCATTTCATCCAAGATCTCACAAGCTTCCTCTCGGAGGACATCAGCAGACTGAAGAGATTCCTTGGAAAGCTACAGGAAAGGCAAAGCAGGGACAAGTTGCTGAGAAAAAAAAAAGGACCAAAATCGTAACTCAAAGACTGGCTGGAACCAGCAGTTAGCATAATGGCTATGTCGCTGGACTCCCACGTAGTCAACCGCGGTTCGCGTCCTGGACCCGGTGGTTTAAAACTCACGCCAAGTGTGTGTGCGTGCGTGCCCAAGATCCCGAGAGGAGAATGAGAAGGGATTGCAGCGTGACCATCCCCCCCTGGGGGGTAATTTCTCACTTTCTGTCTCTATGTCTCTGTCTGGCAAGTGCACGCGCCCTATAGCAAAAACTTCTCAAAAAATAAAAAATAAAAAAATAAAAAAGAAAGAAAGAAAGAAAAAAAGAAAAAGAGAGACAGAGGTCGAGGTCCTATCCCAGACCATGAAATCAGAATCCCCGCAGAAGAGTAGTAAGAGTTCCAGGAGCGGCAACAGTGACTCTTCCGAATGGCGGCTACTGCAGCAGGGCCTGCACCAGCCAGAGGTCTTGCCAGAGCTTTTCAGATGCTCTGATCAACGCGAACTCCCAGGTGGCGTTAGAGGAGCTGACTAAGGCTTGGAGCAGAAATCACGGGATGCACAGTGTCACTGTCAGAGAGCAGACTGTCACACACTTTTTGGGAATGACTGTGATGATATTGCCAATGCAAAGAAGTCTCTTGAACTCAATCCAAATAATCGCACTGCTGTGCTGAGAAAAGGGACATGTGTATACCATGAAAAGTCTATGCTGCTGCTCTGGAAACTCTGAAAGAAGTACAGAAATTAGATAGTGTAGATGCCGATTTCACTGTCTGAATGAAGAGGTGTCGAGATGCTCAGAGTGGATCAGAACCCGGCAAATCACTCTGCGTCCCAGTAGACGCAGCAGTCGAGTCTGCTATGGCTGGCATCGGGCAGTCCCGAGTAATCATCACACTTATGATGCAGAACGTTCAGAAGAGTGCTGTAAATATGGGCTTTGCAGAAAGAGTTGCCTGCTCTGGTCAAACTTCCTTCTGGAGAGATTACAATCTGAAATTGAGACTTTCTTATCCTGTAATACCAGAACAGAGCATATTTAAAGTGCTTTCAACAAAGATTGAAGTTGAAATGAGAAAAAAACCAAAACCAGAGGCTGTGAGATGGGAAAAGCTGGAAGGGCGAGGAGATGTGCCTAAGCCAAGATGGTCCATTGCAGAGGTAAAGGACCCATCCCCACCCTCATCTCACTGTACAAGAAACAGGGACAAAACGGTGGGTGAGGTCAGAGAAGAGGAAAACAGTGAGAAGCTGGAGGGAGATGCAGCTTTAAACAAATTATTCCAGCAGATGGATTCAGCTGGTTCTGACGACGTGAAACGTGCCATGAACAAACCGTTTATGGGGTCTGGTGGTACAGTTCTGAGTACCAATTCGTCTGATGTAGGAAAAAGGAAAGTTGAAATCAACCCTCCTGATGATATGAAATGGAGAAAATATTGAATAAGTTAATTTGCTATCACTTTTGCATATAGTCACCTAATGCCCGTTGTGTGCTGCTATTACATTCTTGAATTTTGAACACTGAATATCTTTTTTTTTTTTCGCTATAAGGTGCATGTGCTTGCCAGACAGACAGAGAGACAGAAAGCAAGAAATCACTCCCCAGGGGGGGATGGCCACGCCGCAATCCCTTCTCCTCCATTCTCCTCTCGGGATCTTGGGCATGCACACACACGCGCCAGGTGTGAATTTAAGCTACCAGGTCTGGGACTTGAACCGCAGTTGACTACATGGGAGTCCAGCGACATAGCCATTACGCTAACTGCTGGTCCCCTAACACTGAATATCTTTTTGAAAGATTATACCTCTTTGTGCTTTAGAAATGATTTTCCTTCAGATGTTCAAAGTGCCTAATGAAGAACGCAGATCACGTTTCATCAGCTCTGTCCTCAAGGGTTTCAGTCATGCTGAAACCGACATATCATCTGCCTCTAGATAGATTAGTTCTATCCACTTGTGGGAGTGGGAGAATCTTTAATGGCTTCTCTCTTGTTATTGCCTTACTTTCGATGCAGTACCCTTTTAATAATTCATTAGCCCTGGCAACTTTGGGTGAGCAGACTTTTCATCCTCAGTATTAAATTGTGTTTGCTTTTAAAAACTGCTTTTGAATCCAATTGTAAATACAGTTTTTCTCTGAAGAAAAAAAAAATCCCCACAGAAGAGGCCAAGACGTCATTTTGGTCTTTGCTGGCTAATTCACAGACATTTACTGGGTGCCTGTACTGTACCGGGCCCTGGGAATACAGCAAGAGAAGAGTCCAGAATTCTTGCCTTCATGAAGTTTAGATTAGGGTTTAGGTTCTAGCAGATTGTAACAGTTAACCTTTTTTTTAAAGGTATTTTTTATTTTATTTTAAAATTTTATTTATTAATTTATTTTAATTTGACCAGAAAGAGACACACACAGAGAGAGAGAGAGAGAGAGGGAAAGGGAGAGAGCAAGCCACCAGGCATGAGATTCAAACCATGGTAGGTAGGCCATGCGGGAGTGTCCAGCACATTAACCACAATGCTACTTGCTGGTCCCCAAAAGCATACACATGTATCAGAGTAGAATTTTCTTTTTTTGGAGAGGTTTTTACTATAGGGCGCGTGCGCTTGCCAGACAGACAGAGAGAGACATAGAGACAGAAAGCAAGAAATCCCCCCTAGGGGGATGGCCACGCCACAATCCCTTCTCCCTTCTCCTCTCGGGATCTTGGGCACGCACGCACATGCGCCCAGCGTGAGTTTCAAGCCACCGGGTCCGGGATGCGAACCACGGTCGACTACATGGGAGTGCAGCGACATAGCCATTACACTAACTGCTGGTTCCCCAATTTTTTTTTTTTTTTTTGGAGAGGTTTTTACTATAGGGCGCGTGCGCTTGCCAGACAGACAGAGAGAGACATAGAGACAGAAAGCAAGAAATCCCCCCTAGGGGGATGGCCACGCCACAATCCCTTCTCCCTTCTCCTCTCGGGATCTTGGGCACACACACACACACACACGCGTCCGGCGTGAGTTTTAAGCCACCGGGTCCGGGACACGAACTGCGGTCGACTACGTGGGAGTCCAGCGACATAGTCATTATGCCAACTGCTGGTCCCTGTAACAGTTAACTTTTTTTTTTTAAGAGGTTTTTGCTATAGGGCGCGTGCGCTCACCAGACAGAGACAGAGAGATAGAAAGCGAGAAATCACCCCCAGAGGGGATGGTCACGCCGCAATCCCTTCTCTTCCATTCTCCTCTCAGGATCTTGGGCACGCACGCACATGCGCCCAGCGTGAGTTTCAAGCCACCGGGTCCGGGATGCGAACCACGGTCGACTACATGGGAGTGCAGCGACATAGCCATTACACTAACTGCTGGTCCCACAATTAACTTTTTAACGTATTTATTTATTCCACGAGGGAGAGACAGAGATGCAGCACCTCCAAAAGGATCTTGATGCCACGATTCACAGCCTCGCATTACCCAGAATACTCAGGGTGACAAGTCTTCCCACACCGTATCACTTTACAAAGTGTCACATTTTGCCACCGTGCTGCCAGCCAGTCCTGCCCTGATAACAGGCAGCTTTCTCCCAAAGTCCTCCAGCTGTTCTAAGGAAGAGCCAGTGCCAAGAACCGCTGTCCTCTGTCTAACTGACGAGGAAAGGCCCAAAGAGAGAAAACGGACAGCTTCTCCATGGTGCTTAGGCCACTCACACCACAGATCACATGTCCAAATCCGAAGAGGAAACCTGAGAGCAGAGAGAGTCTTCCTGAGGCCATAAACCCTAATTAATCTACTGCAGAAAATTAAGCAGCCTCAGGATATAGGAGTCAAATTCGAAAACTGTCTTTCCTCTTCGCTAATCAGAAACCAGGGCAGATTCCATGAGGTCAGAGAGGAAGCTGTTCCCCTGCTGAGGGCTCTACCCTTCTGAACTGGAAACGAGGACATCTCTGCCAGGCCTGGAGGTGACAGGCGAGGTCAGGGAGCGGTCTCGACCACAAGCAGAGTGAGGATGAGGGTGGGCAAAGCAGCAGGACTGAAACGCAGCCAGCCTTCGGCAGCCGCAGCCAGCCCAGAACCTGCAGTCTCCCACCAGTTCCCACCTGCCTTGACAAACACCCGTGAGGAGCTGCCCGTGTGCTTCCTTTATGCTGCTTACAGAGGACCACAGGCAGGGGGAGGGCACAATCCTTAGAGCACCCTGTTAGGAAACAGGAAGGACCAGAAAGAATGGGGTCAAGAGGCCGCTGCTGGGAAAGACGAGGCTGGTCATTCCTGCTGCATTCCTAACATGGGGACCTGGAAAGACCCAGCACTGGCCCCCAAAGCATTGAGTAGCCCTCGAAGGCCTCCGACCACGTGACTCCCGGGTAACACGATGTGGAGGGCCAGCCGTCAGGAAGCCCTGTGCCTGCTGCCTCCCA
>NW_006159632.1:4504554-4505464 GCF_000334495.1 Tupaia belangeri chinensis
ACTTTTTTTTTTTAAGAGGTTTTTGCTATAGGGCGCGTGCGCTCACCAGACAGAGACAGAGAGATAGAAAGCGAGAAATCACCCCCAGAGGGGATGGTCACGCCGCAATCCCTTCTCTTCCATTCTCCTCTCAGGATCTTGGGCACGCACGCACATGCGCCCAGCGTGAGTTTCAAGCCACCGGGTCCGGGATGCGAACCACGGTCGACTACATGGGAGTGCAGCGACATAGCCATTACACTAACTGCTGGTCCCACAATTAACTTTTTAACGTATTTATTTATTCCACGAGGGAGAGACAGAGATGCAGCACCTCCAAAAGGATCTTGATGCCACGATTCACAGCCTCGCATTACCCAGAATACTCAGGGTGACAAGTCTTCCCACACCGTATCACTTTACAAAGTGTCACATTTTGCCACCGTGCTGCCAGCCAGTCCTGCCCTGATAACAGGCAGCTTTCTCCCAAAGTCCTCCAGCTGTTCTAAGGAAGAGCCAGTGCCAAGAACCGCTGTCCTCTGTCTAACTGACGAGGAAAGGCCCAAAGAGAGAAAACGGACAGCTTCTCCATGGTGCTTAGGCCACTCACACCACAGATCACATGTCCAAATCCGAAGAGGAAACCTGAGAGCAGAGAGAGTCTTCCTGAGGCCATAAACCCTAATTAATCTACTGCAGAAAATTAAGCAGCCTCAGGATATAGGAGTCAAATTCGAAAACTGTCTTTCCTCTTCGCTAATCAGAAACCAGGGCAGATTCCATGAGGTCAGAGAGGAAGCTGTTCCCCTGCTGAGGGCTCTACCCTTCTGAACTGGAAACGAGGACAGCTCTGCCAGGGCTGGAGGTGACAGGCGAGGTCAGGGAGCGGTCTCGACCCCAAGCAGAGTGAGGATCAGGGTGGGCGAAGGCG
>NW_006159632.1:4505669-4512949 GCF_000334495.1 Tupaia belangeri chinensis
TGCTGCATTCCTAACATGGGGACCTGGAAAGACCCAGCACTGGCCCCCAAAGCATTGAGTAGCCCTCGAAGGCCTCCGACCACGTGACTCCCGGGTAACACGATGTGGAGGGCCAGCCGTCAGGAAGCCCTGTGCCTGCTGCCTACCAAAGCTTCATGCCGATGTCTTGCAGTCAGATCCAAGCAGAGCGTTCCCTCCTCTGCGCTCCTCTCTCAGCAAGCAGCTCTATCTTCCTTGACGCTCTTTTCCCTCCTATGCCCAGCTGGTCACTGAACATCACCTGCACCTCTCGAACCTCTTACATCCCAGGCAGTGAGGGCTGCATGAAGGGACCACTGCGAGCATCCCAAGCAGAAGCCCTGTCTTCAGTTTTAGCACAAGGCTGTGTCTAGTGATGTCACCCCACCTGAAACTTTTTGATGGCTTTGCACTGTCTGTAGGACAAAATCCAGTTCCTCTTTGGGGTTTACAAGCCCTTCATGGCTGGGCCCCCGCCCCCACCCCAGGCTCACTTCTCATCACCTTCCTCTTTGCTGTCTTTAGTGTGGCCATACTGAACCACTCCCAGTACGGGAGGGTCCACGTTCTTCCTTCACTGTCCTTAAACTGAGCCCCGGTTCCCGAATCCTGCTGCCCTCTGAACAGCTGGGGCTCCTGTAAAAACTGTTGCTACCTGGCTCCCTGTGTGGACAGGGATTTTTTTTTTACTTTGCCAGAGGGCACGTGCACTTGTCAGAGAGAAACAGAGAAAGTGAGACGGCACCTCTCATGGAGAATGGTCTCGCCATGTTCCCTTCTCCTCCCTCTCTTCCTCCTTTGGAGACTTGGGGAGTATCGTTTTTGCAGCCACTGAGTCCAACACTAACACTGTGCAGTCAGCCACATACTATCCAGTTCCTCAACCACCATGCCATGAACTAACCTGAGGCAGGAATTTTAAAAAGCTTCCTAAATAGTCCTAATGTGAAGAAAGAAGTTATTTTGGACATGCACACACACGTACCCAGTGTGAGTTTTATGTTTTCAGGTCTGGAACTCAAACCACGATCGACCATGTGTGAGTCCAGTGACGTAAATTACTCCACCTGGTGGTCCTAGGGACACTATTCTTCACCCACCTCAACCAGGAAACCCTAATCATCTTTCAGGCCTTCTTTTAAAACAAGAACGAAAAAGTCACTTCCCTGACTCCCTATACCAAATTATTAGGTTGTCAGGACAGTCATGACGTATTTTTCTACGTAAAAATGTGTCCCGACTGTCCCGACAACCGCAGTGCCCCGTCTGTCTAGCTCCACCACAGGCTCGTCCCCTGCTCACTGCAGGGACCGCACAACCGTCACCATGCTGGGTGCACGATGAAGTCAAACCGGACAGGGAGGGGGGCAGGCACCAGCGTTTTTTGTTCTTAATTACTATTTTTAAAATTTAATTTAATTTGTTCATTCATTTATTTTAATTTAACCAGAGAGAGAAAAAGAGAGGAAAGTGAGAAAGCAAGCCACCAGGTCCAGGACTAGAACTGTGGTCGGCCATGTGGGAGTGTCTAGTGCCTTAAACATCACGCTACCTACTGGTCCCCACACCAGCGGTTTTTACAAAAGTCCAGGCAGTTCAAAGGATAGCCAAGTTTGTGAGGACAGGAGCTACCCACTGTGTTCCCGCCCACGATGGGCAGGATGAACATGTGGTGACCGTGGGGACACAGCCAGACCTAAAGTAAGAGCATTAAAGGCAGCAAAATAAGCTCATAGGCTCCAGAAGAGGAAGAACTTGTTCACAAAGAGCGAATCTGACTGGTTGAAGAGGGGATCACTTACCTGTTTAATGACATAGTGGATCTCTTCAGAATTGAGAACACTGCCTTTAATATCACTTGGCTTGCAAGGAGTTATTCCCTTATAAAGAAGGGGTGTGTAGCACTTCATGGCAAACTTCAAATCACTAACATGCCTCCTTTCCTCTAAAATATCTTCAAACTCGTCCCACTTTTTGAGTTCCTTCTACGGAAAAAGCAAACGAAGGAAGTAATTAGCACAAACTGCACATGGAATCAGGATAGGCGGGGACAGGTGGGCAGGCTCCACCTTCACCAAGATGGTCATCTACATCTAAACAGAAGCAGAGTGTTAGATGTTCAGAAACTGAGAACAAGAAATGCAATGAGAATTAGGATTAATACATTGATACTGAGTTATCATATTTTACCACTATCACCGTATTTCTGATTGCTATCTTTGTAAAGCCAGCATCCTTTGGAATATTAACAAAATTAGCAAAGATGAGATATTAAACTCCGGAGTAATATGACCCATTTGACAAGGGTTCTTCTGCCATATTGACCACCTTATTTTGTCTGCCACTACTAAACTATAAAATTTTAAAAGTACAGTAGACACCCAACACTAGGTCAAATAAAAGAAACTCGCACAGGCACAGGCCAGAGGAGGAAGCACTCAGGAAATGAATATGCCCACGTACGGGCCACTGAGCAGCCTCGCTGCGGGGACCACTTTCTGACCCCGCCCAGCCCGCCCAGCCTGCCCAGCCGCTACTACTCCTCTCAAGGCTGCCGCCGGCTTCCGAATTGCTAATGTTAGGATGGCCAAAAAAAAAAAAGCAAAATATACAGGAAACAAGAAATGGAAAATTATTTGTTGATGATAACATGTATGTTGATGTGCTCAATTGAGTCAATATACAGTGTATTCTGAATGGCAAATCTCATTTTGTATGCTGTACTGATGTATGGTGAATGTATGTAAATAAATACATTTAAATTACAAAAAGAGGTGCACAGCTAGTCAACAATAGTAGGAGGGTGAGGGACAGTTTTAGTCAGCATGTACAGTTGCTTACTAAGTGTCAGACACTAGTCTACAACACCTAAACAAAAATTTATATTCTAAGAAAGCTGCATATCAAAAAACAATCCATCGGGACCGGCAGATGGTGTAACGGTTATGTCACTGGACTCTCATGTAGTTGACCGCGGTCTGAGTCCTGGATCCAGTGGCTTAAAACTTGGGCTGGGCGAGTGTGCGTGCATGTCCAAAACGCCATGAGAAGGCAATGTGGCGTGGACAAACCCCGGGGGAGGGGTATGTCTGTCTTTCTGTCTCTGTCTCGCTTTCTGTCTCTGTCTCTCCCCACATGCACGTGCCCTATAGCAAAACTTTCTCTTTAAAAGAAAAAAAGAGAAGAAAAAAAAGAAACCTCTCTTGGCCCCGCCAAACAGGTGGGCCCTCTGCATCCTCACAGTGCCACCAGTGGCCCCAGCCTGCCTGTTCTGGCCCCTTGGAGTCAATCCTCTCCACTCTGTGGTACTCTTCGTAACACAATTTTGACCAAATGATTTTTTGCTTAAAAACATTCAATAAACCTCAATTCCATCAGAACAGGGTCTAAGCCACTTCTCTCATGCTGGACGCCCCATGGTCTGACCTTGCCCACTGTCCACTCAGCAGCTGTGAGTTATGTTTCCAACACTCCTCACAGCTGCTGTCCCTCCAGGCCTGTGCACGTGCTCATCTGCCTGGAATGCCCTCTGTTCTCGGCTGTCCCTGCTCAGGAGTCCCGAGTTCCCCGGGAACAGGCACGTCTTCCCCACTCAGGCTCCTGCACCTGCCACCCACATCCCTTACAGTGTGGGCCTGGCACTGTAACTGTCGATATATCTGTCCCCACTAACGTGCAATTATCTCAAGGACAGGACAATTCATGTCCTCCTTTAACTGTCAACATCTGGCCATGTTTGGAATATAGTGTCCCTCCTTATCCATGGCTTCACTTTCTGGTTTCAGTTACCTGAGGTCACCATGTTCTGAGAGGGACAGAAACTACCTTCATGAGAACCAGAAGATGGCATAATGGTTACGTTGCTGGACTCCCATGTAGTCGACCACGATTTGAGTCCTGGACCCAGTGGCTTAAAACTCACACCGGGCGCGTATGCATGTGTGCCCAGAATCCCAAGAGGAGAATAGAGAAGGGATTGTGCCGTGGCCATCCCCCCAGAGGGTGATTTCTTACTTTCTGTCTCTCTGTCTCTCCAGCGAGCGCACGTGCCCTGTAGCAAAAAATCTCTCTAAAAAGAAAAAAAGAAACTGCCTTCATGTAATTTCTATTATAGTATATCATTATCATTGTTTTATTTTGTTATGAGTTATTATTGTTAAACTATGTGCCTAATTTATAAGCTAAACTTTATCACAGAAATGTATGTATCTACAGGGTCTGGTACTGCCCATGCCTTCGGGCATCCACTCCGGACCTTGGAAGGTCTCTGCGGACAAAAGAGGATGCTGTACAGCGTGACTGGTCAGTAACTGAACGACTAAGTGTGGAGGTAACAGAAGAAAATAGAGAATGTTAAATTGACACAATCTGTCCTAAGAGGAAGTAAATGGAAACAAACAGCAATTGTGAATTTCACTATAAGAAGACAGTGTGTAAACCCTGAAATAGCCAACAGAAACATTTTCATGCCCCGGATACAAACTATAGAGACTGAATGAGGGAAAATCATCTCGCTGCTGGAATTCAGGTATAAAACTGCAGTCGGAATGTGCCACACACTCTTGCTCATTAGGCTGGAGAAACTTCTCAAATTCCACACTCCCCATTAATAAAGGAATCACAGTCACAGCAGCTCATATCTGATAGACTGCAACAAACTACCACTGCATAATTTTAGGGCTAAAAAGGGTCTAAGAAACTTCCCATTTATCGATCCTGGGGCGTGTATGTACATGTGTGTGTGTGTGTGTGTGTGTGTGTGTGTGTGTAGAGCGAGGGAGGGAGAAGAGAGATGGGGACACGGTCCCGAGGAAAGCCAGAACCATGACAGAGCAGCAAGCTTGTGCACTTGGAAGCTTGCCATACGTGCCTCCACAACCCTGCCAGGGTTCCCTGAACGGCAGGTTCAGGCCCCAGGTCCGAGCACACGATCCCGGCCTCCATGCTGCTCCCCCACGGCCTCCTACCATTCCCCTCTTCTACCAGTCCAGCTACGCAAAGGCCTGCAGTTCCCCAAGCAAGCGATGGCCATTTCAGGGCTCCGCGGGTCTCTGTTCGCTGCTACTGCTGCAGGACCCATTTGTCTCGTGTATTTGATCACCTGAGAAGTGCCCGGCACTGCGGTGTGTTGCGGACCTAGGCAGTCTCGTTAATGAGTAACTAAGTGCACGGTGGTGCCAGTTACCAAGAGAGGGACATTTACACATGTCCTTTCCCTCCTGCTCGTCTGGAACCCAGCCTGTTTTCACCTCAGGGTGTGTCTCCTGCTTCTCCTGTTTACCTAGACTGAACTGGCCATCCTCACCCTGGAGTGTTTTACTGAAGCCTCAATAACTGGATTTTCTGCACAGTATCTATTAGGTCATCAGGAAACTCATGACATTTTCTATGCAAAACTGCATCCGGACTTTCCCAATGACCCCCAAAACACACTTCACTAAGCCTGCATTCAAACAAGGATCCAGCTTCACCTGGACGAGACAGTAACCCCCTGTCCAGGTAGGTCCTGTGTCAAGCACTTCTGCACTCCCAGGGCCTAGGAAGGACTCCATCACTGTAGCCTGAAAAAACGAAGCCCCCCTTTTTTGACCCCTTCTAATGATGGCTTTTCCATATTTAGGGGATAGAGCCTCAAAATTCCCCAACCTGGCCCTGTACCCATGTCTGTGGTCATGGTTTTATCCAGCTCTGGTGATTCAAGATTCACTAGCCTGTGGCAGCAGAATACTTTCTTTTTAAAAAAAAAATTTTTTTTTTTTTAGAGGTTTTTGGTATAGGGTGCGTGTGCTCACCAGGAAGACAGACACAGAGAGAAAGTGAGAAATCACCCCCCAGTGGGATGGCCACACCACAATCCCTTCTCTTTCACTCTCCTCTCGGGATCTTGAGCATGCACACACATGCGCCTGGCCTGAGTTTAAGCCGCCGGGTACGGGACTCGAACTGCAGTCGACTACATGGGAATGCAGCGATGTAGCCATTACGCCAACTGCTGGTCCCCAGAATTCTTTTTGAAAGTATTCCGAGTGATTCTTATGTGCAGCCAGGGTTGGTGTCACTGCTCACTCATTGGCCTCCTATACCACACTGGTACATGTTTGCTATCATTAAAGGAGCACACTTCCATGGCTCCTCACCCAGGTGTGTGATACAAAGAAGAGCCCGAGAGGAAGGTTTAGGTGAAGCATTTCTCCTGAACTGGAATGGTATTGCCCTGGCTTCTCCCCACATCCCCTGTCAGCAACAGGCATCGCGACACTCCCAGCTGCTAAAGCACAGAAAGCCGACAGTCAGCTGCAGGCTGCTTCCTCTTCCTTGGCCATAGCACTCAGGCCCCAGGGCTGATGGGTCACTGCCCAGGATATCACCCCACCTGGCCCCTCTCCCGCCCTCCCAGCCTCACTGCCCTGTCCTGCATCCCAGCAGCCAACCTCCACAGCCATGCATGCTAGCCTTATGCATCCGATTCCTTCCCAACCTGGCTATCTCCTTACGGCCTCTATGCAAGCAAAAGAGGTTACCCACACAGAATCACGCTAGGAACCTAATAGTTTTCCTATAACTTCCAAAAATAGAGTCTCCCATAAAAATGAAGGTTTTATCCTTAAGAGTGTGTAAATATTTCCTGTAGGAAATACCTCCTGCCTACTTCTTTAGTTTTCTGTCCCCTTTATTCTTCCCTAACTGGTCCCTCCAAATGCACAAGGGAATGGCTTTTGTTTTCCAGAGCTCAAGGGCTTTATTACAAATGGAGTTGACTGCTACAGAGGCGCCTGCCCAATATTTGTCATAGACTTCTTTCCCCCCTTCACACCCCTCTCCAGGGGAGGTCAGGAAGCCATTATGGAAGAGGAACCTAGGGAGAGTAACAAAGGGCAGTACTTTCTCCAAAGTCCTCTGTATTAGCCACTGAGTCCTTCTCGCTCTAAATGAATCTTCTCATAGAAGAATTAAGAATTTCAGCTCTCAGGACCAGCAGTTGGCATAATACCTATGTTGCTGGACTCCCATATAGTCAACGGCAGTTCGAGTCTCAGACGCAGTGGCTTAAACTCACGCCAGGCGTGTGCGTGCGTGCCCAAGCTCCTGAGAGGAGAACGGAGGAGAAGGGATTACAGCGTGGCCATCTCCCCTTGGGAGTGATTTCTCACTTTCTGTTTCTTTGTCTCTCCCTGTCTTTCTGGTGAGCGCACGCACCCTATAGCAAAAACATCTAAAAAAAAAAAAAAAAAAAAAAAAAGAAAAAAAAAAAAAAAATTTCA
>NW_006159632.1:4513225-4514866 GCF_000334495.1 Tupaia belangeri chinensis
ACCTCCGGGGGCCCAGTCAACACTCTCAGTTCAACCCCCGCCTGCACTTGAACAGCTTCTTCAGTTCCATTCGGGGCCAGTTGATCTTTCCCCCGGAGGACCTATGGCTGCACTCCGGGTGTGGCTTCTTCCATGGGGATGTAGAACAATCTTCCCCTCCTCTGTCTCCCACACACTCCTCCAGAGCACAGCTGTGGTGCTGCCTACTCTCCTAAGCCTTCTCCAAGTCCCCAGGCAGGTCAGGTGCCTTCTCTCTTTACTCCCACAACAAGCTGTGCATGTTTAACGCCTGCCCTTATCCCACTTCATCGTGATCATTGTAGATAGCAGGTCTCGAACGCTGCAATCGGCAGTTTCTCAACCATCTCTGAAGGACAACCTTCCGATTAGACCGAGCGTTGAGCAATAACCATGTGGCTGAGGAAGGAAGTAAGCGCAGTCTTAGAAACGTGGTAGAAAAACCTTCAGGTCATCATGAAAGCCAAAGTCAGGCAGGCAAGACCAGCGAGAGCTGCTGGTGAGCAGACGGTGGCGGGCCAGTGCGGGAAGTCCGATACACTCACACGTGGTTGCCTCGGTCTCTCAGATGAAGAAGCTGCCGAAAGTTTTATTAATGCAGGATCACGGGTGAAGAGGAAAGTGGAAAAAGAAAAAAGCAAGAAAACTCTTGCCTTTAACATATACCAAATAAACTCCAGTCCGTTCATAAACCAGTTTCAGGTCAGTAAAGCTATGCTTCCCTCCATGCTTGCTCTGGAGTCAGGAAAAGACATGGCGGCATTTCCACTACAGACTGAGGTAGGCCGGTGAGGAGGCGGGCAGGCAGGTAACCGCCATAAACCCCCGGTCCTCCACAAGAAACAAGTTCCCCTCCCAGAGAGCATTTAAAGGTAGCCACATTCTCTTTCCAAACTAGGATTTTTATGTTGCTGTTTTCCTTTCTGATTTTTCCTGTTTTGCTTTCCTGCACAGATAAACACTCTACAGAAGTTGGGAACTGACATGAAGCACCAGGACATGGTAATGTGGGGCCGGCAGGTGGTGTGGTGGTTAAGGTCGCTGGACTCCCACATGGCCAACTGCGGTTCGAGTCCAGGACCTGGTGGCTTGCTTTCTCACTTTCCCACTCTCTCTCTCTTGCTCTATCCCTCTCTAGTCAAATTAAAGTAAATAAATACAGTTAAATAAAATAATTCTTTTTAAAAATGCACTCGTTTATTTCCTCATAAAGCTATTAAACACTTAATAGTTAAAAACGACAAAAAATCAGCTCAGTTGTCCCATGATAGTGTAAGCCCAATGGCTAAAAAAGTTTCCACCTCCCAATTGCTTCATGAAAAGCTTGTAAATGATCAGTGGTTCAGTCAAAAAAGACCTGTTAAAGCCAGGGAGGGGGTGGGGGGAGCAGCAGGTGGCTTGGTGCTAAGGCGCTGGACTCTCACATGGCTGACTGGGCTCCAGTCCAGATGTGTGCATGGGTGCTCAATATCCCAGGAGAAGAATGGAGAAGGGATTGCCCTGTGGTCATCTCTCCGTGGGGGTGATTTCTCACTCTGCCTCTCACCCTGTCTTTCTGAGCACAGCGCCCCAATGTCAAAAACCTT
Organism: Tupaia belangeri chinensis; assembly: GCF_000334495.1. NCBI lineage: Eukaryota > Metazoa > Chordata > Mammalia > Scandentia > Tupaiidae > Tupaia > Tupaia belangeri. The sequence continues at coordinate 4,514,830 of NW_006159632.1, forward strand.
CAAACGAAAAAAAAAAAAAAAAAAAAAGCGAGTGAAG
>NW_006159632.1:4515103-4517899 GCF_000334495.1 Tupaia belangeri chinensis
ACCCCCTCCAATAGCAAAAAAACATAAAAAAAAAAAAAAAAAGAAAGAAAGAAAGAAAAGAAAAGAATTTCAGCTCTCATTTTCAAGGTCCTCCATGTTGACATCCTGGGGGGTTTTGCCTGCTTTTGCTGATGGGGCTGTGGTTCACGAGTCCTGGCTGGGAGTGAGGAGGCTTTCACCTCCTCAGCTGCCTTCTGTCTGGGCAAGCCGGACCTGCTGGAGTTCCTGCACTTCCTCCCTGACAGTATGCTGGCACATGCACCGGACACCTGCTTCTTGAGTTGGTAGAGTATGATCAGCCCTTGGTTGACCAGAGCCCCCACCACCTGGGGCCCAGTCAACACTCTCAGTTCAACACCCGCCTGCACTTGAACAGCTTCTTCAGTTCCATTCGGGGCCAGTTGATCTTTCCCCCGGAGGACCTATGGCTGCACTCCGGGTGTGGCTTCTTCCATGGGGATGTAGAACAATCTTCCCCTCCTCTGTCTCCCACACACTCCTCCAGAGCACAGCTGTGGTGCTGCCTACTCTCCTAAGCCTTCTCCAAGTCCCCAGGCAGGTCAGGTGCCTTCTCTCTTTACTCCCACAACAAGCTGTGCATGTTTAACGCCTGCCCTTATCCCACTTCATCGTGATCATTGTAGATAGCAGGTCTCGAACGCTGCAATCGGCAGTTTCTCAACCATCTCTGAAGGACAACCTTCCGATTAGACCGAGCGTTGAGCAATAACCATGTGGCTGAGGAAGGAAGTAAGCGCAGTCTTAGAAACGTGGTAGAAAAACCTTCAGGTCATCATGAAAGCCAAAGTCAGGCAGGCAAGACCAGCGAGAGCTGCTGGTGAGCAGACGGTGGCGGGCCAGTGCGGGAAGTCCGATACACTCACACGTGGTTGCCTCGGTCTCTCAGATGAAGAAGCTGCCGAAAGTTTTATTAATGCAGGATCACGGGTGAAGAGGAAAGTGGAAAAAGAAAAAAGCAAGAAAACTCTTGCCTTTAACATATACCAAATAAACTCCAGTCCGTTCATAAACCAGTTTCAGGTCAGTAAAGCTATGCTTCCCTCCATGCTTGCTCTGGAGTCAGGAAAAGACATGGCGGCATTTCCACTACAGACTGAGGTAGGCCGGTGAGGAGGCGGGCAGGCAGGTAACCGCCATAAACCCCCGGTCCTCCACAAGAAACAAGTTCCCCTCCCAGAGAGCATTTAAAGGTAGCCACATTCTCTTTCCAAACTAGGATTTTTATGTTGCTGTTTTCCTTTCTGATTTTTCCTGTTTTGCTTTCCTGCACAGATAAACACTCTACAGAAGTTGGGAACTGACATGAAGCACCAGGACATGGTAATGTGGGGCCGGCAGGTGGTGTGGTGGTTAAGGTCGCTGGACTCCCACATGGCCAACTGCGGTTCGAGTCCAGGACCTGGTGGCTTGCTTTCTCACTTTCCCACTCTCTCTCTCTTGCTCTATCCCTCTCTAGTCAAATTAAAGTAAATAAATACAGTTAAATAAAATAATTCTTTTTAAAAATGCACTCGTTTATTTCCTCATAAAGCTATTAAACACTTAATAGTTAAAAACGACAAAAAATCAGCTCAGTTGTCCCATGATAGTGTAAGCCCAATGGCTAAAAAAGTTTCCACCTCCCAATTGCTTCATGAAAAGCTTGTAAATGATCAGTGGTTCAGTCAAAAAAGACCTGTTAAAGCCAGGGAGGGGGTGGGGGGAGCAGCAGGTGGCTTGGTGCTAAGGCGCTGGACTCTCACATGGCTGACTGGGCTCCAGTCCAGATGTGTGCATGGGTGCTCAATATCCCAGGAGAAGAATGGAGAAGGGATTGCCCTGTGGTCATCTCTCCGTGGGGGTGATTTCTCACTCTGCCTCTCACCCTGTCTTTCTGAGCACAGCGCCCCAATGTCAAAAACCTTCAAACGAAAAAAAAAAAAAAAAAAAAAGGAGAGGAAGAAGGGGTCGGGGTTAAAAAGGCAAGTTGGAGAGGGGCCGGTGGAACCGATCGCCCTCCAAAACGACTTGTGGGAAAAGTAAGGTGGCGAACGGAAGCCAAACAGGCAACACACATTCCAGGAGTTTGAAATCTTCCTATATTCGAGTTTTACGAACTCTATCCCCAAATACAAGTCAACACGTCTCTCCCATTATCAGCCACGAAAGGGCGGGGTGGGGAGCCGCAGCGAACGACCGGGCAGGGTCGGACCCGCGGGTTTCTCAGGTTTGCCCAAAAGGCAGCCCGACACGCCCTCACTGCAGAGGGAAGACGCCGAGCCTCACCCCGATTCCCGCGCCCAGGGGCGCTTTCTGAAGGCGCAGGGCTCTGCAGGAAAGGAGCAGGAAGGACTGGGAGCGACAGGAGGACCCACCACCCGCAGAAACTTGTAAAAGCATGCACATGGTTACACACACGCGATATACCGTTGCCTTGGAAACCAAGTCAACTCCCAAAACTGTCCTCGGGGGTCTCGGGACCTGGGCTGTGGGTCCGAGATGGCGAGCTGGAGGAAGCCGGCGCCAGGAGGAGGGGGTCGTCTCTCGCGGCCCCGCCCGGGCCTCGTTACCCCGGTGCCTACCGAGTAGAGGAGCACGACGCCGCTGGGACTGGGGGAGCCGACGGAGAAGCAGGAGCTGGGTGAACTGATGGGATCCATGGTGCGGCTGCCGTCCCGGGCAGGGCCTGGGCTTCTCTACTAAGCGGTGGTGATGCTGCAGGGGGCGGTTCTTCTGCGCAGGGCGGCCCGACCTCGCCTAGGGCGGTGGCACCCTCTGCGGCCGCTCCACAGCACC
>NW_006159632.1:4517934-4526170 GCF_000334495.1 Tupaia belangeri chinensis
GAGCGGCGTGGCAGCCGAGGCCGGGAGGGCACTGTTGCGGGGCGCGCGATGGCCGGGCAGCAGGAGCCGAGCTCTGTTACGCCTCCGGGTTCTCAGAAGCTTCTGGACACTCTGCTGAAGAACCTCTATGACTTCGGTGAGCGCGGGGCCGCGGGCGCACACCGAGCCGCTTATTGGGAGCACCTGGGCTTTCAGTGGGACGTTGGACTGTTGGAATAGCCGCTTCTTCGCGTCCCGCCACGCACCCCAGGCCTACCTGACCGGTGTGTGTTGGTGTCGCTTTGTCGCGCTGGGGCCTCTGACCTGTCGGGTCACCGTTAACTTCAGCCTTAGGCGTGTCGCCTGACAAGGACTTCAGAGAACGTTTGCACAACCCTTTTCCCCTCACAAGTGGCTTTTGCTCTCCTTTTTTTAGATGGGGAGGGGGAGAAGGGAATGAAAAGGTTGGTAACCTACCTACTGGAAACACCGTGAAGAGCTTTCCCCGGGAAAGCTGTCCTCCCTTGTATATGCACCGAAGGTGATCATTAGGTGGCTGGGCCTTCTAGAACCAGACACATGTCTTAGGTTTACTGTGTGGGACTGCAAAAGCTGATTGACTTTTGTTTTGGAGCAACTGTTCAAAATTGTAAGCTCATCTAGACAGTAAGAATGATAGCCTTAGAAGTATTGAAAACTTACCATTGGCTAAGTGCTCTGCATGACTTGGATTCACTCATTTAATTTTTTTACAACCTATTGAAATACTTTTATTAATTTTATTATTGCAAATATAGAAACAAGCACTAGAAGTTAAACTTTCTGAAGATTATCTCCCAAGTAGTTTTCCCAGCCCGAGTTCAAGTTTCCAGGCAGTCTAGCTCCAGATCCAGCACTTGTATTGACATGCTTTGGCTCCGCACTTAACTTTTATTCCCTTTTTTTGGAGAGATTTTTGCTATAGGGCAGGTGTGCTCACCAGGAAGAGAGAGCCACAGTGAGAAATCACCCCCCGGGGGAATGGGCATGCGTGCATTTAAGCAACCAGATCTGGGACTCAAACCACGGTGGACTACATGGGAGTCCAGCGACATAGCCATTACGTCAACTGCTGGTCCCGTATTGACATGCTTTGCACAAACCATCTCTTTGCCCTGGAGGACTGAGAAGACATTATCTTTGATCTTGAAAATTTAAAGTCTAGAAGAAAAGACTGTTCTGCAGGTGATTATGTCCACACAGGCCGGAAACTATCATTCTAGAAGCTTTGCAGGCATGACTACCCACTTATTTTTATATCCGTAATGCCGGAGTTCAGTAGGCTCCTAATAAATGCTTCCTGAGTAAAACACTAAGCAAAATAGAGGCAAGCGTAAATGATCAGCTTTTATTTCCAGAGCTCTGTGGTGTTAAAACTGGGTAAAGAACAAGGCTTGGCAGTCTGGCCAGAACTTTCAGGTGACCAGCCAGAGTTTGGACAGGTGAGACAGCAGATACAGGGGTTTAGTAGGAAATACAGGCATGCAGTTAAGCCAACTAATACCAAGTTCATCTTACTCATCACTCTGAAAAAAAATGCGAACATTGCAGGTACCTGTAGCCCTAGAAAGTGTCGAAAAGAAACACAGCCTGTGCGGGCAGGCATTTCCATACAAAGCTGAAGCCAGTTGGGTTAACAATCCTGGGGACTGTTGCAGTGATGATGATGTTTTTGTTTTTTTTTTGGAGAGATTTTCACTGTAGGGCGCGTGTGCTCACCAGACAGACAGAGAGAGACATAGAGACAGAAAGCGAGAAATCACCCCCCAGGGGGGATGGTCACGCCGCAATCCCTTCTCCTCCATTCTCCTCTCGGGATCTTGGGCACGCACGCACACGCGCCTGGCGTGAGTTTTAAGCCACCGGGTCCGGGACACGAACCGCGGTCGACTACGTGGGAGTCCAGCGACATAGCCATTATGCTAACTGCTGGTTCCCCAGTGATGATGTTTTGAGTAAGGACAGAGATGAGGGTTAAAGTAATTGTGCTAACAAGAGCCCAAAACATCAGTGTTTCCTAGAAAAGAAGGCTGCGTTTCGGCTTCTGTGAATTGTGCAAATAGACCCCACATGAAGAAAACGCCGTTTGTTCCTTGCTCTTACAGCCGTGGCAATATGCACAGGTGTATTCGTACGATGTGATACTGGTGATAGCTAAAGCCAAAAATATTCTTCCTTTGCATTTGAACAAACAGGAGAGGTGGAAGATGAAACTGAACAGAAGAGGATCAGGAAAAAAAAGGAAAATAAGAGAGACGTGGGGGCCACAGCTGCCTTGGCGGCACAGTCAGTTTCCGTACCTGGTTCTCTTGGAAAAGGCCAGAAGAAGAGTGCAACCAGCTTCTTCGAAGAACTCCGAGAAGAGCTGCATTGTGCTGCTGTCACCCCTCCTGGTTCCCCTTCTGGGCCAGAAGTCCCCACTGCTGCAGTGTCTCCAGCTCTTCCCAGGAACAAAAGGAAGCAAGTTGAAGTGGTAGAATTTCACAGCAGAAATAAAAAAAGAAAGCCGGAGCAAGACCGAGCTGAGTGCACGAAAGCAGTGAGTTGGTTAGTTTAAGTCCAGGGAAACTCCCTGCTATTGCGTTAGGCAGCTGTCATTATAGACTGTCCCTAAGGCAGGGGTCCCAACCTCAGGCCCAAGGATTTGCCAGAAGGACTCACAGGCCAGGGGACTAGCATGTAGTCCTCATCAGGCATGTGGGGGTAGACTGACCCTAGTTATCCAAGCTGTAGGCATCTGGAGAAGAGCAGGTGCAGGCACGAGTCAGTCATACTGTCGGTGTAGACTAGCTGGGCAAATTTGGCGCAGCAGTGGCTCAAGGCCTTGGGTGTGAGAGAAACTTCTGATCAGGCAGGAGGTTCTCGTCACCTACTTCCCAGAAGCCAACTGCTGCCAGTGATGAAAATGGGACTTTTTAGGAATGTACAGGGTTGGTTAACCCAGGCCTCCTTGGCTAACCCTTTTGCATTCCTAAGTGCTCACCCTGGCAGTGCTCAGAGAAGACAGAGTCAGTCACCAGCTTTGTCTGACAGCTCCGCTGGGTGCCAGCGGCTGCGCTAGGTACTGGGGTAACGGTAAGCAAAATGACAGAAATGCCATTCTTATGGAAACATGCTGATAGAAAAGCTATTTGATTTTACTGAGCAACAGTCTTGTTCAGGCTGAGCTTATAAATCTGATCCAGAATTCAGTCTACAAGGGAAGTGTGGTTGCCTTACCAAAATTTGTTTTTCTAGAAATTGCCAAAAGGCTCGTACACTCAGCAGAGAGAAAGGACCCCCTCTCCCCAAAGTGGGGCATGAGCAGGCCGCAGTCCTTTTCCTCCTTCTCATTGGGACTTGGGGCATGTACACACTGCACCAGTGTGTTTTTCATGCTGCTGGTGCCGGGACTCAAACTGTGGTCAGACGGGTGGGGTCTGGTTCCAGGTGAGCTGTGCTTAACCTCTGTGCTACGGGGGTGGCCTTGGATTTTCTTTTTCTCCAAAAGCTGTCCTGGCTTTGTCAAACCCATTGCCAAAATCAGACATTCCATTTCTGTAGCTTTCCCCATGTCCTGTGACTATTTATCTTTCAAAAAGGGGATGAGGATGATACTGGTTTTTAAGGCTGTTTATAACAACCATAAACTTGTGACTTAAAACAACAGAAGTTTATACTCTTAGATTCTGAAGCCCTCAAGTCCAAAATCAAAGTGTTGGCGGGGCTGTGCTTCCTCTGAGGGCTCCAGGGGAGACTCCTCAGCTCTGACTGGGAGGTGGTGCCAGGCGCTCCTTGGCTTCTGACTGGGTAGGTGTAACCGTTCACTGCCTCTAGTCGGTGTTCACCCAAGTCTATTTCCCTCTGCCTTTGTCTGCTAGGAATGCAGAGGAGCACCGTGCCCGTCCCCAGGGCGCGTTTAGGGTCCACCCTGAATCCAGATGATCTTGTCTTGAGATCCTTACACTGTGAAGGCTCCTTTTCCAAATAAGTTGGCATCCACAGGTTTGGGGATTAGGACACGGCCCCGTGTCTCTCATGGCCATATCTCTTTGGAGCCACAGTTCCACCCACTACAGAGATAACAATTTAAACCTGCATTGTTCTTTATGAATGTGTAAATGTGTGTTAGTGTCAGTGTTTATCTCATCTTTATAGCTTTAAAAACATCTGGAACCAGCAGATGGCATAGTGGTTAAGTCTCTGGACTCTAAAGTAGTCGACTGCGGTTCAAATCCCAGGCCCGGTGGCTTAAAACTCATGCTGGGTATGTGTGCGTGCATGCCCAAAATCCTGAGAGGAGAAGGGAGGAGGTGATATTTCACTTTTTGTCTCTCCAGTGAGCACATGTACCCTATAGCAAAAATCTCTTTAAGAAAATCTGAAATATTTTCTAGAATCCAGGTAGCACTTTAAGCTCACCAGCGTCTTCTTCAAAGATTCTCAGTGCATTCCGAATCACACCTACCTTCATTTGGGATAATAGGTCAGCTTCCCAGCTTTTAGGGTTCGAACACCAGGCCACTGGGCACTGTTAGAGGTGGGCCGAGGGGTGGGTTTTTCACCCTGGGGGCAGCTGGAGCCTCAAGCTAGACGTCTTTTGTTCTCCCGGGGACCCTACCGATCTCAGTGCCTCCCGCATCTGCCTTGGTGTGAGAAAGGGTCGGGAGGCGTTGCTTTGCAATGCAATTTGTTTCCTTCAGGTTTTTGCCATAGGGTGTATGTGATCACCAAAGAGAAGCTGACATTGAGAGGGAAAGTGGGAACTCACCCCCTGTGTGGGGGTGACCACGCCACAATCCCTTCTCCATTCTCTTCCTGGGATCTTTGGCACGCTTGCACGCGTGCCTGGCGTGATTTTCAAGCCACGGGATCTGGGACTTGAACTGCAGTCATCTATGTGAGAGTCCAGCGACGTAACCACCATGTTACCTGGTGGCCCCTTAGTGTAATTTTATATTTGGAGAAGTGAACTAACAGCATCTTGGCACCCTTTTTTGTCCCTCAGAGTTTCCAGCTTACGGTTTTGTCTTGTACTCACTCGTGCTTCTCTTTCTGGAATGGACAGTCTTCTTTTTCTTAGAAGAGGTGAGCTGACGTGGCATGAGCCTGCCCTGCCCTGTCTGCCCGGCAGCTCACGTGCTGGGAGCTTGTGCCCAGCGAGCCGTTTCGTACTGTGGCTGGCTTTTCTCGGGAACCTGAGCGCGTTCTCCGCATGAGCTTCCTGATTGGAACGACATTTTCTAGCTGTCGCTGGTACTCCTCCCTGTACTTTTTTTCTTAGTATTTGTCCTTCGAAGATCCGTGTGCGTGTGTGGCTAAGGAGACCGGAAGTGCACACGGCATGCACGTCTGCCCGTGGAAAGGCTTCAGGCAGTGGGCATTGCAGCATGTAAAGGAATACAGAGGAGCGCCATGCCCGTCCCCACGGCGCGTGCTGAGGGCAGGATGGCCGAGTAATGGGTCATTGAGGGGACGAGGACACTTGATGCTGTGCTATGCGTGTGTGTGTGGCAAGGGACAGGGGGGTCGTGCCCTTGTTCTCTGAAAGCGTATAAACCCTGGTAGGACAGGTGTCACTCATGTGGAATTGGCAAGGACAGATGTTATAATAGCAGTCTCCGTCGATCGGGCGTGGAGCCAGCTGGTTACCCTTGAGACTACTCGAGGAAAAAAGGTGCTGGGGAGCTGGACCCAGGGCACGACCACATGGTCATTTCTGTTTTTAAGTGTCTGAGGGACTGCCACACTTTTTCCACAGAGGCTGCACCATTTTCATTCTCACCAAGGGAGCACGTGGGTTCTGGTTTCCTCCACACCCTTTCCAACACTGCCCTGTTTTTAGATCGTGGCCGGTCTAATGGGTGTGAGGTGGTCGATTCAAGGCCTTAACGACATGCCTAATCTGCTGCTGACAGCATACCGACAGGAGTAATGGCTGATCTTAATGAGATTTGTTTTCTTTGCAGCCTAAAGCTAATGTCCTTGAAAATGTGGATGTACAGGAATTTAACCTAGAAAAGGTATGTCTCTGAGGTTAAGTTGTTTATAATATTTATTTAGAAATGTATTATGTTTATATTAAATGTGTTTTAAGTTTATAAAGGTAATTTATATGAAGTACCAGGTTTCTTTACAATACCAGAAACCCATCTTACTTGTTCAGTTGTTAGAGAGTCAGGAGAATCAGCCCCATGCACATACTGGAGGCTGCATGCTCGTTTAGCTCATGAGGGCCCTGTGACCACAGTGGCAAGGACGACACGGGAGGAGCGTGTGCACTCTGCAGTGTGACAAGGTCTGAAAGCCGTGGGAGGAAGAGGCTCAGCTGCTGAGAGCAAGTCCTGCTGGCGCCTTTTTTTTAATCTTTCAAGAGAAGATTTTGGCTGGAGGGCGCATGCGCTCACTAGAGAGACAGAGAAAGATGAGAAATCACCCCTGGGGGCATAGCCGCTCTGCAGTCCCTTCTCCATTCTCTTCTCGGGGTTTGGGCACACATGCACACACGCCGGTGGTCCAGTACTCGAATCACAGTTGACCACGTCGGAGTCCAGCGACGTAACCATTACACCCTCTGCTGGTCCCAGCTTTTTTCTCTTCCTTCTGAAAACACACATCTGTGTTTGAAGCTGCCAGGACAGCGCCTTCTAAACGTGAGAGAGTGTGTTGGGGACTTTTCAGTGCGGAGTAATGCTTGTTTTAGAGAGAGCACCCTGAGGGAGGGAGAGCTCTGCCACAGGTCCGAGCTCTTCACCGATTTGCATGGAGATAAGCCCAGGCACTGACTGTCCCAGCTGAGCACCAGAGGAGGGTGGCAGCCTGGGAGGCGGGCTGCTCCGGCCCGTCACTCAGCACTTCGCACGCCCCGGAACGCAGCGCTCCTGGGCTGTGGTTTTCTGTGCAGTTGCAGGAAGGCGCCGGGTCTGATTCCCTTCCTGTCCACAGGCTCGTGTGGAAGTGCACCGGTTTGGGATCACGGGTTACGGAAAGGGGAAGGAACGAGTCCTGGAACGGGAGCGTGCCATCATGCTGGGTGCCCAGGTGAGGGCTGGTGCTCCCCCCACCGACAGGACAGGATGCCGGGTGGGGAGCAGGGGCAAGTCAGAGAGGGACAGGGAAGAGCGCAGAACAGAGTGACCACGCGTGTCGTCTTCTTTCTTTTCAGCCTCCCAAAAATAGTTACGTGAATTACAAGGTTTTGCAGGAGCAAATCAAAGAGAAAAAGGCAGTAAAGGAAAAAGAAAAGAGAGCGGTAGGTGGGCTGTCCAGGCGTCGCTCCGCTCGCGAGGACGGGCCGGGGGGCCCAGCCAGTGCCAGAGGCTGCCACTCGCCCGAGGTGGGACGCAGCGTGAAAGGGCCACGTCCCCAGTCAGCTCCACGGGAAAGCCCAGCCGGTTACCCCGCCAGTTCACACGGGAGGCTTGCTCTGCGACAGCAAGCTGCCCTTCGGATAGCGCGGGCCTTTTCCCTGTCCACAGCCACGGTCGTGGCTTTCTGCGCTGTCGGACCCCGGGGCCTGTGGGAAACCGCAGGGGAATGATGTTACCCGTCCCCTTACCTCAGGGGGATCCGACTCAGTGTAAGGTTGCCCGTCTAACCTGGAACACAGACGTTCCATTCTTGGGAGGGCCTTGGGGGGGAATTCGAGACTGTTAGGTTTAACATGCCCACTTGGAAAAAAATTTTAAAAAGGGTCTCTCAGTGACTTTTGGTGACAGATCTCTTGCCTTTTTTGAATTCCGTTATTACTGACACGTATTATCCTAAATTCCGAACGTAGGCCCAAGACACAGATATTTTCAAGAGAAAGAAGAGGAAAGGGCAAGAAGACAGGTGAGTGAGCCCACCAGGTCCTCGGGCCGGACGGCCTGGGCAGCCCTGGTGATCAGTCCTGAAACGCGCTGGAACGGATGTGGTGGCCCAGGCTTCAGAGTGCGGCGCCGTCTCGTCTGTCCTGGGCCCTGTGAGGGGCAGCTGGCAGTCAGCGAGGTGCCTGAGACTGAACGGTGCTTGAGTCAGGAACCTTTAACCTCCCCTTCTGCGACTGGCGGGAAGGCTGCGGCTGACACCCCCGGCACAGGCCTCTGCTCCCTCCTGGGGGCTGGGCGCACAGCACAGCCGATCCGTGTGCCCGTCTGGTGCACCGTCAAGGCAGGCTGCCAGGACTTTGAGTAATGGCACGCTTGATTTCGTTGCTCTAGGCTTGTTTTATAGGTTTCCTGCAAATAGTTTTTCCCTA
>NW_006159632.1:4526194-4534199 GCF_000334495.1 Tupaia belangeri chinensis
TTTTTTTTTTTTTTTTTTTTGAGAGATTTTTACCATAGGGCATGAGTGCTCACCAGACAGACTGAAAGCGAGAAACCATCCCCCAGGGAGGATGACCACGCCTCAATCCCTTCATTCTCCTCTTGGGATTTTGGGCGCACACACGTGTCCGGCGTGAGTTTTAAGCCACCGGGTCCAGGACTCAAACCACGGTCGACTATGTGGGAGTCCAGTGACATAGCCATTAGCCATCTGCCAGTACCCAGGACAGACTCCTCTTCCCCTTCGCCTTCTGGTGCGCTCGCCCTTCTGGACTTGCACTTGCTGCGCAGGGACCGTCTTCTGCCTGCAGGTGTCTGCCTGTTGAGTGCTCCCCTTTGGCCAGGGGCATGGGTGCCGTCGGTGCTGGTGCCCAGCCGTGGTCCCACTGGAGGGCTCCCTCCCTCGAGGAGCTTACGCTGTCCTGAGGGTGATACCCCAGAAATGCCGATGGAGGACGATGCAGGTTCTATGAGGAGGCCGAGCTCAGACGTGAAACAGGCACCCTCAGGAGGCGACATCCATGTTGAGGACTGAGCCCCAAGGAGGGGACAGCTGGGAAGACCTGGGAGCAGAACATTGCCACAGCCCTGAGATGGGAGGGCTGGTGGGGTCTGCACGGCAGGGGGTCTGCGTGGACGGACACCATGGTGGCCGGTGGGCACCAAGCCCTTCTCTCCGCCTCACTGTGCGTCTTTTCTCATTTCCATGTAGGAAGCCCCAAAAGAGGAAGGCGGCTCCCAGTATTTTGTCAAGCGGACGGATTGGACAGGTTGGGAAATTTAAAAATGGGACGTTGATTCTGAGCCCTGTTGACATTAAGAAGATCAATTCTTCCAGCGTGGCTAAGTGACCTGCTTTATCAGATAAGGACCACGAGACAAGCCACCGTGCCCTCGGGCCCTGCAGGACCTCAGGACTGTTCTTGTTGGTGTCACAGGGTGCTTTTCATTTTAGGGGTAAAAGTCAAACAGCTTTTCTAGTTGCTGAAGTGTGTGCGCGGTGCCGAGTAAGCGAGAGGGCACGAGCTGCAGAGGCGTGCGAGTGTCCTGGCGGGCTCTGCGCACCTTCTGCTCGCTGGTGTTGGGTGCGCTTGCTCCTGAACGCTCTTCACGGCTGCAGTGTTCTGTAAGTGCTCGTGATGGACATCAACTGGCCTTTCAGTGTCTTTAGTGGCTTGATACTACTATATCATGAAAGATCTAAGAATGTGCTGATTTATCAGGTTTTGGAAAAGCAGTTTTAATCCAGCCGACTGTGTGTAAAGCCCACTTTGTCGGAAGTTACGCAAATAAAGCACAGCTTCTGCAGTGTGTGGCCGTGCCTGTCACTGACACGACCACACAGGCCAGCGCCCCCTTCTGGACTTGCACTTGCTGCGCAGGGACCGTCTTCTGCCTGCAGGTGTCTGCCTGTTGAGTGCTCCCCTTTGGCCAGGGGCATGGGTGCCGTCGGTGCTGGTGCCCAGCCGTGGTCCCACTGGAGGGCTCCCTCCCTCGAGGAGCTTACGCTGTCCTGAGGGTGATACCCCAGAAATGCCGATGGAGGACGATGCAGGTTCTATGAGGAGGCCGAGCTCAGACGTGAAACAGGCACCCTCAGGAGGCGACATCCATGTTGAGGACTGAGCCCCAAGGAGGGGACAGCTGGGAAGACCTGGGAGCAGAACATTGCCACAGCCCTGAGATGGGAGGGCTGGTGGGGTCTGCACGGCAGGGGGTCTGCGTGGACGGACACCATGGTGGCCGGTGGGCACCAAGCCCTTCTCTCCGCCTCACTGTGCGTCTTTTCTCATTTCCATGTAGGAAGCCCCAAAAGAGGAAGGCGGCTCCCAGTATTTTGTCAAGCGGACGGATTGGACAGGTTGGGAAATTTAAAAATGGGACGTTGATTCTGAGCCCTGTTGACATTAAGAAGATCAATTCTTCCAGCGTGGCTAAGTGACCTGCTTTATCAGATAAGGACCACGAGACAAGCCACCGTGCCCTCGGGCCCTGCAGGACCTCAGGACTGTTCTTGTTGGTGTCACAGGGTGCTTTTCATTTTAGGGGTAAAAGTCAAACAGCTTTTCTAGTTGCTGAAGTGTGTGCGCGGTGCCGAGTAAGCGAGAGGGCACGAGCTGCAGAGGCGTGCGAGTGTCCTGGCGGGCTCTGCGCACCTTCTGCTCGCTGGTGTTGGGTGCGCTTGCTCCTGAACGCTCTTCACGGCTGCAGTGTTCTGTAAGTGCTCGTGATGGACATCAACTGGCCTTTCAGTGTCTTTAGTGGCTTGATACTACTATATCATGAAAGATCTAAGAATGTGCTGATTTATCAGGTTTTGGAAAAGCAGTTTTAATCCAGCCGACTGTGTGTAAAGCCCACTTTGTCGGAAGTTACGCAAATAAAGCACAGCTTCTGCAGTGTGTGGCCGTGCCTGTCACTGACACGACCACACAGGCCAGCGCCGGGTTTACCCAAGAGGGCCTGACAGGCTTCCCGAAAGGAGCTCTGAGCCAGACCTTGAGCGCTAACCAACCCACCGGCTCACCTGCTCTGCAGCCGCATCCTCAGGCCTGAGCAGGCGCTGTCCTGGGCCCGCCATCCTGCACTGCTGGCTGAGGCGGGATATGGGGAGGACCTGCGAGGTGCTGGCTTGGCTCTGTGGTGGTGCTTGGGAGGCAGCATCCCCCACCCCTGGGGCTCAGCGGCAGCTGCTTTTCCAACCCCTCCCCCAGTTCCCCAGCCCAGCCCTGTGCGTGCAGCAGGACAGTCCCCAGCCCCCCAGCCCAGCCCTGTGTATGCAGCAGGACAGTCCCCTGGTCCCCCAGCCCAACCCAGCGCATGCAGCAGGACTGTCCTCCGGTCCCCAGCCCAGCCCTGTGTGTGCAGCAGGACAGTCCCCAGTCCCCCAGCCCAGCCGTGTGTGTGCAGCAGGACAGTCCTCCGGTCCCCAGCCCAGCCCAGCGCGTGCAGCAGGACAGGAGCAATGACAAGCCCAGGAGCTGCCTCCAGGTCACCTCGAATGCCAGGAGGTTGACAAGGAGCTGTGTCCCCATGAAACAAACTCACAGCCTGTCTACGTTCTGCCCAGGGACCCGTGTACAGAACTGGGATTCCTGTCCCTACAACTCGGCCCTGCAGACCTGCTGCTAGAGCGCGACACCAGGGTCACAGAAGACATCCATGATGCCATCAACAGGGCGGCCCTATGACGGGCGGGGTGTGCCCCTGCCTCCCCTATCACCTGGACCCTCTGGGCACTGCCTTTGCCCCGTTTTGATGGCACCCAGACAAGTGGAGCAACCCTGGGCTGAGAAGGGCCTGGCGACCCAGGGACGAGGGCCTGGCGACCCAGGGACGAGGGCCTGGCGACCCAGGGACGAGGGCCCGGCTCACACTGCCGAGGCCGCAGAGCACTCGCTGAGGGTGGAGGCCAGCAGGGGGGCCGCAGGGAGCAGGCTGTGCCCTAGCAGTCTTTGTCTTCCACGCTTGCCGGAGTCCCAGAGTCCTCCCCGTACCCTTTGAGAGGCAGACGGTGGGCCATGATGGAGGCCGTGAGGCCCCCTGGGCTCCCACTGGACGAAGGACCGACTTCCTTGGCCGTTAATCCTTCCCGGGCTGCCCTGGTCAGCAAGTCACTGACAGGGTTACAGCCTGTCCTTCCAACCCAGACGGCCCGAGCTGAGCCTCCCAGGCCTTTGTTGCTCAGGGTCTCCCTCTGCTCAGTCCTGTGTCCTTCCTGCGGGTTCCATGAAAACCCCGATAGATATCCGGCACCCTCACTACGGAATGCACCCCTGGATTCCTGACCTGCCCCGATCAGCCCAGCCCGGTCGGAAACCCAGTAGGCCACTGGTTGTAGGTGCTGCCGGGGTCAGAGCTCAGGCCAGGCGTGCCTGGTTTCAGTGTGTGGTTAAAGGGGCCGCTCGGCCTCCCTGATGCTCAGAGTTAGCATATTTCCCCAAGTGCCAGGTTCTCTGGACCCATGATCGGCATGGCGTTCCCTTTGTGAGTGGGCCCTAATCACGCACTGACCGACCTATCGCCAGCCTGGTCACCGGTCGCAGAATGAACCCCGGGACCTCCCCGCTGGTTGAGGTGGTGCCTTACAAGTCGAAGTCACACGCAATTGCCTTAAGACACCCTGGGCATCCGAAGGAGAACCATGGCCCTGCAGCCTGGCAACCCTGGCCGGTGGGCAAGAGAGGGTGGCCTCCCCCCCACAGTCAGGGCCGGCCTGGAAGAAGGCAGACACTGCCGCTGAGTGGTGACGACAGACCATGCCTTGCCATCAGTTGTTGGCAGTGTCAAAAGAATTTATTTCAAATCTGCTTAAGACTGTGGTAAAACTCAGGTTTTCCAAAAGGTAATACAGAAAGTTGAATCAACCCCCAAAGACCAGAAAACACAGTGTTTGCAATTCAAAAAATACAAACGCTCGTGGAGACCAATACAAAAATTAGAAAAACGTTGCTTTCCTGACCACTCCCCACCCCGTGTTTTCAGCGGGACAGAAACAGCAGCAGACCAAGAGCTGCTTCTAGGTACCGACCAGGAGCGCCGGAGTGGGTGCGGGAGGGCTGGGGGTGGGGGAGAGATGCGTGAGTTCTGGGGACAGCCGAAACAAGGACACACGTTTTTTCTTGTTAAACCCCGCTGCCAACGGCAAACAAACACCTCTCATGCGAACACGACAGCTTAGTGCAAAGGCAGAAACCCCGTATCATGCATGAACGACTCCCCTTGACGCTCCCCGCTTCCTCTGGGTGCTGAGAAAGTCGGGGTCCCCCACGTCCAGTGTCCAGGGCGGGAGGGGTGGGAGGCCTTCCACACCCACTGGCCCACAGTGCTAAGCACCACCTTCCCAGACCCAAAGCCTGTTTTTGGCCCCGGCCACTTCTTGGGGACCCAGGCTCCAGCCACCAGGCCTAGGTCAGGCAGCCGCACCCCTGAGAAGATAGTGGTGTCTTGGAGGTCTCAGCTCCAGCTCATGACTGAAGTCACCATTGTCCAAGGTAAAGGTCGGCCCCCGACAGCTTGCGCCAGTGAAATGGCAGCAGTTAGCAGCTGGAAGCACCATGCAAGCAGCCTGCCCTCTGCCTTCCCGCCCAACCTGCGCCAGGACGCTGGGTCCTCCCGCACTCCTGCCGCAGGCCCTTGGGAACAAAGGACAACACTGGGCTGTGGGAGCCTTCATACCAGAACTGAGGTGACCCAGGACGCAGGTGGCAAGCAGTCTTTCCCTGGCCCGAGGGGGCTTCCGCGCTCAGGTGCCTGTGGGGCGAACCACAAGATTCCAGAAGCAGCCTGTTCCGCACACGTAGTGGAACCGTTACACAGAATGGAACGTCCCCCCAAACCTGCCTCGAGTGTCTATCCTCCCTGAGGCCAAACAGCTGTGTCATTCTTGTCCTGGTCACAAGAGGCTCAGATGGAAGACTGGTCAGAGAACACTCTGGAAATGCACGTTCCATTCAATCAATGTGAATCATTAGCCTAGACTCAAGAGATGAAAACCTGCTCCTTTTCTTTAAGGACCGTTCTGCCACAATCCCCACGGAATGTCTGAGGAGGTAGTTAGTGTGAGCAGCCCGTTTTCGGGAAGGAGAGGCCCAGGAAGACGCAGAGATCCCCTGCTGTGACTCGGTGTCCACGTTGGTCACGGAGCGGTCTCCGAGGGCTGAACTGGGTCCCGATCGACAAACACAGCCCCAAGCCTCACCCCCCGACGTGATTTACCAGGATCAGCAGCAAGGAGGGCCTGCTGAGAACGCGATCGATGCCAACTCGGCTCCCCGACCAGAGAGAAGCCCGGAGACGCCCCGGGACCAGCACAGACAGGGTACCTCCAATGATTTATGAGGTTTTTAACTAGTTGAAGGCCACAAACCCTTAAGAAGTCCCTGTTGCTTCTAGTAAACTGTGGCCAAGGAAACTGAAGGTACTGAGCTTTGCTCTCGAGGAAGGGGGTGAGACCTGCCAGGGTCTGCCGTTTGTGGCTCACCCCATGTCCCCTGCCCACCCCACTGAAGACCCATGGAAACCTGGTCTTAGGGAGTGAGAAGAGGCCAGGCTATGGGCCTTAGGTTTCTGGGTAACGCTGCACGAGTCCCCCATGACACTGCCTGTTCATGTGTGACAAACCACTAGCGTGACTGAGTGGTCCTCAGTGTGTGTGTGGGGGTGCTCCCACGTGACATTTGGCAATGTCAACAGATCCTTTTGACCGTCACCACCAGCTTGGGGGGGTGCTACTGGCATCGAGCGAGCCGAGGCCAGGATGGCTACTAAATGCCCTGCAGTAGACAGGACCCCCCCTCCCCCCAGATGGCCTCAGGGGCGAGAAGCCCCAGCATGGCACACAGGCCTTGCAAAAGCATTGTCATTCACCTGCCGAGTCCAAAGGGTTCTACCCACCCTCTTCACCTCCCAGCCAGCAGGTGGCTGCACTGGGTGGCACCCCCAGGGTGGGGCTCCACCTGCCCACTGCACCTGACGCACTGTCCCGGGGACCAAGCCTTTCATGTGCAGGTTGAATTAAGGCTTCAATGCAAATATCCCTGGGAGAAGCACACACAGACCCACGCTCTGGTCCCTTCCTGAGTATGCTCCAGGGGCATGGGGCAGGAGCACCAAGAGCAGGCACAGGGGACACAGGCCTGCCCCGCTGATGTCTTGGGGAGCTCCACTGTGCAGCCTGGGCTCACCCTGGGAAGCATGACCCTCCCACCCCCGGTGGCCACGGGCACCTAAGGGTGCTGTCACAATGACGAAGTGCCCAGGGCTGGAGACACAGGTTTACAGCTTGGAGGTCCATTACCTGGTGGGTCAGCTGCAATCAGCATTTTCTCAAAGAGGACAGAGGAGGAGAAAAGGCAGCCCTGTGGGCGCAGCCTTCGCCCTCGGAGTCTGGAGTGGACACAGCCAGTGAGCTGCTCACAGGTGTGTTCAGACATGATTCATTTCCAAAGGACAGACACCCCGTCCACACCTGCTCACGAGCCAAGAACAGGCGGCGGGGCTGCATCGGGGTGTCATTTACAATGGAGCTCGGCCTTGGACCTACTCCAAGTCCCTTTCCCACTGACACTGCTTGAGCGGGTGACACCGGGCTGCTCCTCGGCGAGCCTGGCGACAGCTCACTATGTACGAAATGTCACCACGCTGTAAAGCGGCCAGGAATCGATGGCAGACAAGAGCCCAGTGAGCCGTCTACGCTGTCTGCTCTGAGTCGCAGGCCTCGGGGCCATGAGAGGAAGACAGACTACTTCTTTGTCTCTCTGATTGCCCCAAAAAATGCGTGGAGGGAAGGACCTTCCCTTCCTTCTCCAGCTCTCCCGTTCCTGAAGGACGTTCGTGCCGAAAAGAGGGACGGCTGCTGCCCTGGGTCAGCCACTGCTCTGGGCTCCTGGGGGCATCAGAGAGGGAGACGCAGCCCCACTCACGACCGAGGGAGGAGTCCTGGCACCCCTCTCAGAGCGCCAGGGGGTTCTCCTCTTCAAGAGGCCCCAGGACTGCAGCAGCTCCCGCTGCCTGGCCCACCTCCCGACCTCAGTCCCGGCTCCCAGGCTGTTCCCGAGCCCAGGGTGCCTGAGCTGCTGTGTGCCGAAGATGGGCCAGGCCATCCGGTGACCCTGCTGGGACGATTCTGGGGGTGCCACAGCCCAGCCCTGGGGGTTCTCCCAGGCAGCTCTCCTTAGCCAGTCTTCCCCCTCCCTTCTCACTCCTGGGACACAGCTCTGTTCCAAAGAGTGCGGGAGCGTTCCCGTAGCTGGTGGTTGCATCTGGATCTGCTGTCCGGGCCATGGCTTCCTCGGGTCCAGGAAGGTGGTGGACCCTCTGAGTCCTCAGTCCTTATGGATATTTTCCATGCTCGGAACTGACAGCCCCCAGAGCTAGGCCCAGGACGAACAGGCAGGAAAGTGGAAGCAGAGAAAGGCCGCTGCGAGGGCAGGGTCATGGCAGCCCAGGTGTGTGTCACTCAAGGGCCAGCAGCCAGGAGCCAC
>NW_006159632.1:4534560-4538545 GCF_000334495.1 Tupaia belangeri chinensis
GAGACTGGCCTTCCAGGCGAATAGTGGCTCCCGCTACCAGCGAGGCTGGAACACAGCACCAAGAAGCCCCTGTAGCCTCTGTCACCACACTTGCAGAGAGCAGGCTAGCAGCCTTGGGGCCAAGAGCAGGGCTTTGAGGTAGAAGCACTGGGTCTGTGAGCACACGGCGCGGGCTGTGCAGCCGGGCGCCATCACTTGGGTACAGGCAGAACCGAGCAAGCACAGTGGGTGCCGGCGGTGGGCGAGTGCTAGAAAAATCCAGTCCAGCAAATACACGGTTCCTCCTTGACCTCTGGAATAAAACACGTGCGAGAATGAATTCTTTGCAAAAGGAGGGAGAAAGGGCAGTACCAGGCGGAGCTAGAGGAGGCAGGAGACAGGGAGGCAGGAGCAGAAGGGAAGGTCCTCTGGGCACAGGACGGTGGCAGGCTCTGTGAGCTGGGGCTGACTCTCCGTGGCTTTCAAGGGAGAGAGCTAGTGTTCCAGGAAGGACGCGGGGACTGCGTACGGATCTGCTCTGGCACGTGGGACGTGGCACACCTGGCTGGCGCTGGGTGACAAGACAATCTCTCTTCCTCCCGCCTTCTCCAGAGACCGTGACGGCTACTGCATCCACGCTGCTCTCAGCACAGCGGGTGACCACAAAGCCAAGTGTGGATGGACTGTAAGGGGCTTGCCACTCTCGTCCTTGGTGCTTCTGAGCCTGAGGTGGCACTGCTTGGACCAGAGACTCAGGTACTCTCTCAGTGAACTTCCAGAAAAGAGCTACCACCAGGTGAAGACTGTCACATGTCCATTCAAATCCAGTGTTTTCTTCTGTGTTAAGGACTAAGAATGGAGCGAGTGGATTTTAGCAGACTAGACTACCATGTATATGTGAGAGAGACAGAGACAGAGACAGAGAGCATGCAATGGGTTGGCTATTGGACCTAAAGGTTCTCAGTTTTAAAGGTTCTTAGTTCGATGAAGGAGGCAGAGACCAAGCATTAGTACGGGCCTCCCTCCCTATCCCTCCTGAAATAGGTCTGCAAGTGGCAGAGCTACTGAAGACTCGGGGTCAAGAAGTACACGGTACTGTTCTCCAGCAAAGTCGAGGAACTCAACTCCTGCAGACCCGCGGCCATGAGGCACAGGATGCCATGCAGCCCCCACTCCTACCCTTGGCGCTCCCATCTCAAAGTCCTCCTTCCTCACTCTCAACAAAAGGACAAGCTTCTAAAACAGATGCAGGGAACACAAACACAAAGCCAGAACTCTCTCCCTTGAGGAAGGTCCTTCTTCATGGGTATTTGCAACTCCTGGCTGGAACGAGGTGAAGTCCAGGACTCGGCCTGCAGGCCCTCGCCAACCCCAAGCACATGCGTCCCTTTAATATCCATCCGGCGGCTGCTGGGCTGTGCCCAGGGCACCTCATCCTGCCCTCGTGGGTGACTGAGCTCAGTGAGGACGGTGGGGCTCTGCCGGAGCTGGGTGGCTAGTTGCCTGATGACTTCGGCCGGCCCAGGTTTGTTGGCACTTCCAATCCCGTGTGCAGTGTGACCTGGGAGAGAAGACAGAATAACCAGGGCAGAGAGGCTCACGCGGACCCTGCGGGCACACAGGGCCACAGCAGCGTCGTCTGGAGTGAGCGTGCCGCTGGTCGTGCTGCTCGGTATGGTGGTCAGGGTCCTTGTTGGTTTGGCCTCTGTCCTCCTAGCAACCACCCATCTGGCCTAGAGTCTCATTTTGCCAAACTGCTGGAGCCCGAGCAAGGTCAGGACTCACTCACAGTAGGGGCACTGGCTCTCATGGGTGCATATGAGGCATCTTCAAAAGTGCATGGAAGGGGGACCAGCAGTTAGCGTAATGGCTATGTCGCTGGACTCCCATGTAGTTGACCGCGGTTTGCGTCCCGGACCCGGTGGCTTAAAACTCATGCCGGGCGCGTGTGCATGTGTGCCCAAGATCGCGAGGAGGAGAAGGGACTGCGGCGTGGCCATCACCTAGGGGGGAGGGGGGTGATTTCTCTCTTTCTGTCTCTCTGTCTGTCCGGCGAGTGCACGTGCCCTATAGCAAAAACCTCTAAAAAAAAAAAAAAGTGCATGGAAGATGCCTATTATGAAAATAAATTAAGAATGGAATTAAAAAATGTTTGCACTAAAATAAACTTGCCCTTTAATCCCATTTTTCCACGAGCTTTTCAAAATGCTTATTTATTTCTTTCTTCCATGAGAGAGAAAGGTGCCCAGCAGCGTTTCCACGCTGAGATCTGCAGTCCATCCCAGCCTGTCACTCCTGGAGCATGGCCATGCCTGGCATACTTGGGGAGGCCCCGGACAAGCCCTGGCCTTCCCCTGTGGGCCAGCCTCACGGCCTGAACCCCACGTTCTCCGTGGCCCTGCCCTTCCCTGTGGGTGTGGCCCTAACCCTGGGGGACACCGCCCACATTCCAGGCTCCAGAAACCCGTCTGTGGGGCTGATGGACTCATCGCCTTCAGGCCCACGGTGTGGCACAAAGCAGGTCTCCGCTTCCTCCACGGGAAGGAGGGCTCTGCTGGGGACTAGGGTTGCGCCTCCACAGTCCCCTCCTCCCTCACTGTGCTGCTCTGTCTCGGGCCTCCCAAGCTCGTTCCCTCAGACTGGCCCAAGCAGCTGCCTGGAACTGGGCTCGTGGCAAGCACCTGAGTGGAGATTTCTAGGCCAGAAACAGCCGGGCAGGTGGTCGGCAGGCTCTGCGGCTGGGTGGGCACTGTGTTTGGCCTCTCTGGAGCCCACTTCTCCCATGCACACTGCCGAGGCCGTGGGCGAGCGGCGCTGGCGGGGCGCGTGGTACCTGCACATTGCGATTGAGGCTGAGTGCCGGCATGAAGACCCCGTCCACGTGGCTGAAGGCCGTGGGGCCCTGCTGCTGCCCGTTGATGAAGAAGGTCAGCGTGTGCTGGTTCAGGTCCAACAGCACGCCCACGGTGGCACCCTTGTACACGCCGCCCTCCGTCCTGGGAAGAGAAGCCAGGAAGACCCTCAGCACAGCTGCTGGCTGAGGGAGAGGGATTTCCATGCAGCCCCACGGGTGGCTGGCCATGTTCTTCCGGCACACGAGCCCCCTCGGATGGGCGTGCACTCCATGAATGGCCGCCCTGGAGGGACCAGGCTGTTTCCGTCTCTTTCTGACAGTACCTGAGACCTGCACACCAGGGAATTAGGCTTCGATGAGTGGCCCCATTGGAAACCGTGGAGCAGAGCGTGGGTAGGAGAGGAGCTCATGTGATGCCCCTGTCGGTTTCAGCCCAGGGAGGATGTCGTAAAGGCCCACCTCCCTTAGGCTGGCCTTCCCAGGAACACCTCAGGGACCTTTGACATGTGGTGGGGAGGGGGTGGGGATGCAAATTCGGAATCTAGTTTCTGACTCACCATCCCACCCCAGCCCCTGGAGCCTAGAGGACATAAACCGTGGAGCTCTCGATAAGGCTGAGCTCTGTGGGTGGTGACCAGTCCCATCCCCAAGGGGCTGGGTCCTTAAAGAGCAGCGCTCTCCGGGGGCGGGGGACGCTTCTGACTCTCCGTCCTGTGGGTGGAGTCCAGCAGCCTCTCCCTTCCCTTAGCTAAGGGCCAGGTCTGAGCCTTGACCTTGGCTCTGGTGAGCAGCAAGACAGAAAGTCCTGGGGATTTGGCTTCCCCAGTGGGCAGGTTTCTCAGAGGGTGAGTTAGGGTCGGGTAGGGCAGGACTGGGCAGGAGAGACTTGGGACCTGAACCCACCGTGGGTGCTTCTCACACCAACCACCAGGTGGTGGTAGGGACCAGTCTGCGGTGCAGGAATGTGATTCCTATCCAAGGGCAGACTCTGGACAGGTCAGGGCTGGGGCACCAGTGGCCGAGCACCCCAGGGCATCACTTCTCCCCACCCAGGCTTCCTCCAGGACTGTGTGCTCACCCTCCAGGACTGTGTGCTCACCCTCCAGGACTGTGTGCTCACCCTCCAGGATGGTGTGCTCACTCTCCAGGATG
>NW_006159632.1:4538803-4541821 GCF_000334495.1 Tupaia belangeri chinensis
CCCGGGGGGGGGGGGGGGGAAGGAGTGCGAGCAGGAGCGGATGTGTCTCCCTGCCTTCTCCTGCTCCCCTTCCTAAGGCACCAGGGGCAGCACACACAGAACAGGGGTGGGGGTGGAGTGTACCCTCACAGCCCACCATCCGCTCCCTCCTCTGTGCTCTTGCCCCCAGGAGGCCCTGGCAGGGCCCCTAGGATCTGGGTCTCCTGTGTCCACCCTGGTAACTGCTCCAGGGCAGGCCAGGGCCAGCCTCAGAGTGAAGGGTGAGCGCACAGCCCTGTGGGCTTCCTTGGCAGACTCGTTAACCCTGAGTACCCCAGAAATGCGCTCCCCCAAGGCCTGTCCCTCTGAGGGCACTGCTTGGACTCAAGCCATGTGGGACCCACAATGGTAGGGTCACCCGGTGCAGGACCAGCCAAGATGATGACATCTGCCCCCCGTGCAGACCTGGCACGGCTGCATGGCACCTGCCCCGGTGGCTGTTACCACTCTGCCAACCTAGGGGCGGTGGTTGTACAGAGATGGCACAGAGCCAGAGAGAGGACTCTGGGCTACACAGCCTGGTCCAACTCCCACCCTCGGCTCGCGGGGCAACTCGGGAGCCGGCTGGTGCTATCGCTTCCTGTCACTCGGGCTGCAGCAGTTGCTGCTACCTGGTCAGAGTCAAAGCCATCTGGAAACTGGAGACCAAAGTGGCTGGCAGCACTTCCCACATTGTGACACTGGCCCTGGGGATAGCAGGGACCCTGGGTGCGGCCCTCACCCCGCCCTGCGAGCAGCAGCGTGGCGCACCTGTTGGTGTGGGAGTTGCAGTGCATGAACCAGCTGCGGTTGCTGTCCACGTACATGGCCCAGGCCTTGTCATCCTTGCCCAGCATCATGTCCTTGACCACGCTGGCCCTGGCCACGCCGAAGGCAGGGTCGGGGTGGTTGTCGTAGCGGTCCACGTGCAGCTCCCAGTAGTGCACGCCCCTGGAGAAAGCGGCCGTGCCCAGCACCACCCGGTCGTCGTAGCTGCTGCAGGTGGCTGTCTGGTTGTCGTTGGATAAGATGATGTCCCGGTGCCCAGAGTTGGGGTCAAAGGTGAACCAGGCCACTGGAAAGGAGGGAGGTGGCAGGAGGAGGGGCAGGGGACAGAATAGCCGAAGGTCTCTAAGGGACTCAGAGACACAGACTCACTCACTTTCGTCCAGCATTGAGTTGTCTTCCCTTTACGCCGATCACGCACATCACGTGCACACGTACACCACGCACACACGCTGCACACTGCCTGCTCCGCGGCCGTCTAAGTCCCCAGTCCTATGAACTCAGTCTTGTCAAGGGACACAGCCCGAAGCCCCAAGTCTAGAGGCAGTCCCTGGAGTCTCAGCTCCAGACGCTGCCTGCATTGCTGGAGTTAAGGAGGGAGTGGAGCTCAGCAGCCTCCGGGGTGGGAGATCAAGGCAGGAGGGAGTGGAGCTCAGCAGCCTCCGGGGTGGGAGATGGAGAGGCAGGAGGGAGGCTGACGTGGCCAAGGCCACGAAGCCCAGTGCTCTGACTGCGGCCCACCTTGGGCACCCCTTCTCTGCTCTGAGCCTCAGAGGGTGGGAACTGAGGCCCTTACTCTAAAATTATGGTCCCAGCACACAAGGCAAGGGCCATGGTCTAGAAAGGGACTCTGCAGGTCACACCGTTTTCAGAAAGGCATCCTGGCTGTGCCCTTTGACACCACTGCGTCTGTTCCTGCTCATTCTCCTTCCCGCCTCTGGGGACTGCCCCGCCGTGTGTGTGTCTCTCAGGGCACGAGGAGAAGGTGGGAACTAGCTGGTGACAGTGCACACGCGATTAGCACCCTCGGAACCAGGGGGAGCCAGAAACTGCACTGCAGCCTGGGCCGGCTCATGCGGTGGAGCATGGTTTTTACTGACGTCCTTGCTCTCCACCCACCTAGAGGGTCAAAACTGCACCGAACATCAATGTGCTCTTGTCTAAGGCCTGCAGGATGCAGACAGGTGTAGAAACCACCAGCTCTGAGCTACGCTGGGCATCTGAGGAATGTATTCCCACCACAAGAGAGGCTTGAAGCCAGGGGCCAGCGTGTACCCACCACCAGCGTGTGGCTGTCCTCGCCAGGACTGTCCTGTCACTTGGCAGCCCTTCAGAGCTGGCAGAGGGTTGGTCTCCTTGAGCTAGTCTACTCTTGGTCCCTTTTACCAGGTCCAACAAAATGGAATTTTTTTTAATCTCCAGAGGGCACGTCTGCTCGGCAGAGAGAGACAGAGCGAGGGGAGAGCACCGACAGAGGGGCATGGCCACCCCGCAGTCCCTCCTCATCTTGTTGGGATGGGGGCATGCACGCTCATGCATAGTGTATGTTTTTCGAGCCACTGAGACCAGGATTTGAACCACTGAGTCAGCCATGGGGAATCCTGCTCCCTCTGCCCTGGACTGTTTCTTTGTGACTTTCAGGGAGGAGGGCGCAGACCAGGGGCCTGGTGCAGGCCAGGGCCAGGGCTAGCAGAAGTGTGTGCATCCCACATGACCCCCGCCCTCTACTCCTTCCCTCCTCCACCTTAAACAACAGATAGTTCTCCTCACCCCCCAAGGCTCAAGGGATGGAATGAGGGTGGGGCTGGGGTCCTGTTTCCTCTTTGGGAGCTGGCCCACTGCAGCAGTTGGCCCCTGGGGAAGGCAGCTGTGCCCAGCAGGAGGGCCCCCATAAGAGCCCGGGTGCTCACCGTCAGACGTCTGCAGGACGACCGTCTTGCTGTAAGGCCCGACGCCGGAGGAGTTGAAAGCTTTGACCCTGGCATTGTAGGTGCTGTTGAAGTGGAGCCCGTCGATGGTGCACAGGGTCTCCTTGCCGACGTACACTTCCTGAAAGAGCGCCAAGGCCTCTTAGCACACGATTCCGGTGACACGCTGACATTAAAAGTGCTATTTCCCCTTCGGAAATTACTGAGGAAGGGAAGTGACAGTCTCGTGGCCAGGTCACGGCCCTCGTCCTTACTCTGCTGTCCAGCCCCTGCCTGGAGGCTGTGA
>NW_006159632.1:4542239-4545390 GCF_000334495.1 Tupaia belangeri chinensis
AATGCCGGGTAGCTGCCTGAACACCTCCTGCCTCTGTGGGGTCAGCCCTCTCGGACACGACTCAGGTCCTGGAGACATCGACTCTCGTCTTGCCCACGCCTGAGATTGGCACCTTCCATTTCTCGGCCCTGAGCTGCTCCTTCCTCAGCCTCCCCAGATGGTGTGCCTTATTCCTGGACTGGACCCCGAAGCCCTTAGAGGTTTACTGTGTTCCCTGTTTGCTTCCAAGCTGCTCTTCCCTAAAACCCCCAAAGCACAGCCTTCACTTCTCCGATGTCGGCACCCTGCTAGGCTGGTCTGAACGTCTCCTGGCTGCTGTGTAGGGTTGCTTCAGTTATTCCAGGTGATGGGCAATACTGCCCTATGCCTGCCTGTATGAGGCGTTTTCACCCCACTCAAGCCCGAGACGCTGTTGCTGTCTTCATATTTTACACACGAGGGGACTCAGGGAAGGCAGGCGTCCGCCCAGGAGCCACGGTGCAAGTGTGTCCACCTGCAGGCGAAGCCCACACGTTCGCCGCCATGCCTGCGCCTCGTCACCGAGTGCTGGGAGCTGGCTTCTGCTAGGGGCCACATCTCAGAGGACAGACCACTTGGAGCTCTGTGGCTGCCTCTCTCACGGTCTCTAGTCTGTTCTGTCCTTCCTCTTTCAGACTGGACTCCTCCTGGGCTCTCAGCTCATCTGCACAACAGGAGTGCTGGGGGCCTGCCCCACCCACGGCCTGCCGGTCCTGGCCCAGCCCCATCCCCACATGGCCGGGTTCACGTGCACCTCGGCAGATCCCGAGGGATGTTGCAGCCGTCTCTCCAACCCTCACAGGCACGTGTCTTCCAAACAAAAGACGAAAGGACACACGTAAATCCCTTTGAGAGAAGCTAGGAATTCTGACTTCTAGTGAGGTTTGTTAAATGGCCACAAGCCCAGGAGAAGAGATGCAAGAACGAGGACTTGGTTGTGCTTGGCAGAGTCGGGCTGGAAAGGAGTCCAGCTAGGACCAGCGCTCGGGCTCCCTGGTGGTCATGTCAGCCTCACTGCAAAACCTGGAGGCGGTGCTGGGGGGTGTCTGGGGGTGGGGAGAACTGCCCTGGGTTTCCCTGCAAGGAGGGAGTGGGGGGATGTGTGGGTGGGAGGTACATTTCCTGCTCACTGCCAGCCTTTATTGTCCCCATGATGGCCCGTCAGCGGACACAATGTACGCTGGCCTCCTGGCCGACAACCACTCATTGAGCACCTTCCACATGCCCAGCATCTTGGCAGGTGTTCAACGGCCAGGTGTGGGTCCTCCTCTCCAGAAATATGGCCCTCCCAAGATAAGAGCGCCCAGGGTGGGACCTCTGGTGGGCCAGACAGGGCGGGTATGACAAACCTGTAAAGGGGAGTGTGATTGGGGGGGGCGTGTAGAAGACCAGGCTGGGGGTACTGGGAGCTGCATTCACATACGGGTGCCTTAGGGACACTGCCCAGTCCATACCTGCGTGACTGAGCACAGGAGAATCGGTCCAGGATTCTCCATGATGGCCGCCTCTGCCTGCCGGCCCTGGCTGACCAGCCCCCTTTGCCCTCTCCGGCTGGTGTCTGGTCTGACCCTGTGGGCTGGTCTAGCGGTCAGCCCACTCCCAGCCTCGGCGTTAGGACCCACGAGAAGCAGCAGAGTCTCACCCGGAACTGCCCCCCAGCGCCGTCGTCCAGTTCCAGGATGTAGCCATCCACGGGGCTGTGGGTGAAGGGTGGCATCCGCCAGGCCAGTGTGACGCTGTTGTTCCGGGTGCAGCACTTCTCCAGCTGCAGCAGCGGCGTGGGCGGCACTGGGACGGACCGCACGGTGAGCCAGTCCCTCCCCGACGGTGAGCCGGCCTCGCCCCGCGCGCCCGCTCCCCACCGACGCTGCCCACTGGGCAGCCAGGCCAACTCCCTCCCTGTGGCCACTCCAGCCCCCAGGAGATGCGGTCTCAAGGTGAACTGGAGGTGAGGAGGCTGGGCCACTCCAATCCGAGGGTGGCACAGAATGTCAGGGCTGGCAGGGCCACACCCCTCTGCCTGCAGCACACTGAGGACCCTGCTGGGACGCAGGGCATGAGCCGCAGGTGAACAATTCCTACAGAGCCGGTACCCTGCCGCTGGACCCAGCACCCGCCTCCCCCGGCATCTCTGCAGGGCGGAGTGCAGGAGAGCAGCCTGCAGCTCACCGCACTGGGATGGTCGCTCCCAGGCCACACAAAGCTGCCTTTGAACCTGCCCCTGGAAGGACCGCAGAAGGCAGGGAAGCAATCGGGAGCTGAGGCCTAACCCAGGGAAGCAGGGTACCACTCGTGTGTGGTACACATGCTGCCTTGGTGAGAGTGGGAGAGTTTTAACATTTTCTACCTCTATTCGGGCTCGAGTGACTTCACCAGTACACAGAGTTCACTCTGACTTTCTTTGGAGGGAAAATTGCAACATTGGTTTGTCAAAACTACACTTTCCAATTTGGCTCAAGAATCAGGGTCTGTCTTCCAGGCTTAAACTTGCGGCCCCGGTGGCCAAAAGCCCGTGTTGATCCCAGACATCCTCTCGGGCCCACTGGGCGTGCCTGCCGTGTCCCTCCGCTCACACTGGGCAGGGGGTCCCCTCGCTGCCTAGCTCTGCTGCTGCTTCTCAGAACCCTGAGACCCACCCAGCCAGGGCAGCACCCAGAGGGCTGAGCCTCCTCCCCCTCCACCCCACTTTGCAGGGGACCCCCTGCCTTCTGCTGCAGCTCCCCAGTCTGACAGGCTCCTCCTGTGCGGGGACACTGAGGCTCGTTTACACGTGGGGGGTGGGGGTGGCGGTACTGGCTGTGTGGGAGTGAAGATGGGGAGGTGCCGCAGCAGAGCCTCCTTTAGTTTAAAATGGCCATGTCTTACACAGGGAGGGGCTTCCTGAACTCAGATCCTGCAGAGGCGACCCTCAGTCCACAAAAAGCCAGCCCGCTCTGTCTGCCCTTCCGGCTGTGCCCCTGGCCACTCTGCAGGGGACTCGGGCTCAGGTCGTCACTCGCTAACCTTGTTACCAGGACAAGTGGTACCAATGTAGCTGTCGTCTCAGGGCCACGGCCTCTGAGCCCACTCCCTGCGGCCCTCGCCTTGTGCATCCCGCTCTGCCTGCTCCTCCTCTCCGGGAACACAGGACGCT
>NW_006159632.1:4545931-4565727 GCF_000334495.1 Tupaia belangeri chinensis
TTCTCCTCCGCTCCGCGACACCAGGTCGCTCTCCCTGCCACAGGGCCTCTGCACGTGCTGTCCCTCTGCTGCCTGGGACATCTGAGTGCGTCTCCCTCCTCTCCCTCTCCCTCCTTCTCACCTCCAAACACACCCCTGCCTGACACTGACTGCTGCCCTTCCTGCCCTTCCTCCGGGCCCTGCCGCTCTCCAGCATCAGATTACGGATCTGTGTGAGTGTCCACTTCCTGCTCTAGGACACGCTCGGTCTGGCGAGGGCACGCAGACCAGGTCATCGGGGCATCCTGAGCACCTTCGGCAGTGCCTGGCCCACGGCAGACACCCAGTGATTCTGAGTGAATGAGCAATTCTTCTCCCAATGGGGACTCTCGGGCTTAGACTGGTGCTACCAGCTCACCCAGCAGGGGGTGCTGAGTGGGGACTTGAGCCTCAGTCTGTGACCCCCCCAACAACAACCACACTACCCCCCGTTTGTCCTCAGTCTTCCCACAGCACTGAGCCACCGTCAGACTGGATGCCCCTTGGAAGAAGCACCGATTGAACTGGGGCCAACCACGGCTCACCCCTACATTTCATCTGGATGAAGTCCAGCTGGTGGATGGCCTGCAGCAGCGGCTCGCTGTCCAAGGTCAGATCGAACTCTGCAGACACCTTCGGCTCCAGGGCACCTTTGACCCACTGCTCTTGAGACACCTGGACACGCTTGATCAGGGCGTCCGAGATCTTAAAGGGGAGCACAGAGTTCAGGGTTCCAGTTTGCAAAGGAAAACGGGGGCAGCCAGTGGTGAGGAAGGGAGTGGGAAGGGGACAGGCGGGCCGTGCTAGGCCATAGCAGGGACTGAGTGACCCCTTCCCCACCCTCACAGCACCAGCCATACAAGCTTCACTGGATTGCTTCGGTCTTGTTTTAAAAGCACCGTCGTGTTAAGTATAAAACGATGCAGGACGGCGCTTGCCACTTTAAGGAATTGGGCTTTAGTGAATATGATGCTGTCTCAAAAGCACAAAGGCATCCTTAGCTGGGTCCATTTTGCTAGAACTAGGACCTTGCCAAGCGAAGCGTACTAGCAGTTTACCCCAGATCTCAGGAAAGTACGTCCCCAGCCCCCAGAGCTTGGAAGCTGCCTCCCCACTGTGAACCTCGTCTGAGTGGGTCTGCAGCTCCAGGCTCTGGCTGCGTCACACCCACAGCCCCGCTGTCCTTCGCTGGGAAGTCCTGCTCGCCAGAATGTGCATGTGTCGCAGCAGGGCCAGGGCCCCGTGCACGCTTCTCGGGGAATTGCTGAGGCCGCATCCTCTCCCCACGGACAGAGCTGAATCCCGGTGTGCTCCTGAGTCAGCTCAGTGCTGGGGAGATGCGGCAGGCCTGTAGGACTGCACGCCGGCCCATGGGCCCTGCTCCCAGCTTGTTTGGTGAGGCCTGTCCTTTGCTATTTGCAGGGAGATGCTGAAGTATGGCACCCTGGGCCTAGAGAGTATGCTCTTTCTCCTCCTCTCTTGGGAGCGACGCACGATTAGGGTCATGGCTAGTGAGAGTCAAGGCCGAGATCAGACTCTGGGTCTTCTGGAATCATGAGCGAAGGAGAACCTGCCTAAAAGCTGGGCTGGTGTGGGGGTAGCAGTCCAACTGGAGGAAGCCCACCTGCAGGAACCCGGAGGGGTCGTTCTCCTTGATCACCTCCAGGCAGTACTCCATCAGCCCGGTGGACTGGCGCAGCTTCAAGGTGCAGTGGTTGATCTGGTCCCAAACCATCTGCAGTAGAAAGAAGCCTCCAAGTTACCGTCTCACAGAGAAAGGACAGCCTGGCCCTGGAGAGTCAGGAACTGGCAGAGGCAGCCCGGAGGGGGCAGCGCTGATCCATGCTACCTCATGCGTGCTCCTCTCGCGGCTCTCCTGAGTCCCACACGTCCTCTGTATGTGGGAATACATGGACTCACTTCCCAACCAGCAAGGCCGCAACACCCAGCACAGAAAACTTAAAATCTGGGGAACCAGCAGTTAGCGTAATGGCTATGTCGCTGGACTCTCACGTGGTTGACCGCGGTTCGAGTCCCGGATCCGGTGGCTTAAAACTCACACCGGGCGTGTGTGCGTACGTGCCCAAGATCCCGAGAGGAGAATAGAGGAGAAGGGATTGCGGCATGACCATCCCCCCTGGGGGGTGATTTCTCGCTTTCTGTCTCTATGTCTCTCTGTCTGTCTGGCGAGCGCACGCGCCCTACAGTGAAAATCTCTCAAAAAAAAAAAAAAATCTGGACAGTAATGCCCTGGAAACTGGAGACACTCGAAGGGCCTCACTGTTCCATTGTCAACCACGATCGTCGCCAACACGCATTCCTTCTCTCCTCGAAAGGGCTCTTCTCCGCCTCATTTAGCAAATGTCCCCGACATAGGTGGAGCTTCTCAGAGCCCTTCCTTAGGCAAGAGCACTCATGCACCTGCCTAAGCCAGGAGCTCAGTGTAAGGTGAGGGCGAGCCTCACTTCCACCCCTGCCCTGTGGGATCCACACTGCTGCTGATGGTGGGTGTGTGGATGAGGCTGCAGGGAGAGCCTGCAGGAGGCGGCAGAGCTGGCAACCTGAGCGGAGCCAGCTCACTGTCAACAGTCACTTCTGTTCTGCAAGAGATCAAAAGTGTCCCATAGGAATGGGATGTAGGTAGGAGGGGGTGGGATTCTGGCTTGAAAGCAACAGGACACAGGGATTGGACTCAGCTCCCAAGGAACAGCCTGGTCCTGGCTGCTGCCAAGTCACTTGAGTGTAACTGCTGGCGGTCACCCCACTCGCGCATCCCACTCTTGCCTGGTTCGTTCATTCCTTTGTGCATCACTCAATTAACATGACCTTACTGTGTCGCCCGTGGGCTCCACCCCCCACTGGGTGCCGAGGACACAGTAGGGGTCAGTGCCCCGGCCACCAAAGTACTTACCTTCAGCTTGTGCTCTCTCTCTTTAGTCACCTTGGTGAGCAGCTTGGCTTTCTGCCGGGTCAGAGCGTCGACCAGGGCATCGCACTGAGCCACCAGGCAGGCTTCGTAGTCCAGTCCGTTTTCCTGGGGAGGCAGAGAGCCTTAGGGAGAAGATGCTGAGAGCTGATGGGTGCTGTGCACAAGGGGGTATTCAGACAGCTCGCCCAGAGGCGTCGGTGACATCGTTAAATCAGAAACTATACAAAAGTGAATCTCAGCACTGCGTGGTGGAGTGTTGGTAGTCATGCCAACCTTGCTCGTGGAGCCTCTCTTTCTTTCTTTCTTTCTTTCTTTCTTTCTTTCTTTCTTTCTTTCTTTGAGAGATTTTTGCTATGGGGCACATGTGCTCACCAGAGAGACAGAGAGAGATACAGAGAGACAGAAGGCAAGAAGTGGCACAGCCGTGCCCCAATTCCTTCTCCTCCATTTTTTCTTGCAATTTTGGGCACACATACACATGCACCCAGCATGAGTTGCAAATCAGCAGGTCTGGGACTCAAACCGCGGCCAACTACATGGGAGTCCAGCGACATAAACTCTAATGCCATCTGCTGGTTTCATTCACGGAGCCTTTGTAATGCCAAGAGAGACTGCTGAGGACAAATGAGGGCAGGATCCAAGTTATGTGCAGTATAATCCCATATATATGGGGTGTGTGTGTGTATGTGTGTGCGTGTGTGTATGCTTGTGTGTTTAAAGTAATGGACAACACACATCAACATGCTTAGAGTGGTCGCTTCAGGTGGTGAGATATCCATAACTTTTTCTTAGTTTTATTTTTTCCTTCTTCCTAAAATTTGTGTAACATATACGTTTGCTTTTTATAATCGGAAGTAAAACAAAACACATAGTTCTCTTGCCATAAGGCCTGTCTTTCTCAGTTCTATTTATTTAAAGCAATTTCTCAAGTGTCTTTATTTTATCCATGAGAAAGAATGTGTGCACACATACGAGAGAGGACACGGGAAGAAGACAGCTGTCTGCCCCCAAGGAGCAGGGCCTCAGAGGAGCCAGCCTGCCCCGTGTTGACCTGGGGCCTCCCAGCCCCGTAAGGTGAGAAAGTAGCTCACTGCTCTCAGCCGTCCTGTGACGCATGGCTGTTGGCGGAGCACGGCCAGCACAGGGCTCTGACTACCCCACCTCGGGGCTGGAGTCTGCACTGTGACCTGATAGGCAGGAAGGGGCTTACGGGAGTAGTCAGCCTTGTTTCTCTTCTCCATTCAGACACGTGAGTGCCTTCTGGGCTCCTGGTGTGTACAAACAGCCCCACTCTGTGTGCACATACGGCAGCACACGTGTGTGCACTCACTACCGAAACACAGGCCTCCCCAAGGCCAGCGGCTGCGCCTCTTTGATCTTCCTGTCTGTGTCAGGCTCAGTACATGACACACAGCAGGAGCTCGGCTCATACATGACGTGGTAAGTGGTGTGTTCATGTTTCCCTGCATTGACTAACAGGCGTATTGGGTACTGATGTAGCACAGGCCGACCCCGCAGGGCCTCCAGGTCGTGGGCAGCTGGTCACCTCACCGCTTTCCAGCTCTCTACTGGGAGATTCTCCCTAACGGCTTCGAATAAAACTCCCTTCCATGTCACGTGTTCCTCGTGTGTCAGTGCATGCCACATGCAGCACCCGTAGCCCGGAAGGCATGCTGTAGCACGCTCCCACCTCCTAGTGGTCACTACGGACAGAAGGCTGTCAGGGTGTTCCCTTTCTTACCCGGAGCTCCGTGCACTTTGCCAACCTGGGACAGAGTGTCCCAGCCCCGAGTCGCGCGGTCCCAGCCCCAAGGCGCACTCACCTGGATCTGCTGCAGGATGTTCCTGAGCTGGACCAGAAACTCCTTTGCTTCCTTCGCCTTGTCAGAAACTCCATTCAAGGCCTGAGATAATTGTGCCTGATAAAGATACCACGAATTACAGAGTGAAAGTAGGTGTTAAGAGCACACAGTTTGCACTTTGGAATAAAAGCTTATAAGGGGGGGTGGAGCTGATCCCACGAGCAAGCGAGCAAGCAGCTCACTTATGAAGAGACCTCTTCAGACCCCGTCCCTGCAGGCCATGGGTCCCTGCAGCCCGTGCTCCGGTTTCCTGCCAGCGCGAGCACCCTGTGGTAAGAATACTTTAAACAATTGCTCAGTGGCTGAATGAGAAGCGAAATGACTGGCTGCCTGCAGGCACTTGCTAAGCATGGAGCAGACCCAGCAGGCCCATCACGCGACGGGCACCTTCCCAGGGCGGCCCAGCAAGCTTCCGCCTGCCGGAGCACCTGGTGAGTGCAGCTCGGGCACCCTCTGCCCAGCATCCGGGCCAGCAGCCCAGGCCTCCCCCAGGCCAGCTGACCTGCTTCCCACCTGGCGAGGAGCCTATGATCAGATGGTTCTGAGGAAACTCTTGACCTTAGGCGACACTGGGCAGGAGGGGAATGATCGCACAGTGAGAGGTCTCTGCAGCCTGGCTCACTGGGCTCCCACCTGAGTCCCCTCCTGGAGAGGTCATCTGAGGGCCAAGCACCCCAGGACCCTCCGCCGAACCCTGGGGGACAGTGTACGGTGTCCTCCCCACACACACGCTGTCCTCTCCGCCCCAGAGCCTCCGCGTGTGAAATGACCGCAGGTCACCTCCTCTTACCCAGGTAACGACACATGGAAACCAGGCGTGCTGATTTTAGCGGAAAAGGAGCAAAGGGTTTTGGCGTAAAAGGACGACTGGTCTCTTTTGGCAACATGGGGATTTTGCTTGAGCATTTTGAGGGACATGTTTAGTTTTCTCCATGGGGACCCTTTGGAGTGCTAGCAGAGGACACGGAAAAGTGTCCCTTTCTGGTCCGAAGGACGAACCTGCCATTTGAGAAAGGACATGGAGTGTTCAGTCTTAGCGTATGTTGGTTACACCAAACTCTTCGGAAGAAAGGAGATATCAAAGGGAAGAGGAATCTTAGTTAATGACTGTAAATTTTAACATGAATCAAAAAAGCTGCGATTTATAGATTTAATCTTCCAGTCCCTTTAAGGGTGGAATTATGTTCCCACAGAGCCCGAGTTCACAGACAGCACAAAACCTGTTCGGGCCACCTGGCTGGGTGGAAGCCGAGGCCAGAGCCCGCCCCAGGTCTTGTCAGCAGCCCTCACCAGCTCCGCTTTGCTGGGCACTCTGGGAAGCCAGCTTGCACCCTTCGAGGCCCTGCACTCATGTTCTAGACAGTGCTGGAGGCTGACTATGCATGAGGCCTGAGCACCCTGGGCCAATGATGTTCAAATCCCGGCTCTGGTACCCTCTAGCCCATAGCCCTCTGGACGGTTCATCTTGTAGCTCTGTAGTGACCACCCCACCGTGATGTGGTGTCCATACCTGTGACCACCATTAGGGCTCCGACTCTCAGGTGAGTAATGCCACCCAAGCACTCCTGGCCTCTCTTCGATTGCTTCTAGGTCTGCAGTCTACAGGTGCATCTAAACTACCCAGCTGGATGCCCATAGAGACACGGTCTCCATGGAGAAGCCCCTAAGTCAACTCCTTCTAAACTTGGTCCCTGTTCTCTGACATTGGAACCACCCATTAGGAGACCAGGAAGTTAGACAGAGGGCTTCAGAACAAGACAGTCCAGCTTCTCACTTTACACACAAGGAGGCCATTTTTTTCTTTTTCTTTTCCCCTTTTTTAAAGAATTATTTTTATTTAACCTTATTTATTTATTTTAATTTGATCAGAGAGGGACAGAGCAAGAGAGAGAGAGAGAGAGAGAGCGAGAGAGAAAGGAGAGAGCAAACTGCCAGGTCCGGGACTCAAACCATGGTTGGCCACGTGGGAGTCCGATGTCCTTAACTACCAGCCCACCTACTGGCCCCTCATTTTATTTTTTAAGAAATATTTATTTAATCAATTAAAATTTTTGAGAGATTTTTGCTATAGGGTGCATGCACTCACCAGAAAGAGAGAGAGAGAGACAGAAAGCGAGAAATCACCCCCAGGGGGGATGGTCACGCCGCAATCCCTTCTCCTCCATTCTCCTCTCAAGATCCTGGGCACACACGCACATGCGCCCGGCGTGAGTTTTAAGCCACCAGGTCTGGGATTCTAACCGTAGTCAACAACGTGGGATCCAGCACCGTAACCATTACTTCATCTGCTGGTCCCGTTATTATTTTAAAATTTACTATAGGGCACACGTGCTCACCAGAGAGAGACAAGGAAAGTGAGAAAGCAAGATGCCAGGTCTGGGACTTGAACCACCGTTGGCCACACGGGAGTCCAGCGCCTTAACCACCATACCACCTGC
Organism: Tupaia belangeri chinensis; assembly: GCF_000334495.1. NCBI lineage: Eukaryota > Metazoa > Chordata > Mammalia > Scandentia > Tupaiidae > Tupaia > Tupaia belangeri. The sequence continues at coordinate 4,553,179 of NW_006159632.1, forward strand.
AGGCCCGAGGAGGGTGTTTCTGGTGAAGCGTGTGAAGTACAGAGGAGTGTATAATGGACATGTATATGTGAAATAGATGGCATACAAAAAGTACATATAATGCACACGTTACATAGACAGTGAATTCGAAGACAATCAGGTGCCGCACTGTGAGGGGCGCTCGGGTGCACGCCTGGGTGCGGTGGCACTCGTAAACGTGGGCACTTTTCTTTCTTTTAACCTAAAGCTTTCTGTGAACTTGTCCAACATCTTAAAGTTATTTCATAAAGAGTAAGAATAAAATAATACTCTCATTTTAACATAAAGGGGCTAGGAACTACTGTCCACCTGCTTGAGGAGCCTGGGGAAGGAACCCACATGAGCACGGATTTTGGGTGCGCCTTTCTCACCTATGGGATCTCCCTTCGGCCCTACCCACCCCTGCAGCCTGGTAAAGGGCAACCCCGGGGAGAGCTGCAGCCAGGTGGGCGGCGTGTCAGACGGGTCCTGGGCTCGAGGCAGCCTGCCCCGTTGCCAAGGCCGTGTGCAATTACTTGACGAAGGCCACGGCTTGCAGGGCACTCGGAACTGACTCCCGCCACCCAACGACTCCTCACTGCTCCCTCTCCAGCCGGCTCAGTGAACGCCATCTCCCCACTCGGCAACGTCCTTCCCTGCCAGCCGACTCAAGGCCCAGTCCCTCGGCTGTCCCGCTCTCCCTGGCTCTGCCTCTCTGGCTGTCCTTCCCACCCTCGTGTCAAACTGGGTCCGCGGACCCTCGTTCTTTCCTCCTGCCTTGTCTCTTCCAGCCCCTCTGCCTCGATGCCCCCAACCCCACCTCCAGCTTGCTTACTCTCTTTGTTTTTTTCTTTTTCTTTTTTTAAATTCCTAGGGAGTGTGTGCTCTTGCTGGAAGAGACAGAGACAGAGGGGTAGAGAGTGAGAAAGCACCCCTCTCTTAGGGAATGGTCTCCTTTGTCTCTTCTTTCAGAATTTTGGATACACATGCACATGTGCCCAGCATGTTTTTCAACCCTCTGGGTCCAGGACTTGAACCATGTAGTCAGTCACATGGGATGCAGTCACCTTAATCACCATGCTACCAGCTGGGCCTCTCCCTCTCCAGCTTTGCCAACCAACATCCAGCCACCTACAAGGACCCTTCCATCCCCTCCTCCTGAAGCTTTCACTACCCTCCCCAAGTGGAGCGCCCTTCCAACTCCCAGAACGGGGCCTGGCTCCCAGGACCAATCTTGTCTTTAGCTGGGTGGCCTGGGTGGCTGCCGCAGCGCCCTGTCCTGTGGCTGGGCCCCACCAGCTGTCCGAGCCCCTCTGAGCCACACAACGGGTGGCATGGTGCCAACACACGAGCGCTCCCTGGATATCCATGCCAGTGGGTCAGGTTTGCTCTAGATTCCGTCCGCCTGGCTCCCTGTCATTCAGGCCTCAATCCTCTCACACGCTGGGCATGATTAAACGGCCATGTGGGCCGCCTGAACCCACTGTTTCTAGGGCACAGAACCCCATATGGTCCCGGGCACCGGCTGGCCGCCCCGACCCAGAGACTGGCACACTTTTCATGACTTCGGGTGTTAACTATTTCTAGGTCAGCCACCACCTCCAACCTGGCCTGGCTCTAGTCACACTAGATAGAACTCCCTGACCCGCTCACTCCCTCCCTGAGCAACCCAGCCATAGCTGGGTCCCCTGCCCTGCAGCCCACACCCCACCCCGAGCCGGCACACAGTGGCTTTGTCCAGTCTTCTTCGAGCAGCCAGAACCAGCCTGGTGGGCAGCCTAAAGGGCTCAGAAGTGCAGTGCTGAGCCTCGGCCACCACCCCCCACCTCCCACCGCCCCGCACAGAGGCAGGTGCAGCACCAGACCTACAGACAGAAACAGAGCAGCACTTTGGGGCCAGCATGTGGCATAGTGGTTAGGTCGATGGACTCTCACATGCCTGACCACAGTTCGCGTCCCGGACCCAGAGGCTTGAAACTCATGCTGGCAGGTGTGCATGCGTACGTGTCCAAGATCCTGAGAAAACAATGGGCCAGAAGGAAGTGTGGCATGGCCATCCCCTCTGGGGGTAATTTCTGATTCTCTCTTGGTGTGTCTCTCTCTGGTGCCCTTATACAGGGGACATTTGGACACAGAGGCAGACATGGACACGGGGAGCATGTCACATGAGGATGGATTATGCTGCTATGGAACTACCAAAATGAAAGACAGACCTGGAGAGGTCTTCCCCAAAGCCTCCCAGGGGAGGGCGCCAGGCCCTGCTGGCACTGGGTCCGGACCTCGGCCTCCAGGCCTGTGAGCTACAGGTGCCTGTGGGTCTGAGCCTCTGGGCTGAGGTGCGTTGGGTGCATCCACGCAGCCCCAGACACTAATACTGAGGACTTAGAGTAGGAGGCTCCCAGCCCAGCAGCTTAAACCTGAATGCCGGGGTGAGCCCTGGCCTGCCCTGGCCTGCCCTGGCTGGAGGAAGGCAGTCTGTCTCGGCCAGTGTCCTCTTGTTGTTCCTCTGGCCTTGGGGTTCAGGCAGAGCACAGCCCAGCCTCTCAGCCTGCCTGTCCACTTTCCCCTGTTCACCGACTTATTCATTCAGCAGACTTCTGCGGCACCCGCGATGTGGGAGGTGTGGGGACCACACTCGCCCTGCCTGCGCTAATCTGCAACCCAGCTCTTACCTCCCAGGGACCCTCTTCCCTCCCAGAGTTAGCAGCCTTCATGCAGCTGCCACTGGCCACAGCCCTGTGTCCACTCAGGATACGTGCCTGCTTCCGTCGCCTTCCCAGAATCCGTCCTCATTCCCTGTGGCCTCTTGCATACCTCAGTGGTCACCCTTGTCACTGTCTGTTTTAGGTTCCTGCCTGCAGCCCTCTCTGAATCGCGACTTCTTGAGTGAGCAGTTCATTTGCCTCTGGGTCTCCAGGCCAGCGCCTGTGCAGAACAGGGTCTCAACAGCGTGTTCTGAATTAACAGTTTGGCACTCTGCTTTAGGCGCGGTGAGGAGCAAGGGTGGGCCCTGGCTTCCCAGAGTAGGGCTCCGGTGCCACCACCCTAGGTCACGTGTAGTTCTGCTCCTTGGGGCACCCATGCACCCCCCTTCCCAAGCTGCCCACCCCAGAGAGGGCTTCTTCTCAACCGCAGGGACCCTGGTCTTCCTGTTCTTAACAACCAGGACCCTTCACCACAATCTCCCAGTCTTGTTCGAGAAGCTGGCTCTTCCGCATGGGAGTCTGGGGTACTGGAGTCTGGGCCCTAACAGCCTTCATCCTGACAAGGGCGGGCACCTGCCCGAACTGGGGGCCAGCAGGGTGCCACCTCCTTGGAATTGGAAACTGAGCAAGGTAGCAGAAAGACCTGGAAAGGGAGGGTTTGTTCTGAAGTTTCCTGACCAGTCTCCAGCCATCAGACCACACCCACAAGTCCTGTTTCTCAGCACATGGGAAGCCTTCGGGGCCAGACACCTGGCTGAGATCCCAGCTCCCCGGGTCGGTGCTGTGGGTGGACCCCTTTCTCCTCCTCCAGCAGGTGCCTTCCAGGGGTGCCGTGAGGAGGGCTGAGCTGATACCGCGAGTGCTGGGAAGGACCTGCACACGCTCCCTGCTGTCTGTGCACGCCCTGTTGTCGGTTTCGAACCTGGCTGTCAAAGCTCCCACTGATCCTGTGAGTACTTAGGAAAATGTGTTATTTTTCCAATAAATTCCCTTTGATTCAACTTAGACGGAGCTGGCTTCTTTTTCTAGCAACAGAGGACTCTCCCATCTAGCTGTTAGGAGACTAGACGCTCACGAAGGAAGCTGTGTTGTAACTCGTGATTCCTGCCGAACCTTCATACAGACAGTCCCTCCGAGATGGAGATGGTGAAAGGCCCCTTCTTTCCCCACCACCCTCAGCTTTAGACTCTGACTCCCAAATGCTGTCTCAGACTTCCCAAGGAGCCCCTGTACCAGGTGAGCATGCGGCAGTGGGTGGGAGAGTCCAGCTTGCTCAAGCTGTGGGCGTTGACAAGCCGAAACTTTCTCAGCTAGGACTTAATACTGAGGTCAGAAACACGAAGGGGCAGGGCTGACGGGAGATCTCACAGGGAACTGGCTTCCTAGCATTAGATACACCGACAGGCATCCAGGCACTTCTCATTCTGACAAGGGGCCGGTTCCTGCGCAGTCACCCTCAAGAGCTCTCATGCACAGGAGCCAGATCCAGAGTAACTGGGAAATCCATGCCCTCCTGGGACTCAGGCCTGACAGTTCCTGTTTAAGTTAACAGGCAGGGCAGCAGCCGTGCCCACCACCGTCGAGACACAAGCCGTCTTCACATAATGTCACGCTGCTCCGGGCTCTGGGCCTTTGCACTTGCTGTTCCTCGTCTGACATGCCTTCTCCCAGCTCTGCCAATGTCCACGCTCACTCAGACCTCAGCTCACATGTCCCTGCACCCCTTGCCTGACCTCCCCCCCAAGTCTGTTGAGTCGTCCCTTTTCGTCCCTTTCCCAGCATCTCTGCCGTCTTGCACCTCATTCCATTCTACAGTCACTGTGCACTTACTGGCTTTTTGGCAGGGGAGGGGGAGGGTTTTGCTATAGGGTGTGTGCGCTCGCCAGAAAGACAGTGACAGAGAGACAGAAAGTGAGAAATCACCCCCCAGAGAGGGTGGCCATGTCACAATCCCTTCTCCTCCATTCTCCTCTCAGGATCTTGGGCACACACGCATACACGCCTGGCGTGAGTTTAAGCCACCGGTCTGGGACTTGAACCGCGGTCGACTACATGGGAGTCCAGCGACATAGCCATTACGCTAACTGCTGGCCCCATTTACTGTTTTGTTTTTTTTTTTCCCACTAAGTTGTGTGCTCTTAGGACATGGAGATCTTGCTTGTTTTATCTTTGTAAAGGCTACAAGTGTCCAATAAATATTTATTAAGTAAATCAATTACTTTTTAAGAACACAACATGACAAGGACATTTGTGAAATGAGCCAAGGAGCAGGAGCAAGGACAAGAACTCTGTTTTCGCTTTACATATGGTATGCAATATAATATTAGGATAATCATGCAATTTTACTTCTTACACTCTGGGGCAAATTACAGTAAAAAAGGCCCTCATTTGTCATCAGCCACATGAAGATATTAGGCCCTGTTTGTGAGTGTGAGGAATACTGCAAGCTGTCACTTTTAAACTTGCTCAGAAAGTGCTAGATGTGTGTTTCTACCATTTTGAATTACAGCAAAAGAAAGAGAAAATCAAGCAAAATCAAAGTACTCAGAAAAATGTTCCAAATAGAGAAAAGAAGTTGAAAGGACATTCAGGTCATCAAAAAGACTGTTTACTCCCCACTGGGCAGCGTTTTATGCCAAGAGTCGTATGTATGACAGGAAATATCTTATCTATAGCTGAGGGGATCAACGGGAAACCCCTTCCTCCTAAAAGGAAAAAAAAAAAAAATCTAAACGTGGGCCTAGCAGAGAACATTGCATTATTTTAAGTGTTTTCCAATCTGAGAGGTATTATTCACCCCCTCCAAGTGAGCTGATACGATGGTGATGTTCACGTGGAAGACGGGAAATGAGGCGAGTGGTGCTGTCTACACCAGGCACAGTCCGCCTGAAGTCTGTTAGTGGCAGGAAACAGGAGCACATTCCTATTCCTTGATCTAAACATTTCCGAGAAACCTTTAGTTTTTGTGACAGAAACCAGGGTACTTCTCAGAATTAGAGTAATTTTCCAGAGTATTCTAGTTCTCTTTGATTTTACTCAAGCAGGCTTTTTCCCCCTTGTTTATTCATCTATTATTTTCAAAGGGATTTAAAGTAGCTTTCAAGGACCTATAAAATTTATGATGACATAACTTAAAATTAAAAAAAATAAATAACGCTCCATGGCAAAAATGAAGACCCCCTTGCAGCCAAGGGAAGGGAGAAGAAAAACCATTTATTTCTGAGTGATGTGCAGAAGAGTCGAGGACTCCTATGGTAAGACACCCTTCTGCTAGGGCAGGACAAGTGAGAAATGTGGGCAGGAGCAGAAGGGGGCTGATCAGTAGACTTGACACAGTGTAGGAAAGAATCAGTGAGCTTGAAAAATAACTCAACTAGAGACAAAAGACTGATTAAAGAAAGGAAGAACAGAGCATCTAAGAACTGTAGGGCAATTGCATACAATCTAATACACGCTGCCATTAGAGTCCCAGAAGGATGAGAGAGAGAAAATAGACTAGAATAATTATTTGAAGAGACAGTAGATAAGAATTTTCCAAAAACAATGAAAGACACCAAACCACAAGTCCAAGGAGCTCAGAGAACTGCCCCCCGAAACACACAGGATGTGAATGAATAATCTTCTCTCTCCTTCAGCTGCCTCTCTCCTAATTCAAGTCTCACATTTATAATCCAAACTATTGCAATAGCCTAGTTGGTCCTCCTGCCACCACTCTTACCCCGCATCTTCTATTTTCCAAACGGAAATTGGAGGGGTTTTTGTGTTTTGTTTTGTTTTTTAATCACTCTCTTGGATGTTGTGGCAGGTGGTTGGGGTGCTGGACTCCCACATGGCCAACTGTGGTTTCAGTCCTGGATCTGGCAGCTTGTTTTCTCACTTTCTCTCTCTCGCTCATTCTGTTTTTTACAAAAAAAAAAAAAAGTGATTATGATAAATAGAATAAAATAAGTGAATCTTAAAAAAAATCAGTCTCAGCTTACAGCTATCCAGTGGTAACTGCACTTACCACTGCATCCAGCCTGTCCCCTGTATCGCCTGCCCTGCCCATCTCCCTGCTCTAGCCACTTGTGTATTGTCTTCATTCTGTTCCAAACCCATGGCCCATTTCTGTCCTTCAAGCACATTAGTCATCTTTCCACCTCTGGTTCTTGACTTTGCTTTCTCTGTGAAATATGCCACCTTCAGAATCATGCAGCGTTGGGTCCTTCTCACCCAGTCTTCGAGCCTCAGCTTGAGCACATCCTCAGAGAGCTCCGCCAGCCCTCCCCTCCAAAGAAGTCTGTGTAAGCACTTTTTAGCACACTGTTTTTACTTTCATCTTAGTACTTACCACTAGCAGAAATTAGCTATTTTACTGATTTGTATGTATATTATCTTTCTCTTATTGATGCTTTTGAGAGAAGAAAATCCTCCGTGTCCTGAGAGTTAAGAACAGTGCCTGACGTGACATAGACCTTAGACTCATTCACTGACCGAATAAGTAATTAGGTGAATTGAAGAGTAAATACTCATCAAAGGCATAAGCTCGGAAGAAAGACATTATGGTCAAGAGCCGTCATCAGCTTTGATGTTATTACAGTAAACGCCAGTGATTACTTTTAGTATGTGGGTACACAGCTCGCTGACAGGTAAAGCCAACCAACCGTATGGCAATGGAGACGCTGATGTCTCAGTTCTGCTTTGTATGAGGTCTGCCAATTCCAGTGACTCACATTTCACTGGTTTCCTGGTTTCCTAGCTGCCACCCAGAATCGAACAATAAACAATGATTGAGAGGCCAGATAAATACAAGTATTTGACTAAATTTCCTAATACATCCTTGACCTAATTTTTTTAAACGACTCACTGAACAGACTTTTCAGAGACCATGTGACTAGGCTCAGCCCCTCCATCTGGAGCGAGAACTGGCAGGTGTCCACACTCCTATTCGATTTATCTGTCACTTAGTCTCTCGGCCTCCTTGGCCCCACCTCACCTTGCCCTGTCCTTGCAGATCCTTCTCTACCCTCTCTCTCCTCCAAATCATTTCTCTCCCCTTTGACCACATGCCAAAGAGGCCGTGTTCTTTTATCCCCTCTAGTCCTCAAACTCTTTTGTCCTATGTGCCCTAGCCAAGGCAATTCGCCTCTCCCTTCCCACTGCCCTACTTGACTCCTTCTCATTCTGCCCTATTCCAGTTTGCAGACACCTCCTGCCCTTCAGAGAGCCCTGCCCATCTTGGGCCAAGTCGTCTGTGAGCCCCATAGCATCCCTCAGCACCCACAGTCTTCTTAACTTTAAGATGCTATTGGTGCTCAGAGTGATGAATGAAATGCTGGTTCAAATCTCTCAGACCCCCTAAGTCCATTTACTGAAAGGACTCACCCATTTCTCAGACAACTTGCAGTGAGAGTCATGTGTCTGGTACCCTAGAGCTCAAAAAAGAGCCCATCGCTGTTTCTCAAACTTTAATGTACACCTAGGGCTGTTGCTAGAACACAAATTCGGAGTCAGCAGGACTGTGTGAAATGCACAGTTCTGCATTTCCAGTAAGCTCCCAGGTGATGCTGATACGGCTGGGCAATGGGCCACGCTTCAGAGACAAGTTCCTCATCTAGATGTCAATGCACTTTTTTCCTATCAAGGGCCAGATAAAAAGCATTTGGGAGAGACAGCAGGTGGTATAGTGATGAAGGTGTTGGACTCCCACACATGCAATCATGGTTAGAGTCCTGGACCTGGTGGCTTGAAACATACCAGGTGCATGTGCGTGCATGCTCGAAATCCTAAGAGAATGAAAGAGAAGGAATTGTAGTGTGGCTAGCCCCCCCGGGGGGGATTTCTCACTTTCTCTCTCTCTCTCTGTCTCTCTGTCTCTCTCTGGAGAGTGCACATGCTCTAATAGCAAAATAACCTCTTTAAAAAAAGCATTTTGGTTCTTCAAGGCATAATCTCTGTTGCAACGACAGTCATGCACCACATACAATATTTCCATTAAAGACAGACTGGACTGCATGTACAATGGCAATCCCATAAGATTATACCATGTGGCCTTGAGGTGTAGTAGGCTATGCTGCCTAGGCTTCTGGAAGTACACTCTGCGATGTTTGCAGAAGGATGAAATTGCCTGAGGATGCATCTCTCAGAATGCACGGAGCTACAGACTTCCGACTGTCCAGAGTTCTTGATGAGCGCTTGTCTCTACCTGCCGTTAAGCCACACATGACTGTATTTACCTTGTCCAAAAGCCACTGTAGCCAAAACCAGACAGAGGTGATACACAGACTAATGAGTGTAGCCATGTTCCAAGAAAGCTTTATAGGCTGGCCCCCTTGCACAGGGGTTAAGTGCTGTGCGTTGGGAGCCAAATCCCACATGGCTGACCACAGTTCAAATCTTACCCCAGCGGTTTGAAACACATGCCAGGCACGTGTGCATGTGTGCCAAAATCCTGACGGGGAGGGAGAAACAGAGGAAAAAGGATTGTGCTGTGAACATATTCCATTGGTGAGTTCTTCCTCTCTCTCTCTCTCTCTCTCTCTCTCTCATCTCTCTTTCCTTCTTTCTTTTTGGTGAATATACGTGCCCTCTGACAATAAATAAAAAAGAAGTTTTAGAAACAAATTCATTTACAAAAAGAGACAGTGGGCCACAGTTGCCAACCCTTTCCCTAGTCTGTCTCAGAGATTAAGAGATCCCTCCGCTCTAGAGCACTCTGTGTTGCTGGCACCCGCAGGGAAGGCCCCATGGCCATGAGTGTCCACTCACATAAAAGCCCTCCCACCGCAGGCTAAACATACAGCATTACCCCAGCCGCCTAGTGACCACTGCAGCACGTTACGGCACACCCATGAATCGTGACAGGAGGGCCATCCGCTCCCAATCTGTGTGGTCATCTTCAGTTCTACCCTTTTTACCTCTGCATAGTCTTCCAAGGGGCCCGCAGTAACCCTCTCTGCCTGGCTCTGAGAAAAACAACTCCATAATTAAGAGGCAAAGTGCAACACTCAGAAAGCCGCCCTTTCTTATCCTTTCTTTCAAAACACATGGGACCTCCCCCCCTCAGAAGTTCTTTGAATTGGTTAATTCTCTTCTAGGAGAATTATATAAAACACATTTAGCCAAGACCTTAGGTTGTTAACACTGTTTTTAAAAGGTGATAATTCATCTTGTCTTAAAATAGATCTCAGTGTCACCTATATGTTTCTTCACCCAAGGATCACTTATCAGAAGCAAGGTCCAGTCACACCAGAGAAGCAAAAAAAGCAGGTTTGGATGAAGCCAGCTTTGGTCCGGAATGCTAGGGGAAGGCTGTTGTCCAGGTTCTAGCTCTGGGAGCGCAAGTGGGCTTTGCCATGAATGCTGGGATTTTTAGACAATGATAATGAAAAGAATCTAGAGCCTTCAGATCTCTTAAAGAGTTCATGCCACCACAGTGGGAGTCCAAAACGCAGCACTCTGGTTCATCCCCCTGAAGCAGCCTCCCTCGCAGCTCACCAGTCTAGATGCAAAGCAAGACCACAGCCCACCCAGTCCCTCCTCTCTCTTCTCCGGCTCTCCGTCCCTGGCTCCTCGTAGTGTGCTCAGTGATTTCCCTTCCTCTGTAAAAACAACAGCACCCGCTGAAGAACAGCAGTCTGGAAAAGAGGTTTTCACAGAAGCGTCTCAGTGTCCCCTCTGGATTTAGGAGGACGTCTTAGTTCCATGAGATGCTAGACCCTGCACAGCCATCTTCCCACAGGTCACCCTACCCACGCCAGCAAGCGGGTGTCACGTGTGCTTTCCGTATTTTCTCATAACTTTGCATTGTCAGTGGAGGGTAGAAATGTTTCGAAATGGCTGTTGACACCAAGCCAGAGGGGACCACTGATTCTCCCTACATGACTTTGGTTCTTGAGACCATAGCTCATCGTCCAACCTACTTGCCATGTAAGGCGCTTAATCTCGCTTAAGACTGAAAACTGTCGTCCCATCTCTCTTTGGTTTCCATCCTCACTAATTCTGAACATGTGGATGGCAACGCCCGGAATTAGTTTTGTCCCTTTAGGCTGGGAAATTTAACGGCTTTTGAAATATGAATGTGAGATTTAGAACATATACTTCCTGCTTGGTAATTGATCACAACATCTTTGCAAATGATTTCTTTATTTGTAAAATGATGCCTATTCACTTAAACCATGCAGTAAGTACGGGTGCCACAATTACCATGAAACGATAAGCAACAAAATGTCATGGAACGATAACTAATTCAAAGCAGATCTTTCCACTCAGCTCAAAGCTATTTTAGGACTCAGCATAAACAGAACTAAAAGTTACCAGCTCAGTTTTCCTCCAGGTGACTGAGTCAAGGAAGCCAAATGAGCAGTGTTGGTTGTTTCCCTGCAGCTCTCTGCAAGCCCACTGGTTTTAAGTATTAGGACTATAAAAATAACGGGTAACAGGTAATGGGCCAGGTACTGTGCCAGAGGCCAAACATATATTACACTTAATCCTTACCGCGATGACCCATGGTAGATATTTTTGATGTGATTAAAGCCCTGAGACAGAGCGGGGTCTCTCAATGGAAGCACCATGGACATTTGGGTCTGGGTAATGGTTGGGGGGGGGTTTCTCTGCAATGGAGGGTGTGTAACAACCTCCCTGGCCTCTCCCCACTAGATGCCAGCGGCACCTCTTAGATGTGACGACCCAAAATGTTTCAGACGTTGGCACCATCTGGAAGGGGCTGGGGGTGGGGGTGCAAATTGGCCCTGACTGAGGACCACTGTTTCCGAGCTAGGATTTGGACCCACATTCCTTTTCTTCCCATCTATTGTGCAAACTTCCTCTCCTGGATGAATTTGTAAAGTGTTCATTTGCTTTCTCATTTTTTATTTTAAAATGTTAAATTATAGTAACATATGCTCATCGTAGCAAATCGAACTATACGCAGTAACGACATTTTATGTGTGTGTGCATGATATATGTGTGTGTTTATATGAACAACTCCAGGCAGAAACGGTTAGTCTCTTTCTCTCTCGTCCATGCTCCTTCCTCTATCCGGCTGGGTGATGGAAGGAAGCCTTGGCCAATTCCTTTATTTTCCTGTGTCTCTCCTCCTAGCTCCAAGTTCGTATTTCTCCAAGTACATATTGGGCTGCTTGGAGACTTCTTGCCTCTTCCCAACGAGGGTGTATTGAGAAAGAGTGCACTAAATAATCCATGTCCAATTTGTGGGTGCACCTAGTAGTCCTTGAACAAGGGACTCTTAACTCTGTCAGGCCTCATTGATCTCTGGGAGCAGTGAGCTCAGTGGCTCAACTCAGACCTCAGGATGGAAACTATAGGTCAACGTTAGCGAGAAAGACCCCCACAGTCTGGCCTTAGAGCTTGACCAAGGGCCTGGCCAGATTTGATGGCTTCTCTTTTCTCTCAGAGTCAGGCCCAAGGACACATTGTCAGCCATAGGTTGCGGAGTGACACAAGTCACTGCAGAATGAGTCCCTGGGGAAGGAGGCTGTGGGCAGTCACAGAGGCAGGTGTGCCTGGTTGTCTTAGTAAGAGCTTCCACTGTCCCCAGTGAGGGTCCCAGGCAGGGTGAGGGCTCTCCCTTCTTAAAAGGGGGGCCAGGGCCAGCAGGTGGTGTGGTGCTTGAGGCACTGGATTCCCACAGAACCAACCATGGTTTGAGTCCCGACCTCACACCTCGAAACTCACACTGAGTGCATGTGCATGCATGCCTAAAATCCCAGGAAGAGGATGGAGAAGGGACTGAGGCCTGGCCATCCCTGAGGGGGTGATTTCTCACCCCCCCCATCTCTCTCTGGCAAGCGCAGGTAGCCTAAGGCCAAAAGAAAGAAAGAAAGAAAAAAAGAAAGAAAGAAAGAAA
>NW_006159632.1:4565755-4566022 GCF_000334495.1 Tupaia belangeri chinensis
AAAGAAAGAAAGAAAGAAAGAAAGAAAGAAAGAAAGAAAGAAAGAAAAAGAGAGAGCTCAGACACCCAGATGCTCAGGCAAGGTGGGTATGGAATTGTATCTCCCCTCTGGGTTCCGAGGGCCCAGGGTAGGCAGTGTTGGAGACCAGCTAAGAGAGGACACTTTATCCTCCGGAAGCTGACATGGATCCTCTGGAGCAGGGCGGTATGCGGTCCGCCCCCCCCCCTCCCCCTCCAGGCTGCCTGCGGGCGTCCGAGGGCCCCGACA
>NW_006159632.1:4567090-4567738 GCF_000334495.1 Tupaia belangeri chinensis
GGCCCCCCCCCCCCCCCTCCACCTCCAGGCTGCCTGCGGGCGTCTGAGGTACCTGACACTTTCCTGCAGCCAGGTGGTAACCTCACAGGAGGAAATCTTTTTGTTTCGTCCCCCACCCCACCCCGCAGAGGAAAGAAGGGGGCCCCTGCATGCCTAAAATCAAAAGGGACTATCAGGGCGATGGCGCTGGGAGTGAATGAGCCCTGCCTCTGAGTTTCCGGAGCCCTTTGTGCAGAACCCTCAGTTGGGAGGGGACCAGGTAAGTCCCAACACCAAAGGACCTGGGCCTCTTGTTTGCCAAAGAACGGACTGAGAGAGCGAACTGATGAACGAAAGGATCATTCCTGAGTGACCCTCCGACCCTCTGCCAACTGTTGGGGCCAGTGACCTTCCCCGCCCCGCGCACCCTTCCCGGCCCGCGCTCCTCTCCAGGCCCAGCGCTCACCTTGTGCTGCTTCCACACGGCCCCCAGGGGCTTGGCCTCGTGCTTGCCGTGCCGGCCCTCCTCCAGGCACAGGAAGCACACGGGGGTCCGGCAGCTCACGCAGTACATGCTGTAGTTCTCCATTTCGTGTTCCGGGCACGTGGGGAACTTTCGCGCCGCGCTGCCTCCGGTGGCTCCCGCCGCGGCGCCTCCCGGGCTCTTGC
>NW_006159632.1:4568234-4568696 GCF_000334495.1 Tupaia belangeri chinensis
AGGAGCGGCGGGGGCAGGTGCTGCTCGCCGTCCGGAGTCTGCACCGCGATCGTGCGAGCGCACGGCAGGCAGACGTTGTGGGAGCAAGGCAGGATGATGGGCTCCCGGAACAGCGAGCCGCACACCGGGCACTTCAGCTCTTCCTCCATCGCGCGCGGGCAGCCCCCGCTGCTTGGGGCCGAGGGGAATGGCCGGAGCTCCGGAGCCGGTAGGAGGAGGGCGAGCGTGGTCAGCACCGGTGAGAGGGCATCACATGGGCATGACTGCTTCACACCCGGGGGCACGCCCCTCTCTGTCCCGTGGCCACCGCCCTAAGACGACTGGGGGCAAGAGAAGGGCCAGGTGCTCACCTCTGCCCGCGAGGCTCTTGCGCCCGCGGCTGCAGCCTGCGGCCAGAGTCCGAGGCCGGTCGCTGCCCTCGCGGCGGCCTGCGAGGCGCTCCAGGTGATGAATCAGCACGAG
>NW_006159632.1:4569398-4571511 GCF_000334495.1 Tupaia belangeri chinensis
GGCCCCGGGAGGCCAGTCGTTCAGATATGGCTAGGCGGCGTGGTTTGACAGTCTCTTCTTAAATAATTGGCAAAGCAAAACATGCAGGTCGCAAAATGTCGGACAGCCTGAAGTCAAGGGACGAGGGTCTGTTTATGAACCGAGCCGCAAGCCATTTTGTCTCAGCGTTTCCGGGTGAGGTCCGCGGTCTGGCAGACCCAGCGAGGACGCGCGGCCGCGTGCGTCTAGGAGCTTCCAGGCGGCACGCGGGGACGCGCCTCGCTTCGCGCTGGGGCCTGGAACCGAGCCCGAGTCCCCGCGCTACCCGCGGTGGGCGGACGCGGGGGAGCCGGGTGTGCGTTTTATGAATGGAACCGTCTCCGCTTGCTCCCGTGGCCCGGCTGCTGACTGGGCTCGGCTGGGCGCTCCCCGCGGGCGCGGGGGGGGGGGAGGCGGGGGCGGCCACACGAGGGCTGGCGGCGCAGCCGGCTCTGCCTACGGAAGTTCCACGCGGGCATGAAACAGACACATACTAGGAAACCGTTTGTTTAAAAGCGCTGTATCAGTGTCGCCTCCCTCTGCTCCAGTATTCCAAACAAAGACCGAACGCAGCGCCGCCGCTGCGCAAGGCGCGGGTCTCCGCAGCCGCCAGGACGCAGCCGGGCGAGGGACGGCGCCAGCTCGCTGCCCAGGTCACTGCGGAAGGGAGCTGAAGCCTTTAGGGCCTAGGGGAGGGCGTGACCAGGCGATCCTGACTGCAGACAGTAAGGCCCCAAATGTGGGGGACCCGACCTCCTGTGGCCAGTCCTTCACGCTTAGCCGCTTAGCCAGGCTCGCTTACGCTTGACAGTCTCCGGTCCTGATCTGTCTAACGGGCCTAACGACAGTTATGGGTGACAACTGAACGAGGTCATCCTGTGTACGGAGAACACTTCCTACTTTCTTTTCTTTTCTTTTTTCTGCAGAGGTTTTTTGCTATAGGGTGCATCCTCTCGCCAGACAGAGAGACAGATAGAAAGCGAGAAATCACCCCCCAGGGGGGATGGCCACTCTGCAATCCCTTTTCCTCCATTCTCCTCTTGGGATCTTGGGAACGCACGCATATGCACCCGGAGTGAGTTTTAAGCCACCAGGTCCGGGATGCGAACCGCGGTTGACTACATGGGAGTCCAGCGACATAGCCATTACACTAACTGCTGGTCCCAACACCTCCTACTTTCTGTGTCAAGCACTGGGAATCTCCAGTTTAGTCTCGCCCACTGTCCCAGCCTGTCTGCAGAGGGGCGGACCTAATGCCAGAGAGGCTGAGTTAGGGGCCCTGACTGCTTCCCTCGGCTAGGGGGACTAGAACGATTTAGCCAGGCCTCGGTATGCCCAGGGGAGAGGGAGTGACAGCCTGTCTTAATCTGCCTTCTGTAGAAAAAGCCACAATGAGCTGGATCCTGATAGCCAAACTTTGACAGGCCATCCCCTATGGACGCTCCAGTGTCAGGGACCCTGGCCTGAGTATCGGCAAGCCTGTAACTGAACGCACCTCGGGGAGCACGTCCTGTGACTCCAGCAGTCTCTGCTCCAGCTCAGCCCAGCTGCTGGGACTAAAGGCGAGTCCTAATCTCAGGGCTGGACTGTGAGCCGCGGCCGCTAGCTCACAGCCTACCGGTGCTGCGGTCATTTTCAGACCAAGTCCAACTGCTTGGGTTGGGCGTGGTGTCCTATAACCTTCCCTGTACAGAAGGGCTTCTCATTAAAGCGTCCTTGCTCAGGCCACCATGGACTTGTTTTCCCTGGGGAGGAAGCTCACGTAAACACCGTGCAATTCTATTCCCCGGCCCTCCTCTGGTGTTCTCAACTCCCTCCACCCCATTCCATGGCCTTGACCAGCTCACCTCGTACGGCCTTGAGCCTCGAGTCGAAGGCCTTGTGCATCAGAGCACCGGGGGCCCGTAGCTGCTTCTCGGAGCCTGGTTACACGGTCAGCTTCAGCTGCCACTGCGAGTGACTGTAATTACTAACAGTTGTCCACATCGTTCATAAGTGTCCTCTTTCTGTCCCCGTGGTGCCATGAACCATGTGTATACAGAGAAGTCATCTCATTTCTCTGAACTTCGGCTTTCCCCATTATAAAATTTAGGGA
>NW_006159632.1:4571542-4576437 GCF_000334495.1 Tupaia belangeri chinensis
TCATTGAACTTCACATTTCCTTCTGGCTCTAAGGATGACAAAGCCCACTTAAAAATGACTCTCGTAAAGCAATGTTACCCCAAGATGGAGAGGCATGTTTGTTTTTCCAAGTCATTGGTGTATTCGAGAAGGCCAGGCCGTGAGGCAGGTGAGGCAGTGACACTACTTGCATTGTGACAGAGACTCAACGCTGCGACTCACCCAGCTTTCGCCAACTCAGACCATGGACACGCCCACGGCTGGCGTGACAGGGCGGCCTCCAGACACGAGCTGGGGACTTCCACGTGGGCCCGCCTCCCAGAGCATCACCTTTGTCTGCTGTCTCACTGCCCGGCCCCCATATTTTCACACCCAATGTCACCAAAATGAAGATGTATACGACGAGTGACACAGACCTCTCCCCTCCCGTTACCTCGAAGATTTCTCATTACATTGACAGCACATCCTACAATCACTCAGAATCACGGGAGATACATGAGTGATTAAAATCCCACAGCCCACTGCCATCAAAGCAGAGGGGGACAGACTCAGCCATTAGTAACTTTGGAGAATGTGATCCAGCATGATTTTTATGCTTAAGTGTCCCAGAAACCCTCGAGAGGCAGACTAATGTTACCTCGCCTCCAGAAAAAGCACAAGCAAGTTAAATAATTTACTCCAGCTAACACAGCAAGTTAGAAGTAAGACAATCAATCCGCATTGCCTTCAGAACCGTTCGGATTTTGATTATGAGGCAGAATGGAATGGAAGGCTTTATCTGCTGAAAATAGATGCTATAATCTCAAGTATAAGAATGTCTAAAACAAATTTTAAGTGAAGGTTTATGATCTTTTTATTTTATTTATATATTTATTAGTTGGTTGGTTGGTTTATGGTGTAGAAGGATTCAAGGAATTTAGTAAACCTCTACAGCCTAGGAAGGGCCCTAGTCTAGTGGACATTTACTCCAGGAAGTGACCACACCCACACCTCCGCACAGCACACCAGAGCCAGAGCCGCTTTGTGGCCAAGCTGTACTAACGACCTCTTTTCCAGAAAACATCCTACCAGGTAATCTTAAAGTCTGGCTTCTTTCCCCTTGAAGCATCTTTGATTGGTGCTTGTCAGTCTTCTGTTTTAATATTTTGAATACCTAATAATGACCACCCCCCTCTAATCTGATCTTTTTTTTTTTTTTGAGAGTTTTTTTCTATAAGGCGCGTGTGCTCGCCAGAAAGACAGAGAGACAGAGAGACAGAAAGTGAGAAATCATCCCCCAGGGGGGATGGCCACGCCGCAATCCCTTCTCCTCCATTCTTCTCTCGGGATCTTGGGCACGCATGCACATGCACCTTGCTTGAGTTTAAGCCACCGGCTCCAGGACTTGAACTGCATTTGACTATATGGGAGTCCAGCGACATAGCCATTACGCCAATGATGGCCCTGACCTGTCTTTTCTACAGATTGGGAGACCTGGTTTTACAAGCCTGCTCTCCTCTCTCTTCACCTTTTGTAAGCAAAAGGCTAAAATTAAGGGCAGGCTTGTGGCCTCATGATCAAGGGAGCCAGAGCCCATATGGCTAACTGTGCAGTCTGAAATCTGCCCAGTGGCTTGAAAAGCGCACGGGGTGCTTGTACACGCCCCATATCCCGACAGGATGGAGAAATGGCGGAGAAGGGGGTCGCTGTGTGACGGTGCCCCGTTGGTGAGTGCACACTCGCTCTGGGGAGAAAGGTTAGCATCAAATCGCAGTGAAGCAGATTAACCCCAGTATATTGGGCTCTCCACACACCCAGGGTATCTTAGAATACACAGAGACTTGTTCTTACTACTAGAGCAATCGGCTCCGTGGAGTCCCTGCTCCAAAACTCAGCCATGAGCATGTCAGTAGAACTTTCCATTTCCTAACACTCTGGCCTATGTGTTACTTAACCTGGTCCTCAGGGCCATGACCTCTGGCCTGGGAGATGGTGAAACTGAAGGTTGGGCCCCAACTCACGTGGTAGTTCCCTCCAGAAATGCTGATGGCTTGATCCCAAACCTGGGCATGACAGCTTAGTCCAGAGGTGGGCACCCGAGCAGGTGGGGCCAGTCAGAATCTTCTTTTTAGGATCCAGAGACAGGATCTGAGTGGGCCTCTAACGCAGAAACTAAGGAGCTGTTGTGGTCCCGGGAGAGGACAAAGAAGCAGAGTGAAGAATGCAGTAGAAAAACGGAGGTGGGAGGAGGTCCCTGAGAGTCTCGACTTGTGTGTTTCTGAAACCCGCTCCACCCATGCCTGGGGTTCCACGAAACATTCCTTTGCCCTATGACCAAATGATTCCTTTCTTTATTTTCCTTCCTTTCTCCCTTTCTTTTCTTCTCTCTCTTCCTAAGCTAGCCTGGTGTGTGCAGTGGGGTGATGTTCAGAGAGTAAGACTGGCTGGCCCGTCTGCCCGGTGGAACAGCCAGCGGGCGCTCCTGCTGAGCTGGGTACTTTAGTACGTGGTCCGGTTGCTGGGCTGCTTCTGCTGCTCAACCTGGCTCTGCTGGATTCTGACCTTTGCTACCTTTCCTCCTCGGAAGCTGCTTTCTGCTGGTAGCTTGGCTCCTCTTTCTGCTGGGCTCTGCTCCCTCTGCTCTCATCCGAGCCACAATCCTGACGGGCCATTTGCTTCCCTTTGCTGGGCTCCTGCTTCCTCTCCTGGTCGCAGTGGGAGCCATGGCTCCCTCATGTCCTGCTCTCCACTCACTGTTCTTTTGACAGGAAGTCAGTGGGCTGTTAGGACGTACTTGGTTGTGCCTGCTGCTCCCCCAGCCTCCCTTTTGAGAGGAAAGGGCAAGCCCCGGGTCTGTCAACTGTGGCATACTAAGTAGGGATAACCAGTTACCTGTTACTAGGTGGGAATAGGGAGATCCAGGCAGAAGTCGTGGGAGATCGCATAGAAATGCTTTCACCTTCGACAGCTGGGTTCAGCCATCTCCCCTGCAAGGTTCTACCAGCGCGTGGGGAAATGCATGGACCACGCGGTGTTGGCGGGGTATCTTCCACATGACAGCATGTCCGCCCATCAGTCCACCAGCCAAGAGTGTTACTCGTGACCGGGGAGCCCTCACACACTTCGGCGTGGTGCCTGAAGCTTCCTAACACCAACTATGTGCGACTGGTTCCTACCTAGGATCCCCTGGGCTTATCTCCCGAGTTCTGGAGGCAGCTGGGGGCCAGGAATGCAGGCCTGGGGCTGGACCACTCCCAGCTGGCCAGTGGCTCTGCTGCTCACCAGCCAGGAGCCTTGGCGGGGTGTGTGACCTCTGAGAGACTTGGATTCCTCACCTGCGAAAGAAGAAATATGAAAGTATATTCTTCAAGGAGCTGGGACACTACAGGAAGTAATGGATACAATATTCAGACAGGGGCTGACAGGTGGTGTGGTGGTTAAGGCGCTGGACTCTCGCATGGCTGATCACGGTTCAAGTCTTAGACCTGGTGGCTTGCTCTCTCACTTTCTCTCTCTCTTTCTTCCTCTCATCAAATTAAAAATCAATAATAACAAATAAACTTTTAAATAAAAGTTCAGACAAGGTGATATGTGTAGCACTCAACAAACCTTCAGCATCATTGCCCTTTTGCTATCTGCCCCTGTCCCCTCAATGTCTGATGTGGTGATTCCTAGGGCTGACTCGTGGTGGGAGTGCCTGCGAGAAGACAGCTTTGGCTGGGATGTGGGGCTGTGCTTGAGAGTAGTGGGGAGCTCAGCCTCCTGACCATGAGCGAGGGGCAGACGGGAGAGCTCTGACCGCTAGGAAATGGGTGTGGCGACTGGGAAAAACCCTGCTCCGCTCTGCTCCAGAGGTGCTCGCCTGGTTTTTTTTTTGAGACGTTGTTGTTGTTGCTCTAAAGTGTGTATGCTCACAGGAGATAGAGAGACAGAGATATATAGAGAGAGACAGAGAGACAGAAAGCGAGAAATCACCCCCCGGGGGGATGGCCATGCTACAATCCCTTCTCCTTCATTCTCCTCTTGGGATCTTGGGCACGCACACATGTCCAGCGTTTGTTTCAAGCCACCAGGTCCAAGCTGTGTTTTGTGTTTGTTTGTTTGTTTGTTTGTTTGTTTTAAAGCAAATGATAGAGATGTTAATGTATTTACAGTAAACATGGATTAAAAGTTGAGTGGTTTGATTTTTTTTTGAAGACAGGGTCTTCAGGCTGGACCCAGAGCTGAGTGGTTAAGGGAGCCAGATCCCACATGGCCAACCACAGTTTGAATCCCAGTGCAGAGGCTTAAAAAATACCCTGGGGACTTGGGCATGGGTGCCATAGTCCTTACAGGAAGAAGTGGAGGAGAAGGGATTGTGGCGTGACCATGCCCCACTGGGGAGGGTGCTTTCTCCTCCCTCCCCCATCTCTCTTGCTCTCTCTCTGTCACTCTGTCTCTCTGGTGAGCACACATGCTCTCTGGCAATTTAACAACAACAACAACAACAATAATAATAAAAGGCAGGCTCTCACTGTACCATGATCCTTCTGCATGGTTCTTTTAGACAGGGTCTTGCTGTGTTGCCCAGGCTGGCCTCACACTCTTGCTCCCTCGGCTCCAGGCTCCTGCGTTGCTGGGATTGCAGGGGTGTGGCCTGGCTTCCGGGCTAGACTAAGAGCCCAGCCTGGACCTCCCATGTGGCATGTGGTCATAGCCTGCAGAGCACAGCACCGCCACAGAGCATGCTGGGGCACAGGTTGTAAAACTGTTAGTGAAGGAATGCTTAATAAATTATGACCAACTCAGACTTGTACTTATTTAATTTACACAAAACTGAATAATATATATTTTCTGAGGGGGAGGTTTTCGCTATAGGGCACGGGCGCTCGCCAGACAGACAGAGAGAGATAGAGAGACAGAAAGCGAGAAATCACCCCCCCAGGGGGGATTGTCAC
>NW_006159632.1:4576843-4598619 GCF_000334495.1 Tupaia belangeri chinensis
AGAGAGAGAGAGAGAGAGGAAGTGAGAAAGCAAGCCACCAGGCCCGAGACTTGAACCGTAGTCGACCATGTGGGAGTCCAGTGCCTTTTACCACCATGCCACTTGCTGCCCCCCTCTCCCACGTGAC
The DNA here is from genome assembly GCF_000334495.1 of Tupaia belangeri chinensis. NCBI lineage: Eukaryota > Metazoa > Chordata > Mammalia > Scandentia > Tupaiidae > Tupaia > Tupaia belangeri. The sequence continues at coordinate 4,576,971 of NW_006159632.1, forward strand.
TTTTAAGTGACCGTGAGCCGCGGACAACTACGTGGAAGTCCAGCAACATAGCCACCCCTCTCTCCCGCGGGAGTTTTAAGTGACCGTGAGCCGCAGACAACTACGTGGAAGTCCAGCAACATAGCCATTACGCTAACTTCTGGTTCCCAAAACTGAATAATATTTTGATGTGTATGTCAAAATAGTCCCTTTTTTTTTTTTTTTTTTTTTTTTTTTCTAAAAAGGGGCTCCACTGTGCATGCACTTGCCAGGACAGAGAGAGACAAAGAAAGGGAGAAAGTACCCCTCAGGGGGTGACCACGCTGCATTCCCTTCTCCTCCGCTCCCCTTGGGATTTTGGTCATGCACACACACGCCCAGTGTGTCTTCCAAGTCACCGGCTCTGGGACTTGAACCACACAGTTGGTCATGTGAGATCCAGTTGCCTTAACCCCCATGCCATCTGCTGGCCCTGTCTCAATAATTTTTTTCCAGCAATGCCTCTTTACCCTTCCATTTACATAGATTCGACATGGGTCAAGTCTTGGACTGTGACTCCCAAATATGGTTTCTGAATTTAAGGACAATATTTTAATAGAAAAACTAACTTTCAAGAAACCTGGGTTTTGAGCATGTAAAAATTGTGAGCTTCAAGTGTCTCAGTGCGCATGATTTGTCATAGACAGTAATAGACCCTGAGATGAAGCAGACTTTAGAGGACAGTGAGATCAGTTAGGATCAGTGTTTCCTGCCTTAGGGAAAAAACTAAGGCAAGTAAACAAACCCTGAGGGAGGAGAGACAGTCCGAGGAGAGGGAGAGCTGCCATGTTGTGTGTCACCGAGAAGGGTTAGAGCCTGTCCTCGTGCTGGCCTATGGGCAGGGACAGGGAGGGCAGACCCTCACCAGGCCTGGGGTTCTGGAAATGAGGGGACTGGGCTACAGTCTCTCCGTGTAGCCGGAAAAGCACAGCCTCCTTGGAGGACCCAGGGCCCGCAGACAAGGGAGCGAGATGGCTGCACTGCATCCAGACGGTGGTGGCCTGCAGCCTGGCTTCCTCCTACACTCGCCGCAAGTGCAGTCGCAGCACCCGAATGCTTGCTGATGCAGCTCAGACCTCACTCGGAGAACTGGCAAACCTGACAGCCTTCCAGTCAGAATCCAGACGGCCATATGGCCAGGAGCCAGACCGGGACCAGCTCTCCCGCAGATGCTGTGAGGGCGACAGTGCTGGAAGCCTAGAGCTCCTTCCACCTGCTCATAGGGAAGTCCGGAGCTGAGGTTCACCCAGGCAGGACCGGAAGGAGGTTTCGAGGGAAGTGACAGAGAACACGAACTGCCCAGTTAGCGGTATCCGCCATCCAGCAGAATGGTGCCTAGGTAGAAGCCAGATTCACATACGAAAACAATTACAGAGTTAATTTCTTGTTCCCCTGAGTTTTTGGCATGAGACTCATACCTGGTTCATACATCCACAATTTAATCATCACAACCACCCCGTGAAGTGGGGCGATGGTCATCCCACTTTACAGACGAGAATGTGAGCGATGGAAGAGATGAAACGACCGCTCAGGCGTGCTCAGCAGTCAGTGAGGACGGAATGTTAACCCTCCTCTCCGCTCTCAGGTTGTCGTTCACTCGAGAACGCTTGCGAACGCTACGTCGTTCCTGACCTGTGATCACAGGTCCTCTCGCCATTCATTTGCATCTGCTTCAATTCCTTTCATAAGTGTTCTATAATTTTCAGTGTAAAGATCTTTATGGATAATTTATTCCTAAATGCTTTTTTGGGGGGAGAGATTTATTTATTTATTTATTTGGCTATAGGGCACATGCACTCCACAGAGAATCAGAGAGACAAAAAACGAGAAATCACCTTTGGGGGGATGGCCACACTGCAATTACTTCTCCTCCATTCTCCTCCTGAAATTTTGGGCATGCATGTGCACACACCTGGCATGAGTTTTAAGCTGCCTGGTCTGGGGCTCAAACCGCAGTAGACTACATGGGAGTCCACCAATGTAATCATTTCACCATCTGCTGGTCCCCCTAAATGCCTTTTTTATGTTGTTGTAAATGGGATACTTTTCTTGATTTCTATTTTCTTTTATTGAGAAATTTTTGCTATAGGGCATGTGCACTCACCAGAGAGAGACAGAGAGACAGAAAGTGAGAAATCACCCCTCAGGAGGGATGGTCACGCCACAATCCCTTCTCCTCCATTCTTCTTTCGGGATCTTGGGCACGCACGCACAGCCAGCACAACAAGTTCCATGCCACCGGGTCTGGGTCTTGAACTGCGGTCGACCATGTGGGAGTACAGTGTCTTAATTCCTATGCCATCTGCTGGTTCTAATTTCTATTTTAGATGGATATTAGTGTATAGAAACACTACTTATTTTTATGTGCTGATCTTGTATCCTGCAACTTTACTGAATTTTTAAAATTAGTTCTAACAGTTTTTGGATGGAGTCTCTTTAGGATTTTCTATAGGCTCATGATCATCTACATATGGTTACATGTGATCACGTGTGTGTGTGTGTGTGTGTGTGTGTATGATCATGCTGTCGGCAAACAGACTTCGCTTCTTTCTTTCCAATTTAGTTCCTTTTATTTCTTTCACTTGCCTAGTAGCTTTACACAGGACTTCTACTACAATGTTGAATGGAAGTAGTGAGAATGGACATTTTTGCCTCATTCGTATCTTAGAGAAGATGTTTCGACTTTTCGCTAGTGAGCGCGGTGGTGGCTGTGGGCTCTATCGAGGTTTGGCTTGCCCGCTTCCCTCTTCTCTGGGCATAGAGCCAGCCCTCGGTTCTGCGGCTGAGAGCTAGCACTCTCTTCCTGATAACACCATCCATCAGAGCCACAAGGAGGCTGCGTTTTGACCTTGGCTCCATCAGACACTTTGGTTCTAGGGCTGGACTTTCCCATGATTCTGGAGGCCGTCTTTTTGTGGGCCTTTGCTACATAGGGTTCACTCCCCAGCCCGACTTTCTTTCCCTCCTCCACCTTGAGCTGCTGGATATCAGAATGGTTTAGTCTGTCTGAGTTCTGCCAGTGGAGGGCTGAGAGTAAGTGAAGGCAACTTCAACATATGGCAATACCAACAGGTCCCCTCCTGCCCTGGAGAGAGAGCTGGGTAGGAGCATTGGGTGGTGGGGAAGGAAGGGGAGAGGCTTTTCAGGGGTGGGCAGGAAGGGGCAGTATATGCGAGGGCAAGAGGCCCAGCCAGGTGGACCGATGGACAGGGCCTGGCTGCAGGGGAGGGCTGAGTCGGGACACGGCCTTTCCACTCTCCACTCCGCCATGCCCTTCTCTCCTTCGCTCTCAGCTCCAGCCCTCCTGGCCGCCTTGCTGCTCCCAGCATACCCCAAGCTCTTTCCAAACTCCTGCCCTTGCTCTTGCAAGTCCTGATGCTCAGAGCACTCCCCTCGCCCACACCACACCTCTGCCTCATCACCACCCTCCAGCTGGTGGGGAGCAGCCTCCTCTGACCACCCTGAGAAGAGGCACACTCCTCCTCGTCCTTATAGACTCTGTTGGGTTTTTCTTTAAAGAACTTCTCACAGTCTGCAGTTATCTTGCCTTCTGTTCATTTTCTTTCGTCTGGTTTGCTCCCTGACCCGAAAGTACAGTTTTGAGGGCAGAGACCATGTCAGTCTTGCTGTTCTATCCGCAGAGCACGTGACACATAGTAGGTCCTCAACACTATTTGTGATCGAATGCGTGCAGGCTTTAGTGATAGATGAGTCCATGAGGGGTGGCACTGGCCTGCAGGAATCCGCGGAGGAGGCTGGGGACACTCTGGGAGGAAGAGAAGCCTCTTGACCTTGGGAGGGAACCAGGGCAAGTGCCAAGCCTGGGACTGCCCCTCCCAGGGGGGTCAGAGAACAGCCCTCCGACATTCTCTCTGGATCTGGTGCTGGGATGAGGGAGTCTCTTCTCCCATGCCAGCTCTCTCTGGCTGTGGAGATGAGACCAAGGCCGGGTTAGCAGGGAGCAGTCTCACAGGTGCCAAAGATTAACACTCAGTCCCACGTGGCCGACTAGCAGCTTAGCCCAGACTTTGCCTCTGCTGCTTGCCAGACATTCCAGGACATTCCATTCACCCTTCTCTTTGGCCTCCAGCAGAGCAGACACATGAAGGACACTTTTGTTGCACATGCACGCATCGTGTTTACTGGCTCGGGGCATCGACGGGCTGTTGAAGCAAGGCCTAGAACTGGATGTGTTCCGGCATAAAGTGATTCCACTGTTTATAGCTTTGGCGAGGGCATTGGGCCTTTTGGATGGAAAACACTGTAACCTTCTCTTGGAGCACAGTTGTCTGTGATGCTCGAGCGTCAAGGTGCAACTGACTAGCAGTTCTGACCACAGCCCTTATGGAGAAGTGCATGGCTCACGCTTCCAGCTTACCCTGTGGTCGGCACACACTCCTTCCCCAAGCAGTACAAGCATCCTCAGGAGAGGGACAATTTCTTACTAAGCGGAAGACCAGGTAGCCCAGAAAACCAAGGATAGGATGTGTAAATTGGCCATTGTCTTCGTCCTTTTTTCCCAGTAGGAATTTTGGAAAATCTCACCATGGTGGATCCCAGTTGCCTGTCTACACACTGGGCCTAGAGGTGGGATGCAGAGCTGCTCTGCTGAACAGCAGACTCCCCTGCAAACACGAGGCATCTCTGCCAGTGAAGTTCTGGTCAACACTTCTGCCAAAAGAAGAAGAGGAAGAGAAAGAATTCAAGACATGAATTGAGGCTGCTGAGGGGGAGACAAAAGACAAGGGTATTTGCAGTGTCAGGGTTTGGAGAATGGTTTGTCCCCAGAGTCTCATGATTTAGAATTTGGATGCCCCTAAAAAATGAATATGTTGGGATGTGATTGCACTGTAAGGGTGTTAAGTAAAAACTTATTTTCTTCATGGTGTCTCAGGGTTGGTCATTGGGCTATAATAATATCATTAGGGCGGGTCGCTATGACTGAGTTCTGGTGGGTGTATAAGCAGAGAGAATAAGACCAGAATGACACACAGAAACGGACGGGCAACCGCTGTGCTCAGAGTCCTGCCCTCCTCCATGGTGCAGCTTTAGCAGAAATTGGACCTAGGACCCTAGACCTCCAAACTGTAAGCCGAATAAACCTCTATTTCTTTATAAAATCACTCAATTTCAGGTGTTTCTGTTAGCAACGCAATAGCAGATTCAGAAACAAGCCAATGGCCAGAGATGTTTAGAAGGGAGCTGCAAAAGGGAATAGTTGAGTCATGGAGAAAAGGAAAACCTCCTTATTAGCCAGAAGACAAAGTCCCAGAAAAACTTGCAGAAGCCTTTAATGTTCTGGAGCATTTACAACAAAGAAAAGGAATGATTGGTTTGGCCAAAAGGCTGTACATGAAGCCTCTGCTTAAGATCACAGAGCAAGTCACATTTGAGGTGGGAGGCCACCATGGGACTGTAGGCCATCTATCCTGCCCTTTATTAAAGGACAATGATGTTCCAGGGACATTACACCCTTATCTCATCTAATAATAGAACAATTCTGGGAAATTGCACCATATTCCCTATTTTACAGAGGAACAAATTGAGGCTCAGAAGTGGTTAAAATTTATTTTTCCTCCTAAAAAGAAAACTAGTTGGTAGCCCACATTTTCCTCCCTTACCCCATTGTAGGGTTATAAGAGACAGCTTAACCTATTGAAAACGACGTGGACTGTCGCATCACGTAGGTTGAGTTTGAACCCCAACTCCAACAACCCCCTGGATGAGTGACCATGGGGAAATTGGCTCACATCTTAGAGCTTTGATTTCCTCATCTAGAAAAATTTAGATCATTTCTCAACAGAAAGCTGGCAAACAGAATTCAATAACATGCTAAGAGTATTATACATAATGAATAACTTGAAACTGGAATTTATTCCTGGAATGCAAGGATGGTTCAATATATGAAAATCAATAAATGTGATACACCCATTAACAGAATTTAGGAGAAAAAATAAACATATGACTGTCTCAATTGATGCAGAAAAAGCACTTGGTAAAATTAAGCACCTTCATGATAAAAACACTCAACAAACTAGGAAAAGAAGGAAATGACCTCAACATAATAGAGGCCTTCTGTGAGGTGCCCACAGCCAATACCATACTCTGGTGGGAGCTGAACGCTTTGCCTCTGAGGTTAGAAACAAGACAAGAACGCTCACTTTCTCTAGTTCTCTCCAACAGGAAGCTGGAAGTTATGACCAGAACAATTAGGGAAGAAAACTTTAAAAAGGCCAGCCATGGTCTTTCTAACAAACAACTCTGCAAAAACTCAACTCAACCAAAAAACCCAAACTCAGTTTAAAAAAGGACAGTGGACTTGAACAGACATTTCTGCAAAAAAGGTTATGCAAATGGCACATGGAGCACACTGAGCACATGAAAAGCTCTTCTGTCATGGGAACCAGCAGTCAGCGTAATGGCTATGTCGCTGGACTCCCACGTAATCGACTGCAGTTCACGTCCCGGACCCGGTGGCTTAAAACTCATGCCAGGCGCGTGTGCGTGCGTGCCCAAGATCCCGAGAGGAGAATGGAGGAGAAGGGATTGCAGCGTGACCATCCCCCCTGGGGGGTGATTTCTCGCTTTCTGTCTCTATGTCTCTCTCTGTCTGTCTGGCGAGCGCACGCACCCTATAGTGAAAAACCTCTCCAAAAAAAAAAAAAAAAGCTATTCTGTTACTACTCATGAGGAAAATGCATGTTAAAACCATAATGAGCTACACTGTCACACCCACTAGGGTAGGTGTTACATTAAAAAAAGGAACAAACCTATGGCCTAGAGATTAAGGCCAACCATGTGGTTCAAGTCCCAGCCCCAGTGGCTTGAGAAACATGCCAGGCACATGTGAGTGCGTGTCCCAAATCCCAACAGGATGGAGAAATGACAGGTGATTGGACAAGGACGATGTGCTATGTACACACAATGAACTATCAATCAGCTTTGAAAACGAGGGGGATTCTTACACATGCTACAACATGGATGAACCTTGAGGACATTAAGCAAAATAACTCAGTCACAAAAAAGACAGACACTGTATGATTCCACTTGTCTGAGATATCTAAAGTAGTCAAATTTATAGACAGAAGGTAGGGAGGTGGTTGCCAGGGGCTGGGGAAGGGGTGGGGAGTTAATGATGCGGAGCTGCGGATTTACAAAATGAGAGACGGCTGCTGGGTGATTGCACAACACTGGGCGTACTCAATATGTAGTAAATATCATTGAACCATTCACCTAGACGTGGTTAAGGTGGGGACCAGCAGTTGGCATACTGATTATGTCGCTGGACTCTCATGTAGTCAACCATGGTTCAAGTTTCTGTGACCACGGTTCAAGGGCCTGATCTGGCAACTTACGATGGGCACATGTGCACACACGCCCAAAATCCCGAGAGGAGAATGAAGGAGAAGGGATTGTGATGTGGCCATCCCCACTGAGGAATGATTTCTCACTTTCTGTCTCTTTATCTCTCTCTGTCTCTCTGGCAACCATACGTACCCTATAGCAATAAACAATCTTAAGATACTGAATTGTGTGGTACAATTTTGCTACAATTTTTAAAAATGTAAATAATTATTTAATTTTATTATTATTATCTTCTATAAGGCACATGTACTCACCAGAGGGAGACAGAGAGAGAGAGTGAAAAAACAAGTCACCAGGTCTGGGACTCAAACTGCAGTCCACCATGGGGAAGTTCTTTAACCACCATGCCACCTTTAAAACTTTTTAAAATTGGGGACTATAAGGTGGCAAAGTGATTAAGAGTCTGGACTCTCAAGTGGTCAACCACAGTTAAAGTCTTGGACCTAGCAGCTTGAAACTTGTGCAGGGCATGTGTGTATGTGTGCCCCAAGTAGACCAGAGGAGAAAGGATTGTGGTGTGGCCATCCCCTCAGGGGTGATTTCTCGCTTTCTGTCTCTGTCTCATTCTGTCTCTCTGGCAAGTGCACACACCTTATAGCAAATATCCCTAAAAAAAGTAATTTTCTTCTTTAATTGGAGTCATAACCTGTACCTCGCAGGATCAATGTGAGAATTAAGTAACCTGGGGAAAGGCCTGGCCTGGATAGGGGCTCTGTACTGCTGCGTCTCATTCCTCTCTGCTGGGTGAACTTGGCACTATCCTGGACCCCGTGCTTCTCAACAAGAGATGACTCAAAACAGGAATAGTTTTCTGCCCTGTTTTCATTGGTGTTTTCCCATGTGGCCCACGTCTGTGATGCAAGGGAGCATTACATTCCAGGAGCACCGGGATGTGCAGATGACCCGGGCAGTGTGGGCTCTGCTGGCACTGTGGGGGTGGAGCGGCATCCACTACCCTGGAAAGCCTGCCGCCTGTGAGAGCCAAGCTGGGGCAGCCTCACTGGAGCAGTGCTGTGTTTCTCAGTCGAGGACGGGCCAGGAGACCTTAGCACTGCAGGGGAGGATGACAGCCCCTGAGCAGCTGGGATGCACTGCTCCAGAGAAGCCCAACCCACATGGCAACTGTGGCCTCACAGCTTGGTCTGTAGCTTTCTTTTTGTGTCACCATTGTTAGCTTCGATTTGCAAACTTTATACAAAGATTTTAAAAGATTATTTCCTTTTCCATGCACTAGGACCTTTGAAATTGTATGGGAGTTGTTTCTTAGAGGCTAGGTGGAATTCCCTGTGAAACCTTTAAGCCTGGTTCTTCTAAGAGCTTCAGTGAAGGATTGTCAGTAGCTAGCAGGTAGCTCTTGGATAAATTTCTCTATTTCTTTTGTTATAATCAATCTGCTCAGATTTCCTCTCCTAAAATTAGTTTTGTAAAAAAAAAATTTAGAGGGATTTTTGCTACAGGGTACATGTACTCGCCAGAGACAGAGAGAGACAGAGTGACAGAAAGTGAGAAATTATCTCTCAAGGGGATGGTCATGCCACGATATCTTCTCCTCTATTCTCTCTTGGGATTTGGAGCACACACTCACATACACCTAGCATGAGTTTCAAACTGCCAGGTCTGGGACTCAATCCGTGGTTGACTACGTGGGAGTCCAGCAACATAACCATTACACCACATGCTGGTCTCTGGTTTTGTACGTTTTAATTTTTCTGGAAAATGATTTACTCCATCTGGAACTTTAGATTTATTTGCACACTATTAAGAAAAGTAGCCTCTATGATAAGGTACCTGTATTATAAGGCTCCTGTGCTATGCAAAAGCGGCATGGTGAGGTTTGAGAGTGGATGCGATTGGTCGCAGATGTACACTGCAAACTCTAGGGCGATCACTGTGTTATAGAGCGTTTTCCTTTGTTACAAGGCTTTCTATTCTTGGCTCAGTCTTCCTGGGTTGTTTTTTTTTTTTTTTTCATTTGTTTCAGGCTTGTTTGAAATTGCCCACTGAAGCATGTTTTCTGGCTGTTTTATAAACTTTGAAATATCTTCATCAGACAATTCTAACATCTCTTCATCTTGGGGCTGGCTCTGTGGATGGTCTCCGGGCATTCAATTTGAGATCTTCCTGGGTCTCGGCCTGCTGAGTGACTGCCTGCTGCTACCTGGACATTTTCATCGAGTTAGCTAAACCAGTAGGCTAATTTGGCTGGCTCTTTTGACACCACCTTGGCTGGATTAAGGGGTAATGCCAGGTGAGAGTAGAAGTCTAGGCTCCCCATTCGGCTCTGGGAACACCTGAGGAGTTGGCTCCTCGTTTCTGCGGAACAAGGAGAGTTTCAGCCCCTCTCTAGACCTCCCCTGCCACGTCCTGGCTGAGAGAGCTAGGCGTGTCCTGTCCAGCTCCCCGTACGTCTTCAGTGACTGTAGGGAAGGGAGGGTCACTACCACCTCCAGGGGTGAAAGTTCCTGCGCCCTCTTGGCCTTCCAGGACACAGCCCCAGGGGGAGCACTGGGGTACCTGTCACAGCATGGGTGGGGGGTGGTGTCTGCGCAGTTCTGGGGCTGCAGGAGCAGGGGAAGGCCACCTTTTTTTTTTTTTTTACAATGTTTGGGTGGAGTAGAGTTGTTGTCTAAAACTTCTTCGTCCTGCAGGGGCTGTTCTTTCCTTTCACCTATGCCTGCTGGTGTCCCAGGCTGCTGGCAGGAAGCAGAGCTCTTCACGTGGAATATACAAGACAGAAAGAACACTGGAGAAACTCATCCCAACCCTGAGTAACTCTTTGGTGCATTTGTTTTCCAGGGTTGTGGTAACAAGCACCCCAGACTGAGGGGCTTAAACCTAGAGGTGGGTGGTTGTGTGGTTCTGGAGGCTGGAAGTCCCCATTCAAGGTGTCAGCAGGGCTGGCTCCTTCCGAGGTCTCTCTCCGGGCGCCGCTGGCTGATTCTTCACAGGCTGTCCTGTGTGTCCAGTCCCGATCTCCTCTTCTCGCAATGACTCCAGCTGTGCTGCATTCAGGTCCACCCCAGGGGCCTTGTTTTACTGTAATTACTCTGCGAAGACCCTGTCTCCAAATACAGTCCCATTCTGTAGTCCTGGGGGGTCAGGATGGACTTCAACATATGAATTTGGGGGGACATGATTTGGTCCGTGACCCTTAGGTCGCAAGGCCCCAGCCCACCTGCCCTCTCTACTTCCCAAGTTGTCTGTGTGTCTGACGCAGGCTGCCCAGGCCTTGGCTGTACCTGACAGGAGTGGGGGAAGCATGCGTGCTCTACTTCCTAGAAGCACGAGTCGTCCCCTGTGAGAAGCTGGGCTATAAAAAGCCACATGATGGCCCGGGCAAGGTACCCCCTAAGGCCAGGGAGCAGAAAAGGGCGCAGGCCCCTGAGGGCTGTCGTGGCAGAAGGAAAGTATGACAAGGAGCAGGCCAGGCCCAGCTGTGCCGGTGCACTGGCAGGTGCCATGCTCCGGGGACTGGGACCAGGCAGAGGCCCGGCTGGGTCACAGCGGACCCTAGCAGCCCAGTACAGGGTGCACACCCGTGGGCCTAGCTTCTCTGGAGGCTGAGGTAAGAGGATCGTGACAGAGCAAGAACCTTTGCAAAGGAAGAAAAAAGGTAGGTCCCAGATCCACGTCTAGGGAGTGTCTTTGTGATGAAATTACAAAATGGAAGGTCCCAGGTCACTTCAGAGATAAAATCGAGAATCCTTAGCCAGCCAGAGAGTCAGGGAAGACCGGGTCCAGGCATGGGATTAGAACCTCGTACTAACCCATGCAAGCCACCTGCTCCAGGACCTTGGGCTCCCCGTAGGAAATGGCTCCTGAGTGGATCTGAAGATTTATAAGCACTCGGAAGGCAGATCCGTTAGCCGGAGTTGGAGGCCTCTAGACAGTGCATGGCACAGTGAGGCATCTGTGGGATGGCCAGTGACTTGGCATGCTGGCGGGAGCTGCTTGCAGCCAGCGGAGCCCTGCAGCAGCACCTGGGCAGCGGCGGGTGAGCGGGCTGATGACAGACGCAGACGTGGCCACAGCAGGGCAGCCCTGTGCACGGGGCTGAGGTGGGAAGACGGCAGCCCGCTCCAGGTACACAGAGCTGAGATCGGCAGATGCTGGGCTCCACTCTGAAGAAGCGAGGCTGGGGCAGGTCTAAGCTCCCTGCCCGCATCGAGGCAGGGGACTCCTCCAGGCAAGCGGGGTTCCTCACGCATCGGGGGACTTGTCCCCTGGAGAAATCACATCTCCTGTGGGGCGTGTAACCGCTGCTGAAGCACAAAGACCCACAATATTGTTTTGTTTGTTTGTTTGAAGAGATTTTTACTCTAGGGCGCTGTGTACTCACTGGAAAGACAGAGAGACAGAAAGCGAGAAATCACCCCCCAGAGGGGATGGCCACGCTGTAATCCCTTTTCCTTCACTCTCCTCTTAGGATTTTGGGTACACATGCACACATGCCCAGCATGAGTTTCAAGTCCCTGGATTTGGGACTTGAACCGAGGCTGATCATGTGGGAGTGCCTTGACCACTAAGCCATCTGCAATATTGTTTAAAAGCACCCCACCTTGCAGTCAGCAGGTGCATAGAGGCACACAGGTTAGTCACCGCGGCAGCCCTGGCTCGCTGGAGTCTCTGGGCCGCTGTGTGTGGGAGGGTGCTGGGGGTGGATTCGGGTGTGAAAACCTCACTTTGGGTGCAGGGGGTGCTCTAGCAACCCGGGTCTCTCACAGCCCTTGACCCGCATGGTGCTGCATCACCATCACCTGCAGAACGGCACGGAGGGAAGCTCTCTGGGCTGGGTGATACCCACTGGTGCCGCCAAGATGAAGGCCGAGCCCCCCCTCAGCATCCTGGAGCAAAGGGGAGCTGGCTCTGCAGATGCCCTCACACCTGCCTCTGTCCCTGGGCAGCCTCGTGGGGCACGCCACCCCCGTGGGACACTTGAAGAGAGAGGATGGGATTTCTCCTTAGGTACCTCAAAAAGGTCCCCCCACCCCTGGGAATTAGGGGAAACTAGGCTTTGGACCTGAGGTCTCGCTCATCCCCAGGCCCACGAGCACCCTGTACCCGCTGCCCAGTGTCCTTCCTGCCCGGTCTCTGTGCTCTGGTGCTGAGACCTCTTAGGAGCACTCTTGTCACATCCTACTGAGATCCCGGTCACCTGAGTGTCTTCCCTGCTTGGCTCAACAAGGCAGGGACTGCGTCGTCTCATTTATAACCTCGGTGCACGGCAGCAGTCCCAAACCGGCTCATTAGATGAAGGGCTGACTCGGGCCTGCTGGCGCTGTAGAGGTTAAGGAGGCTGGATCCCACAGGGCTGTCTTCACGGTTCGAGTCCTAGACCCAGTGGCTTATGTACCCAAAATCCAGAAAGGAGGATGAAGAAAAATGGACTGTGGGGTGGCCATCTCCCATGGGGAGCTTTCTACTCTCCTGCTCTCTCTCCCTTCCGTAAGCACATGCACCTACAGCAAAACGTTTTTAAATGACGGGTGGCTTAAGTGAGAGAATAACCCGTGATTCTTTACCCTGGAGGGTGGCGAATCGTATCGTGGTACCGCTTGCTTATTTCCTGAGTGTTCAAACATGGAGTCAGCACACCTGGCAAACGTCTATCGGGAACGCCCTGGAGGCCCGTCCCGTGCGGGGCACGAGAGGTGCACAACGGAGCACAGCCCTGGGGACCCTCGAGTAGCGCCCTGCCTGGTAAGTGACATGTGGCCATCCAACAGCCACAGACAGCCCACGCCAGGCCAGGTGGAGCTCCCACCAGGAGGGACCAGGCCAGCCCCACCAGATTGTGAGGACAACAGGAAGCTTTTCCAGCCGTGCTCCGTGCCAGAACACGTGGGTCAGGGCTGGGTGGTGCCCCCGCCCAAGGGACCCCAAAAGAGCCAGATGCTTCTGGAAGGGAGGTGGAAGGTGCATGGCTGGAGGATGGGCTGGGGGGAGCTCTGGCAGGCTGGGCCACGAAGCTGGGCTTCCTGGAATGCAGAGTTTAAGGTGGTGGGTCAGGCAGAGAGGCATTGACAGAGTCAACTCCAGACCTGCCACCAGCGCCACCACTGGGAGTGGAGGTTCTCGTCCCCTGCCCTCGTCTTATCGTGCTCCTGTGATGGGGGTGGGAGGACAGACATCTGGAGACAGAAGACCCTACCGGGCACCAGACAAGGGAGTCTGAGGAGTCACTGCCATGTCTATCTCCCTTCTGAGCTAGGAGGCGCTCTTACAGAGCCAGGCTCCATAGGGAAGATGGGACACTCTTGGTCCACTCCATCGCTTTAGTGTCCCAGCTTCGTGTGTCTCCAGTCTACTGTCTCACTCCCTCGTACCCTAATCATCAGTTCCGAATTCAGGGACGAAGATGAGTAGCCCTGGGAGAGGTGGCCTGCTCCAAGCTCCAGGCGGGACGTTAGTCCCAGGGAGGGTGACCAGAGCAGAGACCGCTCTGAGGCCCAGCCCATGACAGAAGGCCCTCACTGCCTGCCTTGGCGAGGGGTTTTGACGGAGCAAGGACGCAGATGATGATGAGTGTGTGGGGGAAGGACGGGAGAGAAGGAGACAGGAGCAGAGAGACAGAGACAGAGGTAGAGAGACAGAAAGAAAGCAGAGGAGAGAGAGAGAGAGAGACAGAGAGGAGAGAGGTCGGGATCGCGAGGGCCGCTCTTTGGAAGTCTGCCGTGAGCCTGTCACTTCGCATCATCGTCACAGAGGCCGACTCTGAAGTAAGAAACGGCGACGGCTCAAAGAAAATAAATCATGCAGACTCGGGAATGACCCAATTAAAGAGCAACCCTGTCGGCTGCCGCTATTTATAGCTGAACTCGGAGCATTCCTGACAGGAAGCCGATTATGCAATCCCGGACTGAATCGTCTGTGCTCACGAGGCTGGATGCTCTGATCCAGGCGCTTCTCCCGCTCTAACAGAAGGTTAGTTCGGGTCCCTCCTCTGCGTGAGATGACATTCGTGGACGTGCGTGTTACTCCGGGGCTGGGGCCGAGGCGGAAAGGGCGCCTTGTTTAGAATCTCTGCCCGAACACACAGACTCACACACAGCGTCCTCGGCGTAGCCTGGGCTCATCCCTTGCTGCTTTTTAATTTTTTCAGGTTATATTGTAGCTCTGTGCAGAGACCTTTGTAAGTAACTTGATTATGTTCCGATGAAATCGGCACAGAACGGAAAATGTCTTTTAAGAAGATGGAGAGGGCCAGCCGGTAGTTTAGTGGTTAAAGACGCTGGATCCCCCATGGCTGATCATGCGCTTCAAGTCATGGACTCAGCGGCTTGAGAGACGTGCCAGGCATGTACGTGTGCGTGCCCAAAATCCCAAGAGGAGAATGGAGGAGGGGGAGTTGCAGTGCGGCCATCCCCCGGGGTGGGGAGCTGCTTTCACCCTCCCTCTCCTGCTGTCTCTAGTGAGCACGTGGGCCTTACAGCAAACAAAAGAAGAAAGAGAGACAGAGAGGAAAGAAAAGAGGAAGGAAAGAAAGAAGATGGAGAGCCTTCTACTAATGTTGAGAGAGCAGGCACGTGCGTGTAGGTGGTCAGGCCCGCACTCCTGGAACCCTGGCGTCCGGGTCCCATGAGGCTGCCGGGATGGGCTCGCGCTGCTGCAGAGGCCGAGGCAGACGCTGTCTTTACAGGACCATCACTTCTTAGGGTTTGCGGGTGGAGGAGGGTGATTTAACAAGCCTTTAAGTTCTGTAATCGGTGTTCTTCGACCTGAGGATAGTTTTGATATTTTTAAAATGTTTTTGCCGTAGGGTGCATGCACTTGCCATAGAGAAAGAGAGACGGTGAGAGAGAAAGTGAGAAATTATCCCCCAGGGAGATGGCCATGCCTCAATCCTGTCTCTTTCATTTTCCTTTTGGGATTTTGGGCTTGCATGCATGTGTGCCTGGCGTGACTTCCCAGCTCCCTCTGGAACTTGAATCACAGCCGACCTGTGTTGGGAGTACAACACTTTAATGACTCATTGCCTGGCCCCTAGTTCAATATTTTTAAAAGAAAAAATATAGAGACCCCTCCAGTGCTGAGGTAGATTGTTTGTATTATGACATTGCAA
Source organism: Tupaia belangeri chinensis (assembly GCF_000334495.1). Classification (NCBI taxonomy): domain Eukaryota; kingdom Metazoa; phylum Chordata; class Mammalia; order Scandentia; family Tupaiidae; genus Tupaia; species Tupaia belangeri. Next base: position 4,592,416 of record NW_006159632.1, read on the forward strand.
ATGTGTGGGTTTTTTGTTTTTGTTTTTGTTTTTGTTTGTTTGTTTGCTTTTGGAGAAAGATATTTTGCTATAGAGGTCCTGCACTTGCCAGAGAGAGAAAGCAAAAATCACCCCAGAGGGGACGGCAATGCCGCAAGCCCTTCTCCACCATTCTCCTCTTGAGATTTTGGGCACACACCCACACGAGCCCAGCGTGAGTTTTAAACTGCCAGGTCCAGGACTCAAACCGTGGTCAACTATGTGAGGAGTCCACCAGAGTAACCGTTAGGCCACCTGCTGGTCCCACAGAAGTATTTAAGACAAGAGTTGATGCCCTTACCTTTGTGTCTCTTATGCAACTCTACAACCAAAACCAACTGGGATGTTTCCTTTCCTGTGTCAATGCAACGAGGCCACGGTGCCCTGATGTTTTTTTTTTTTTTTTTTTTTTTTTTGAGAGGTTTTTGCTATAGGGCGCGTGCGCTCACCAGACAGACAGAGAGAGACAGAGAGATAGAAAGCAGGAAATCACTCCCCAGGGGGGATGGCCACGCTGCAATCCCTTCTCCTCCATTCTCCTCTCGGATCTTGGGCACGCACGCACACGCGCCCGGCGTGAGTTTTAAGCCACCGGGTCCGGGACTCGAACTGCGGTCGACTACGTGGGAGTCCAGCGACATAGCCATTACGCTAACTGCTGGTCCCGGTGCCCTGATATTTGATCAAATGCCAGATGAGATGAATACTCAGATCAATAGACTTTGAGGGATCAGCAGATGGCAGTTGAACTGTAGTTAACCACAGTTCAAATCCTGGACCCGGTGGCTTAAAACTCACGCCGGGCGCGTGTGCGTGCGTGCCCAAGATCCGAGAGGAGAATGGAGGAGAAGGGATTGTGGTGTGGCCATCCTCCCTTGGGGGTAATTTCTTACTTTCTGTCTCTCTGTCTCTCCAGCGAGCGCTCAAGCCCTATAGCAAATTAAAAAAAATAGACTTTGAATACAATGTGGGTGGTCTCATCCAATATAAGAGAAAAAAGCCTCGATGCTCCTTAAGCAAATGGAATTCTGCTGGGGCCAGCAGGTGGCATGGTGGTTGAGATGCTAGACTTCCACACAGCTGACCATGGTGTGAGTCCAGTGGCTTGCTTTTTCACTTTCTCTCTCTCTGACTGTCTCTCTCTGGTGACCACACATGCCCTATAGGAAATGTAAAATAATAATTAATAAAAATAAATAATTAAAAAGGAAAAAAGAAGCAATTCTGCCAGCAGAGAGACTTTCCCTGGTCCCCACCTACTGCCACCTCTGCAGGCTTTGGACTTGCCAGCCTCCATCATCACGTGAGCCAATGCAACATAAGCCTCTTTCCGTCTTCTCCGCCCCTTCTCTCTCACTCGTACATGCGCGCACACACCCTGTTAGTTCTAATTCTCTGGAGCTCTCTGACTAATACACAAATCTGCAAGTTAAATACGCTAAACTATGAAACCAACGAGATGAAAATGAACGCTTCTAATGTGCTGTGGCAGGTGGTGCTGGCTCGGTGGAGTTGCTGATGTTGGGTTTCACAGTGGAAGGATGACTCTTCAGGGCTCTTTTGATGAGCCTCTCTTTGGCCATTTGAGTTTTAAAACTCCAGTGCCAAAGAAGGTTGTTTGTGTAAATGCATTGTACAGGGCCAGCAGGGGGCGTAGTGGTTAAGGTGCTGGCCTCCCACCCTCTCTCTTTCTGGTGAGTGAACGTCTTTTATAGCAAAGTAAAAAAAAAAATTATAAATAAAAATAACAAAAAATAAAATTAGTAAAAATAAATGCATCATACAAAATAATATTAACAAACTTTTTATGCAAGTCCTAGAAATTATGCGAAATTAAAACTTTATCAATGGAACCTACAATTGGTGTAATGGTTATGTTGCTGGACTCCCTGTAGTTGACCGCAGTTCAAGTCCCAGACCCAGCGGCTTAACACTTGCACTGGGTGCATGTGTATGCTTGCCCAAAATCCTGAGAAGAGAAGGGATCTCAGACCAGCCATCTCCCTGGAGGATGATTTCTCGCTTTCTGTCTCTCTGTTTTTCTCTGTCTCTCCAAAGAACATACATGCCCTATAGCAAAAAAACTCTCTCAAAAAACATTTTTTACCCATAAACAATCTTCAAATAATAATCATATAAAGCTGTTGTGTTCACTGGAAGATAAAATTAGCACTGCGGCATCACTTTGACCTACGTGAAGTATTTTCTAACTCAATTACAGCTTGAATTGGGAAGAAGAACATTCTCCACTTCACAGGCTTCATGTCATAAGCGGTTTTTTAAATTTTTTTGAAATCCATGCATAGGTTTTTATTTATTTATTATTATTACCATCACTATCACTTTTAATTTGCTACAGGTGCATGTGTTCACCAGAGAGAGAAAAAGAAAGTGAGAAACCAAACTGCAGTGGTCGGCCATGTGGGAGTCCAGAGCCCCAACCACCACGCCACCTGCCAGCTCCCATAAGCTATTTTATTTGCTGCACACAAATACAGAACACTTGATATGATGACCTTCTTTTTTAAATTTGCAAAATAGATGCTTGAGGTGGCATGCTGGTTAAGGCATTGACTCCTACGTGGCTGGCTCTGTGGTTGAATCCCAGACCCTGTGGCCTGAAAAACACATGCGTGTATGTATGACTCTGTGCAAGTCAATCTTTCTAAGCTGCAGTTTTTTCACTTGTGAAATGGGGATATTGTATTTATTATCCATAAGGACGTGGCAAGGATCAAACGAGGGCTTAGAACAGTATTTGGAGCAGAGTAAATGTTCAGTAAATTATGACTTACTGTTGTTTTCGTCATACCACACATTATATATCACTTATCGTGAAAGAAAAACTCACTCAGGTAGATGCATGCCCAAAGTCCTCAGAGGAGGATGGAAGAGGGGATTGCAGCATGGCCGTTCCCCTTGGAGGGTGGTTTCTCACTTTCCCTCTCTCACTCTCTCTGGTGAGCACAAGTGCCCTATTGCGAAACAATATAGCCCCCCACATTTACAAGATAGTATGGGCACTGGCAAGAGAAAGACAGAGAGAGGGGGGCAGAGGCAGAAAGCGAGCTCCCAGCATGGCGTGGTCACACCACCATCCCTTCTCCTGCCTTTGTCCGTCCTGTCAGGGCTGCGGCACTCATGATCATATGTACAGTAGGTTTTTCAAGCCACCTGGGTTGGGATTCAAACCTCAGGGCTGGCCATGTGGAATATGACTCCCTTAACCACCAGGCCATGGGGCCAGCCCCAAACACTCTTGAATATGAGTATGGTATTGCCATCAGCGGGCAGGAGCTCAGAGTTCCTTATGTTTCTAGTCCATGTGCTGTGGTCGACCAGTTCTCCACTTTAACCAAGCTGTCACAAACTTCCATTCAAACACTGTGCCATGATATCATTCACACGCTTTAATTCACACACTTCACAAATGCACGCACTAAAAATTCTCGCCAGTGTTCATTTATAACTAGTCCACCATATAATTTATAATATGCGTTTTTTGTCTTTTTTTTCCAGAGATTTTTGCTGTAGGGCATGTGTGCTCACCAGAGACAGAGAGAGTCAGAGAGACAGAAAGTGAGAAATCACCCCCCCCCCCAGGGGGACGGTCATTCTGCAATCCCTTCTCCTCCATTCTTTTCTCGGTATCTTAGGCACACACACTCCCAGTGTGAGTTTTGCGCCGCCAGGTATGGACTCAAACCGTGGTTGATTATGTGGGAGTCCAGCAACATAACCACTAGGCCATCTATTGGTCCATAATATGCTTTTTAAGAAAATATTATCAGAATGAAAGCATAGTAAGAGTTAAAACTATCATCTCTCTTTGTATGTAAAGAGCTCTTAAATATCAGTAAAGAAAGATGAGCAATCTTACCAGAGGAGAAAGAACATGAATAGATAAGTCAAAAAATGAAATTAAGGGGCCTGCAGGTGGCATTGCGGTTGGGGCACTGGACACTCCCATATGGCCAACTGTGGTTCAAGTCCCAGATCTGGTGGCTTGCTTTCCCAACTTTCCCTCTGTTTCACTCTGATCAATTAAAATAATAATAATAATAAATACAATTAAATAATTATTTCAAAGACTGAAATTAAAAATGGCATGTGTCTTATTCCACTCTCTGTTACTTAATAACCGGACACCTAAGACAGGGTGATTTATGAGAATAGAGGTGGATTTCAGTCATGATTTTGGAGGTCTAAGGTCAAGGGGATGCATCTGATGGAAGTTGTGCTGTTGGTGGGGATTCCTTCCAGAGTCCCAAGGTGGCACAGGCATCACATGGCAAGAGCTCACATGTCTCTGTCTGTGAATCTCTGCTCAGTCTCTCCTTACAAACTCACCTGTATTCAGTTGTAGAGTCCACACCCTGATGACCTTATCTAGTCCTAATCACTCCCAAAGCTCCAATTTCTAATCCCATAGTTAGATTATGTTTCTACCCTCTTAATACCATCATAACTAAACTTCAACACATGAATTTTGAGAGGACATATTCAAACCACATCAGCACATAAACATATGAAAAGATTTATGTTTAAGCATGGCAGATTGAACATACACATTTGTATACACATTTGTTTTTGCTCCTATTTGAATAAAGGAATAGAGAGTAAGGCTCCACACTATGAGGGGAACAGCAGATGTGTAGTATACATGTGTAGTATAGACATCATTTTGGAGGCTAGACAGCAGACTGACAAATGATGTTTTACCCTCCAATCAGAGTAGACCCTAAGACCTCAAGAGCAGGGAGTAGGAATGGAAACAGAAGCCAAAGAGAACCAAAACCATTCACACTGCAAACTCGAAAAGGCACAGAGATTGGAGGCTCTAGGTACCTCTGAAAACAGGGTACTAGGTCGGGACCAAAGGAGTATCCATTGAAGTGATTTTAAGGGTAGATACACATCAGAAGCCCCTTCTTTCCAATGTACAACCAAACAACTGTCCCTACCATACATCGGCAGAAAACTGGAGGCTAAACCTTCCTTTGAATGTGGGGCACCCAGTTCAGTAGAACATGGAGGAACAAGCAAACATGTTCATGCAATGAACAATCACACATTGAATGGTAACACTCACCCCTTGGAAGATTTTTCTGTGGGGAAATTAATGAGCACAAGAAGAAAACGCAGCTAATGGCCTTGGGGAGTTTTCCAACAAAGCATTTCCCACCTGATCATCCGCAGAAAAGCTAAAGAGTAGAAAATTCTCATCCATGCACATCAAACTTCAAACAAAGATTTTAGGGTCCACTTTTAGATGTGAATAAACAATTAAGAATTATCGGGACCAGCAGTTAGCATAATGGACTCCCGTGTAGTTGACCGCGGTTTAAGTCCTGGACCTGGTGGCTTAAATTCACACTGAACGTGTGTACATGCGTGCCCAGATCCCGAGAGGAGAATGGAAGAGAAGGGATTGTGGCGTGGCCATCCCCCCTGGAGGGTGATTTCTTGCTTTCTGTCTCTCTGTCTTTCTCTGTCTTTCTGGCAAGCGCACGTACCTTATAGCAAAAACCTCTCCAAGGGAGAAAAAAAAATGATCCAACATCTCAGAAATGGCTATGATCTTAAAGACAGAAGCAGGGGATGGCCCCCAAAGCAACCCCAGAATGTTGAAGACTATGGGGTGATGCCTTTGGAATGCTGGAGAAATGATTTCTTAGCTGGAATTCCATGCACTATAGTTAAAGATATAGAGATAATAGAATAAAATAAAGCCATTTTCAAACATTGCAAGGTCCCCGAATTTAAATTTTATGTTCCTTTTCACAAAAACCTGCTGTTCTTCACCAAGATGAGTTAACAAGCAAAGAAAGGGGGCCAGTAGGTGGCATGGTGATTAAGGGTGCTGGACTCCCACATGGCCAACTGCAGCTTGAGTTCCGAACCTGGCAGTTTGCTGTCTCACTTTCCCTTTCTTTGTCTCTCTCTGTCCCTCTCTGGCCAAATTAAAGTCAATAAATAAATAAATAAAGTTAAATTTAAAAAAGAAGAAGCAAAGAAAGACAATATGAAGTATTCAGAAAATAAGGAACCAACTAGGAGAGAGGGGGGAAAAATTCCCAGGGTTTCCAGGCAACGAGAATCCCAGAACAACAGCAGTGCAGGAGGCCTAGAGAGAGCCAGACTAACCAGCCAATCGGCCAATTAACCAACCAATCGATTAGCCCG
>NW_006159632.1:4599068-4619324 GCF_000334495.1 Tupaia belangeri chinensis
CAGATCTGGTGGCTTGCTTTCCCAACTTTCACTCTGTTTCCCTCTGATCAATTAAAATAATAATAATAATAAATACAATTAAATAATTATTTCAAAGACTGAAATTAAAAATGGCATGTGTCTTATTCCACTCTCTGTTACTTAATAACCGGACACCTAAGACAGGGTGATTTATGAGAATAGAGGTGGATTTCAGTCATGATTTTGGAGGTCTAAGGTCAAGGGGATGCATCTGATGGAAGTTGTGCTGTTGGTGGGGATTCCTTCCAGAGTCCCAAGGTGGCACAGGCATCACATGGCAAGAGCTCACATGTCTCTGTCTGTGAATCTCTGCTCAGTCTCTCCTTACAAACTCACCTGTATTCAGTTGTAGAGTCCACACCCTGATGACCTTATCTAGTCCTAATCACTCCCAAAGCTCCAATTTCTAATCCCATAGTTAGATTATGTTTCTACCCTCTTAATACCATCATAACTAAACTTCAACACATGAATTTTGAGAGGACATATTCAAACCACATCAGCACATAAACATATGAAAAGATTTATGTTTAAGCATGGCAGATTGAACATACACATTTGTATACACATTTGTTTTTGCTCCTATTTGAATAAAGGAATAGAGAGTAAGGCTCCACACTATGAGGGGAACAGCAGATGTGTAGTATACATGTGTAGTATAGACATCATTTTGGAGGCTAGACAGCAGACTGACAAATGATGTTTTACCCTCCAATCAGAGTAGACCCTAAGACCTCAAGAGCAGGGAGTAGGAATGGAAACAGAAGCCAAAGAGAACCAAAACCATTCACACTGCAAACTCGAAAAGGCACAGAGATTGGAGGCTCTAGGTACCTCTGAAAACAGGGTACTAGGTCGGGACCAAAGGAGTATCCATTGAAGTGATTTTAAGGGTAGATACACATCAGAAGCCCCTTCTTTCCAATGTACAACCAAACAACTGTCCCTACCATACATCGGCAGAAAACTGGAGGCTAAACCTTCCTTTGAATGTGGGGCACCCAGTTCAGTAGAACATGGAGGAACAAGCAAACATGTTCATGCAATGAACAATCACACATTGAATGGTAACACTCACCCCTTGGAAGATTTTTCTGTGGGGAAATTAATGAGCACAAGAAGAAAACGCAGCTAATGGCCTTGGGGAGTTTTCCAACAAAGCATTTCCCACCTGATCATCCGCAGAAAAGCTAAAGAGTAGAAAATTCTCATCCATGCACATCAAACTTCAAACAAAGATTTTAGGGTCCACTTTTAGATGTGAATAAACAATTAAGAATTATCGGGACCAGAAGTTAGCATAATGGACTCCCGTGTAGTTGACCGCGGTTTAAGTCCTGGACCTGGTGGCTTAAATTCACACTGAACGTGTGTACATGCGTGCCCAGATCCCGAGAGGAGAATGGAAGAGAAGGGATTGTGGCGTGGCCATCCCCCCTGGAGGGTGATTTCTTGCTTTCTGTCTCTCTGTCTTTCTCTGTCTTTCTGGCAAGCGCACGTACCTTATAGCAAAAACCTCTCCAAGGGAGAAAAAAAAATGATCCAACATCTCAGAAATGGCTATGACCTTAAAGACAGAAGCAGGGGATGGCCCCCAAAGCAACCCCAGAATGTTGAAGACTATGGGGTGATGCCTTTGGAATGCTGGAGAAATGATTTCTTAGCTGGAATTCCATGCACTATAGTTAAAGATATAGAGATAATAGAATAAAATAAAGCCATTTTCAAACATTGCAAGGTCCCCGAATTTAAATTTTATGTTCCTTTTCACAAAAACCTGCTGTTCTTCACCAAGATGAGTTAACAAGCAAAGAAAGGGGGCCAGTAGGTGGCATGGTGATTAAGGGTGCTGGACTCCCACATGGCCAACTGCAGCTTGAGTTCCGAACCTGGCAGTTTGCTGTCTCACTTTCCCTTTCTTTGTCTCTCTCTGTCCCTCTCTGGCCAAATTAAAGTCAATAAATAAATAAATAAAGTTAAATTTAAAAAAGAAGAAGCAAAGAAAGACAATATGAAGTATTCAGAAAATAAGGAACCAACTAGGAGAGAGGGGGGAAAAATTCCCAGGGTTTCCAGGCAACGAGAATCCCAGAACAACAGCAGTGCAGGAGGCCTAGAGAGAGCCAGACTAACCAGCCAATCGGCCAATTAACCAACCAATCGATTAGCCAGCCAGGTAGTCAACAAGACAACCAACAAGCCAACCAACACCAACCACCCAGCCAGCCAACCAACCGTGCAACCAACCTGCCAGCCAGCCAGCCAATCAACCAGTTTCAACCAGCCAACCGGTCAGACAAATAAAACAATACCATTTGAATCCACCAAAATCTGTATGCTAAAAACTGTGGAAATAAACTTCTGTTCCATTCTTTTAAAATTATCCAGTCTCTGAAAAAACAAACAAACAAACGAACAAAACCTGTAGAGCCTTCTAAGCTGATGAATACCAAATACCAATAAACTGGAAGATATACTATTACAACTGAGAAAGGGGTGCAAGTTTCAGGATGACTGACTGTCCTGTGGGCAGGACCCCTAGTGTGGGAAGAAACTCGTATGGTCTCCATGGTTCAAAGTGGGGTTTAAAGTCCAGAAATGTAATTTTATCCATCCAATTGGAGTTGATGAAGCTCGAAGAAACAGTCTAGCCAAATCCTCATGGCACATGTTGACCGAACAATGCAGACTTTAGAATAAGAAGCATTTGCAGATGGAGAACGTGGGCTGGAATCTCCCTAGGATACTCCATGGGGTGCACAGTGCAAGAGAGCTCTCAGGGCACAAAGCTGAGCTCGGGCACAGAACCAGAGCAGCAAAAATTAAACATAGTTACCAAGGCACACTTCTATCTATCAAAAGCAAGTTGCGAAAATGTCCTCTCCTTAGGGGCATTTCTAAATGAAGAACAAGAATGCTCTTGTGGAATTGGGCCACTCCTCCTGGACACGACACAGAAAACACACATTCCAACTCTCTGCCTCCCTATGTCTTCAGCTTCCATGTATAGATCATCCTTCACCGTTGCGATAGTATAGCTCATATTCAGGTATGAGGTTACCAAAATTGGTTCAGGCACGTATTTTAGGATATATTTCAGTCCTGTGAACATAACGTATTGACTCCACTGGGTTTAGGGAACTTGCAAAAACACTCTTGGGATGCAGGTTAGCTCTGCAATCATTGATGTGTTGGCTTTTCACTCATTTATCTCTCCAATGGTGACTCTTCCTTCAAATCCCAAGAGTTAGACCATGAAGGCACCATGAATGTCTCTTGGAATCTTGCACTGAGGCCAGACGGCAGCGCAGTGGGAGAATGTGACCCTCTGCTATGCCAACCCACGTGGGAAGGATGCTGGGCTGTGACCAGAGGCTTCCCTGAGTGCATGAAGCATGCATGTGCCCACAATCTGGGCTGGCTGACGCTGGAGGTGGATCAAGGCATTGAAACTGTTAGGGCTGCTGTGTCTCTGTCTCTTTGACTCATAGAATAAATTTTTAAAAACATAAACTTTAAGAAAAAGGATATCTTGTACTGAACAGCAGCTGTGTAGGAAAGAATATCCTTGGTTGGGGGCAGCAGGTGGCATGAAGTTTAAGGCAAATGGACCCCACATGCTGACTGTGTGGTTTGAGTGCTAAACCCAGTGGCTTGAGAAACACACCAGGTGTGTGTGCACGTGTGCCCAAAATATTTCTAAAAGGAGAATGAAGCAGAAGGGATGACAGCATGGCCATGCCCCTGGGGGTACTTTCTCACATTTTCTCTCTCTAGTGAGCAAACATGTCTTATAGCAAAAAAAAAAAAAAAAAGAGCACCTAATAAATAATAATAAATAAAAACAAAACTTAAAAATAAATTTCTCAACTGATGGAACCCTTGGCCTTATGAAACCAGACAGTCGAGGGGCAAACATCGGATCTAACTGACCTGATGTCCAGTGGATGGGCGTCTGATGGCCGACTTGACTGTTAACAGTATTAGACAGGTAACAGCCTCTGAGTCTCGTCGCCCCGTCTGTTTTGAGTGTGGAATTCCAGAACCGTCAGGTCTTATTTTCTGGCAAAGCCAAGGCAAATGCAAGGCTGGATTTTTGTCTGACAACCCCTGGGGGAAAGCTGTGCCTATCCCTGCCCGGCAAGGGAGGCCCAGCAGTGACCTGCGCTTGGAAACACTGCCATCCCCAGCCCCGCCCCGGGGCATCGTGGGCCTGGCTACACCTGCCTACTTTGCAGAACTATTTGAACTGCTAGAATGAAGAGGATCGTTAGGGTCCTTTAGACGTGAGAAGTCCGTGTCTTCCTTCTGTTAAGGGTTCTGGACGTGGGGTTTGCTTTGGTCTTTACCTCAGGGACCCCTGAATTCAATTCGAGAGGAACAAAGAGTGTGTCTGAAGAGCCATTCAGAGTGTGCAGGACACGCACGTGAACGCATACAACACAAACGCACACATGCAGCCAGAGCCATTTTCTGAGCTGTCTTTCCAAAGGAAACTGGGCTTGAAAAGGTCACATCCAGCCTGGGCATCAATCAAAATGCCACGGAGCAGCTGGGCCAATGCTGCCCAGCACAGTACCTGCCGCCAGGCCTTCTGCGCAATGTCTGATGGGAGTCTGCCTGAACGGGAGCCCAGGGCCAGGCGCAGGGTCACCAGCCCCCGATAGGGAGCAGCCCGGCCACGCGGCAGCGGCGCCATCTGCAGGGAGCCCCGGAGCCTGCAAATCGAGGAAGGCCAGAGAAGGAGGGCATTTCAGAGCTGGGACCCTGGGGGCGTTGCCTGGATTTTCCTTTCTTGGAGAATAAACAGCAATCCCCGTGTCCACCTACCTGGCGTGCTTGGAAGACTGCTGACAGTGTCTGCAGCTCCAATGTCAAATGCCATCAACATTACGATTCTAAGCTTTTTTTCTTAGCTCTGGGAGTGAGATCGCCCAGACAGGAGGCTTTTCTTCCAGCAATGTCACGTCTGCGGCACTTGGCTGGGAGGAGTGGGAACCCGATCCTGAGGTTCTGGGAGGCAGAGCAGCCCCTTAGTCAGATGGAGCCCAGAAATCCTACACAGAAGGCATTTAACTACTTTTATTTCAGAGGTAACCAGATAACTGGGCATTTCCAACCCTTTAGAAACCATCAATGGTTAATCCACACACTGCAACCTAAGTTGGGCTTTTTGTTTTCTTCAAGAAACACGTCCACGAGATAAAATGGTTTTCCGCAGACACTTCCTTGCCTTTGTTCTGGCTGTAAATGCCGAGCGGGAGACGGGGCGCGTCTGTGTCTGAGTCTGAGTCGTACTAGGTTCTCACTGGGGGTCTGATAGTGACACCTATCACTATCCAAGAAGTGAGCCAACAACTTACATTGCCTCTTAGGCAACTTTCAGAACTGCGAATTAAGCAAAATTAAAAATAATTATTTAAGTTTATGTATCATTGTTATTATTTTTAAATTTGCTACAGGACACGCACTCACCAGAGAGAGAGACAGCAAGAGAAGGAAAGTGGAAGGCAAGCCACCACGGTGGGATGCAAACGGTCGTCGACAAATGGGAACGGGGCACTTTAACCTCCACGCCGTCTGCCGGCCCTACTGGTCCCATTGTATATAGGGGGGAACGAGGCAATTAACTAATGGGTGAAAGCAAGGAACAACTAAACTCACTAAATAACCCCTGGGAAGCCAGACTCTGACCCCGCGCCCTCCCCACCTCCTGCACCTTCCTTTTCCCCACGCCCCACTGAATCTGTAAGCTTCCTTGCTTCACTCGCCAACTTCTACAGAGCCCCTACATGATCCCAAATAAACACTGAGGGGAGTGTGTGAATCCCAGGCCAGCTCCCCAGGAACCCCAAAGCAGGGTGTTAACATTGAGTTCAGTAAAAAGGACCAGCTAGGAGCGCGTTGGGGAGAGGGAGGCATTCCACCTTTCCCAGCATCCTGTAGGCTCACCAGGGGGCGCCAGAGAGCAGGAGCCGGGATTTCAGACCCTGAGCACAAAGGCCAGTCAATCCTACAGTAGGAAACCCAACATTTCCTCATCCAGAAACCTGCCAGGACTCTGTGGGGCCCACTGGGCAGCAGGGAGACCCTGCTATAGGTGGCCTGGAGTTCATGGGGACAGCTGTTCAGAGCATGCTTTGACACCTGATGCCGCCTCCAACCCTCCAGGACGCGTGGCCCTCGCGCATGCCACCACTCTCTGTAAGGCCTGCCTCACGGTGTTGCCAGGGGGCTGATGAAGTCATGGAGGGTCAGCGGGGGCTGGGACTCCATCAGCACTTTGTAACTAGGATATTATTTTCAAAGACATACTAAAAATCCTAGAGGGGTCAGCAGGTGCAAATTAAGCATTACAAGTCCCGTTATTCATTTATTTTCTTTTTAGAGGGATTTTTGCTATAGGGCATGTGCACTTGCTGGGGAGACAGAGAGACAGAGAGACAGAAATCACCCCCCAGGGAGGATGGCCACACTGCAGCCCTTCTCCAAGCTCCTCTCGGGATCTTGGGCACACACGCACATGTGCCTGGCGTGAGTTTGAAGCCGCTGGGTCCAGGACTCGAAACGTGGTCGGCCATTCAAGTACTCGAACCGTGGTCGGCCATGTGGGACTCCGGTGCTGTAATTACTGTGCCATCTGCTGCTCCCACTACCCCCATTATTGTTAAATAATTATTTAATTTTATTTATCATCATTATTATTTTAATTGTTGCAGGACACACGCATGCACTCACTAATGGCTGCGGCTACATTACTGGACTCGGATGGATGGCAGTGATTCACGCCTGCTTGTGAGGTAGGAGACAAAGGCCCTAAGGATTGAGAGTAAAGGCCAAAGTGGACTAAATGTTTAAGATGCCGATAACCTGAAGCATAGGCTTTTTCCAGGCCCCGCCACATTCCAGGAAGAAGATAATGGTTTTTATGACCCAGATCTTCAGGACAAAGAATCCTCAGACCTGTGAGAAACCTGCTCGCCCGTCCAATGCCGAAGAATGGCCACAAAGACACGAGGGGCAGGGGAAGCAAGCCTCTAATGGCGGTCTTGCAAGACTGGGTGTCTGAAGGGGAGGCACGCCCAAATGGCTACCACGAGCAATTTATTCCCAGTGCACAAGTCCCTCCCCACATCCCTCGTTGGCTGAGTACTGGGGTGAGCAGTCTTCCCAGACGTCACGTCACCCGAGTTTCTTTATTCTCTTATTAGGTATTAAGGCGCAGGCTCAGGACAAGCCCTGGGAAAAAACCAACAAATATCCCGAGGAGGGAGAAGACCCGGGAAGTAAAAGGGTTGGTGACCACCAGGCACACACGCTCTGGGCGTGTCTGTGTTTGCTGTCCACGTGGAACACATGCCAGCCACGCAGGTGCCAGACCCACGGAGTGTGGTCTCCCCAGCTTCCCCGAGATGCCTAGTGTGACAGGGAGGGTGGAGGGGGCTCCCTGAGCCCAGCCCTGACTTGGCTGTCCCTTGGGCTGAGGTCAGGCCTTCTGGGTCTTCACCAGAACTCGCGGTGCTCAGGGCACCACGTTGGTTCTGAACATGCATGCGCAGGTGGAGCAGGGGGTGGTGGCGTGGACGATGAGCCGGCCTCTGCGGTATGCTGGCCTCCGCCTCGGGGAGAGTCGCCTGGTCTCCTCTCGGCAAGCGCTGGGTGTGGGTTCAGCGCAGATCTGTCAGATTCTACAGAGCTGCTTCTCAAGCCACCCTACACAGCCACGCGGGTTTGGAGTACAGCCCAGCTCCTCTCGGAAACCGATGGTATGCACTCACACGCGCACGCACACGTGCACACACACACGCACACGCGCATACACAGTTGGCCTGCCGGTTTTCTTGGTTCTTGGGCACTAAAGCTGACCAATACCCTTTCCTCCTAGGTCCCCTCCCCTTCTCTTGTGGGATTTGGGGACTTTCTTTTGTGACAAGTTTCACTTTTGCCTGCCCAGTCTTCCGGGAGCTTGAGGTGGGGCAGCCCTGGGGGCTTTTTTTCACCCCTGGCTTTTTGCCTGGTTAGAGGGTAGATGATCAAAGGAACAGAAACCCTCAGCAGCCCCTAGAGTCCTTGGGAAAGGCCGGGAGAGGCTGATTTCCCTGAAGCCACGCAGAAGAGCAGTCTAGCCTCAGAGACTAGTTGAAGGTGTTGCCCAGAGTGGAACAGAGCACCCAGGACGCCAGCTGGAAGTCGGGAGAGAGGATGGGGCACTTGGTAAACACCCTCTGCCCCACCCCGAGCCCTGGAGGAGGGGTTTCTGTGGTTTCTGATGGGCCAAGGGCAGCCGGTGGGTCTCCCCCAGACCCAGAGAGCAGCCCTGCCTCGGCCCTCACATCCCAACAGAACCAGGAGTGAGAGTTGGCTAACAGAGGGGGCTGCGTGAAGCCAAGCAGGCAGTGTCCTGTCTGTCTGGGGGATGTTAAAGATGGCCCCTGTTAGGGAAGAGAGGATGCTGGGAGGCAGTGACACAGGAAGACAGGAGGGAAAAAAGAAAGAAAAAAACAGACATGAAGGAGAAACTAAGTTACAACCCAGAGCACCACCAGCCTGTTGTCTTCAAAATCCACTCGCTAAATTTCCCTGTAGGAAAGGCAAAGACAAGAGAGCAAGTGACTTTCTTTCCTGCCTGCTTCTGAAGCGGCGTGACAGGACCACGCCGAGGACGCCCTCCAGCAAGTGCCAGTCAGGGAATCCACGCTTGTCTCGGACACAGGCCGTGGGGGACGCGGAGCCTTACCCGGGGTCCTAACATGCGCCATGCTCCCCTCCCCACACCTGCTCGCGTCTCCTTCCCCGCTGCAGCAGGTGGTGGCACGTGAAGGCTGGGCACCAGGTTCCCGACTCTGACCCCGAGAATCTAGGCAGAAGGCAAGCTGCGATGTGAGCACATCTGCCTTTGTCTGTGGCCTCCGCAGGTGGGGTTTCCCGTTACTGTTTCCTGCCGTCCCTTGGAAGCAGCTTTGTCTTCGTTCTGGTCCGAAGCATTGCATTTATTGTAGTCACACAGCCACTCGAGCTGACAGGTCACACCAGGAACGCTGCGGCTGCGGTTCTCCACTCGGGTCACACAGAACACTGCGGCTGCGGTTCTCCACTGGGTCACACCGGGAACACCGCGGCTGCGGTTCTCCACTGGGTCACACTAGAACACTGCAGCTGTGGTTCTCCGCTGGGTCACAGCAGAACACTGCAGCTGTGGTTCTCCACTGGGTCACAGCAGAACACTGAGGCTGCGGTTCTCCACTGGGTCACACCGGAAACACTGCGGTTGCGGTTCTCCACTGGGTCACACAGAACACTGCAGCTGCGGTTCTCCACTGGGTCACAGCAGAACACTGCAGCTATGGTTCTCCACTCGGGTCACACAGAACACTGCAGCTGTGGTTCCCCGCTGGGTCACACAGAACACTGCGGCTGCAGTTCTCCACTCATATGAGCTGCTGGCTGGGTGTGATCCACAGAGACCTGAGGCACTGTTACTGGGGTCTAAGTTTTCCTGACCACGCTGAAAACTTTTAAGCCACTGCTTATGTCTTATGACATAATGAATTATGCATTTTTTTACATGTTTTGAATTTTCTAATTTAGAGTTTTCAAGTCAACAGAATCATATGTGAAGCCAGCAGATGGCACAGTGGTCAAGGCGCTGGGCTCCCACGTGGCCGACTGAAGTCCGGCTCCTGGGCCTGGTGGCTTGCCTTCTCTCTTTCTCTCTCTCTCTCTGGTCAGGTTAAATAATAATAATAATAATTAATAAAATAAATAATTTCAAAAGGTTCTTTAAAAAGCTAGAATCGTGCATTTGTCCTTTTGTGTCTGTTCCGTTTCATTCGGCATAGTGTTGGCATCGTCGCCCTGTCGTACACGGATCCAGCCTCGTTCCTTTCCATGGCAACTCGTATTCCATTCGTGGTTCGCGTACCTCGTACGTGCTGTTACTCATTCAGCTGTTGAAGGGCACTGGCGTGTTCCCACTTTGGGCTGTTGTGAATAAGCTGACGTCAACACTGGTGTGCCCGGTAGTGTACCGTTGGCATCCTTGTCTTCAATTTGAGGAGCAGAGGGGTGGGTCATGTGGAAATTCTGTATTTCACAGTTCGAGGAATCGCAGAACTGTTTTCCACAATGGCGGCACCATTTTCTGACATATCTATGCCAGCAATGTATTGAGGTTCCAGTGTATCCACATACTCACCAGCACTAGTTGTTTTCTGCTTTTTAAATTTAACCATGTCGTAAGTGAATGTGGCATCTCATTGTGGTGTTCTTGTTTTTGTTTTTGCCTGAGAAACAGAGAGAAGGAAAATGAGAAATCACCCCCAGGGCGATGACATCACTTCAGACCCTCTCCTCCGTTCTCCCGGGATTTGGAGGATGCACACACACAGGTGCTGGTGTGATTTTCAAGCCACCAGGCCTGGGACTCAAACTGTGGTCGTCCATGTGGGAATCCAGCACTCTAACCACGACACCACCTGCTAACCCCTTCTTGTGGTTTGATTTGTGTTTCCCAGGTGACAAATGGTCCCTGGCATCTTTTATTTGCTATCTGCCATTTGTGTATCTTTTTTGAAGGCGTGTTTGTTCAAGTCATTGGCCCAATTTTTTTTTTTTAATTCACCAGAGGGTATGTGTACTCACTAGTGAGAGACAGGTGTGAGGAGGGAGGGGCGTGAGAGAACTTCCCCACCGGAAATGGGGACGGCTCATGCTGTGATTCCTTCTTCTCCATTTCCCCTTCCTTTTGGGACTGTAGACACATGCACAAGCACTTGGGTGTGTTTTTCAAGCTGTTGGGGCGGAGACGCAAGCCCAAGGTCGGCCATGCGAGATCCAATCACCTTAACCACTGAGCCGCAGGCTGGCCCAAAGTTTGCTTTTAAAATATGGGTGCAGGGCCATATCACGGTGCAGCAGTAACTCAGCGGGCCTACAGGAGGTTCTGGGTTCACACCCCGGGGCCTCCTGTACACTTTGAGTGTGCAAGCGCGTGCCCGTGACTCAGGCTGGCTGAGCCCAGTGAGGCTACAGTGCAGATCCCCATTACAGTTTTAGCTTGCGTTCTCTCTTTCTCTCTCTCATGGGAGACTCTCTCTCTCTCTTTCTCTTTCTCATGGAAGAAATAGATAAACTTAAAAAATAGGGATGATGGTGTCAGCAGGTGGCATGGTGGTTAGGGGTGTTGGACTCTCACATGGCTTACTGTGGTTCAAGTCCCAGACCTAGCAGCTTGCTTTCTCACTTTCTCTCTCTCTCTGTCCCTCTCTGGCCCAATTAAAATAAATATATAAAGTTAAATAAAAAACATTCTTAAAGAAATCCGGATGACAAAGTAGGTAAGGGTGAGGACAGACAACCTTCTCGTCCCCTTTGTTCCTGTCGGTGACCTTGCAATTAAACAAAGTGTTTCAGGCTCTAAGTACCCGACTAGCAAGCCACGGCGTGGGGAGCAGCCGGGCTGCTGAGAACTCCCCATGCTGCTTTGGAAGTCCTGAGAGACTAAGAGAATGACTGTAAGAGGAATCGGGGCAGCTGGGGGACAGCGGTCGGGGGCGGCTGGGTCCCACACGACCCGCTGTGTGGTTCTACTCCCCGACCAGGGGCTTGAAAGACATGTCAGGTGCAGGTGTCTGTGTGCCCCAAATTCTGGGAGAATAGAAGAGAAGGGCTGTGGTTGGCTGCCCCTTGGGGTGACTTCTCACTTTCCTTCTCTCTCCCTCTCTCCCCACCGCTCTCTGGCAAACATATGTGTGCTATAGCAAAGTGAAAAAGAAAGAAAGACTCTCAGGCCCCTCCCCTCATCACTCACTCAGTCAGGTAGTCCCGCGGCGGCCTGTCTCGCTCACCTTAGTAGGAGGTGGGTGTAGCGAACTGTGGCTTGTCAGCTGGGGTGTCCTCCTCTCCCTCCTAAGAGCTGGTGCCCCAGAGCAAAACAAACCCAGTTTGTCTGGTTCAGGGAGAAACGACTCATTCTGAGCCCATTTCTCCCCACGTTGCTGAAAGACTTTCCTCACCGCCTGTCTCGGAGGTCTGTTTGCTGGTTACTGGTGACATGCTTTGGCAGCACTTTTGCGCTTGCTGGAAAAGCTGAGTGGTGATGGTGTGGGGCACCCACTCCTTGGGAACTGCCGCTCCCAGGGCCTGGAAGCTCCTGCTGTCTGAGTACCTGATTGCAGATCTGGCTTCCTGGCCGCCAGGCCTGTGTCCTTAGGCCAGCCACTTCGCTTTATCCACGAAAGGCGGATAATAACACGTCCTATGTGCCGAGTCAGTTGATGACCGAATGAGATACTGTGTGGGAAAGTGCTCTTTAAGAAGGACACAGGGTAAAGAATGGGCGTCTGTGAGTGATGGGGTTGCAGGCTGTCTTAATTTTCTTCTTTGTGTTATCTATGACACTTTAAAAGACAGACATTCATGGAGCTGGCAGTTCTGCACAAGTAAGTTATTACAATTGTTCTCTTGATGTTAAGCTCTAGTAATGCATCATGGGCCAACTGGATGATGTGGAGGTCCAGGTGCTCAGATACCTTATGGCCGACTACGTGGTTCAAGCACCTGACCTGGCAGCTTGAAAACATACCAGGTGCATTTGCATGTGTGCCCAAAATCCCGAGAGGAGAATGGAGGAGAAGGGATTGCAGCGTGGTCATCCCCCCTGGGGGAGAGGGGTGCTTTCTCACTTTTCCTTCTTCCTCTCTCTCTCCAGCGAGTGCGTGTGCCCTAGAGCAAATTTAAAAAGTAATAATAAAATAAAATGCTAACTTTATATTTCACACTGATGCTGTCAAAGCGCCTCTGAGGGATCTGAGCATTTGGAAAATAGCTAAGCTATATACTTAGATCTTAAGACCAACAGAAGTAGAACTTCGCATGGTCCTGAGAAGTCAGCCAATTCTTAGGAAGCTGGTTTATTTCAATGCAGCAAATGCCTTTCCCCAGGGCAGCAGAGTCCTATACTAAGAAGCAAACCTTCTGGTTTCTGCACCCAGGGCACCAGCTGGGTGCCTCCCTCCCACTGGCCAGACCTGGGCATCTCCCCACGCTGCACGCACTCCGCCAGTTCTTCGGGGACAGCGCCTCAGCGGTGGCTCTTTGGCGATCACACTCACATGCCCAGCAGGGAGTTCAGCAGACTCCAGAGAAGCCCCCTCGGGTTGTGGGAGCACTTTCCCTATCTCCTCTCCCAGCTATGCCCAGTGGCTTCCCAAGCCCAGTCTCCCTCCCTGGACAGGGAGCCTCTGCCCACCAGGAGGGCGCACACCTCCTGGCCCTCCCTGTGATGACAGCACTCGGCCCTGTGGAGGCGCCCATTCTTACCAGCAAAGTCATGGGTAAGGAGCACAAGAACAGGAAAACATGGTGCCAAAGGGGCCCTTGTTTGTAGTAAAGAGCTGAAAAGAGACCGCAGAGCGTCACCTTGGGCCACCTCAGTCGGGCACATGCGCAAGGAGCAACTCAGAATCTCACCGCTCTGCACATGCCCTTAAATGACCCAAAGGCACTGCAGGTATTGACCTAGAAGTTACAAGTGTATTCTGCAAGCCGAACTCGCACACGCGGGCTCTATGCGCAGATACGGAGTCTGTGAGCAATGACAGATAGTCCCATGGGGTCCTGAAATCCCCCCCGAGCATCCATGGCTTGCCTTCGCCACCCCATCTACCCCCACGTCAGTCACAGGACCAGTGACGCTCAGTGGCTTGAGTTTGTGTGTGGTTTCTTACGCTCCTTCAGGGGATGAATTGTTGGTTTGCTTGTACCCCTAACTTGTAGTGGCTGGCATGGAGCAGGTGTTTAATGAACACTAAGTAAAAGCAGTAAGTGGGGGGCCAGCAGATGGTGTAATGGTTATGTTGCTAGACTCCCACGTGGTTGACTGCAGTTTGAGTCTCAGACCCAGTGGCTTAAAACTCACGTTGGGTATGGGTGTATGCATTGCCCAAGATCCCGAGAGGAGAATGGAAGGGAAGGGATTGTGGCATGGCCATCCTCCCAGAGGGTAATTTCTCACTTTCTGTCTCTCTCTGTGTGTCTCTCCGGGGAGCACATGCACCCTATAGCAAACATTTCTCTACAATAAATAAATAAAAAGTAAGTGGGGACAGGGCCGGCGGGTAGCGTGGTGGTTAAGGGCGCTGGATTCCCACATGGCTGACTGTAGTAGAGTCCCAGATGCGGCGGCTTGCTTTCTCCCTCTCTCTCTCCCTCTCTCTCTCTCTCTCTCTCTCTTTCTCTCTGTCCCTCTCTGGTCAAATTAAAATAAAGTTAAATAAAATAATTCTTTTAGAAATCTTAAGTGGGGCTAGCAGGTGGTGGCTAAAGTGCTAGACTTCCACGTGGTCGACCGTGGCTCAAGTCCCAAACCTGGTGGCTTGCTTTCTTACTTTCCTTCTCTTTCTCTCTCTGGTGAGCACATGTGCCCTATAGCAAACTTAAATAACAATAATAAATTAATTAATTAAAAATAAGTGAATAAAACATTTAAGTGACAAGAAACTGATAAGGTTATATCTCAGGGGCTCTAGGACTGATGGCAGGTAGGCCGTTACTTTAAGTGTTATTTCGAATTTATAATAAATTTGCATAGCATGAGTGCATACATCTACTAGTTGGTTAAATGCTGGTCCCAAACTCCGGCAGAATAACAAAGGTGGGGAGCTATCTGCTGACGGCAGGCACCGGGCTGCCCGGCTTTCCAGCAGAGCTCAGCGCGTTCATCTGCCAAGTGGCCCTCACCACTCTCGCTCTGAATGGGACACTACCGCCTGCCGGGCCATTGTCTGGTGCTCCTGGCCCGGTGTGCAGCCTGCTCCATCTCTGCATGCAGATTCCTGGCCGCTGTGTCAGAGTTTCTCACTTTCTGTTCGGGAAACACTAACTCTATTATTTGATGTTCATTTAGACACTGAGCAGTGCCAAGGGCAGAAATGTCATGATTTTAGTTTCGGTCAAGCTCTGTCTGAATGGCGTTTGCAAATAGTATCCTGACCAGAGGGTTCTTGGAAATGCTGGCTATCGTTCAAGGGGCTTTTCCACGGCGTGTCAACTGAATGAATGCTCGAATCTTGTCAACTGAGTGACTTCAGCTTGCGTGGTGGTCCCAGTGACTCTGCCGTTCTCTCACCTCTCATCTATGAGAACAGAAGAAGAAAGCTGGAGTAGAGTCTCGGGATAATCTCAAACTTATGCACACCCAGGCACCAAGCAGCACTGTGCATTTTTTTAGATGACGGCCTCTTTCTCCTCACCCCCAACTTGCTATAGGGTACAAGCGCTGACCAGAGAGAGACAGAGTGAGAGAGAGAGAGATAGAAAGTGAGAAAGCACCCTTCGGGGGGGAAGGCCATATCACAGTCTTTTCTCCTCTTGGGATTTTGGGCATGCATGCAAAAGTTCCAGACTGTTTCAAGCCGCTGGGTCTGGGACTCGAACCTGCATTGGGCTGTGCAGGATCCGACTACCTTAACCCCTACACCACTGGCTGGCCCCAGAAAGCCCCTCTCTTATGCCTCTTCCCCACCACATCCTCCCAGCCAAGCCCTCCGTCTAGGGCCCGGCCGAACTCCGGCAAAGACTGGCACACTGGCCTCTTGGCTGTTCTTTCCAGGACACCCGCCTGCACCTCCGCGTGCTAGTCTGCACCACGCAGATTTCCTCATTCCTGCCCTGAAAATACGGGGCTTTAGGCTGCCACATCACCCGAGGGCAAGTCCAAGAGCCCCCGCTGGACCTGGCTGGCTGGGCCCACCTGTTTTCCTAGGGCTCCCAGCCCTGGATGATCACCCACTCCCCACCTCCACAGTGTCACTTGCATTGGCCCTTGTCTAGCACCCTCTCAAGGCCTTTCCCTATGGTTGGGCTCCATTTATGACTTACTGGAGTTTGGGGCACCTATATTATTTGCTAATGTTCATCATTTTTCCCCCCCAAATCCTTTTATATGTGAATCTTAATCAGGAACACTCAGGGGTCCAGAACGTATATTGAGTCAATGCTGTCCAACAGAAATATAATGTGAGCCGCCAATGTGAGTCTACGTAATTATAAGTTGTTGTATAGCCACACTGAAAAAGTAAACAGAGCCAGCCCCACAGCCTCGTGGGTAAGGGAGCCAGATCCCACGTGCCCAACCACAGCTGGAATCCCAGCCGTGGCAGCTTGAAAACACGCCAGGTGCATGTGCAAGTATCCCCAAATCCTGACAGGATGGAGAAATGGAGAAGGGATTGTGGCATGCCCACTCCCCACCGGGGAAGGGGGTCCTTTCTCCCTCTCTTTCTGGCTCTCTGGTGAGCAAATGTGCCCTCTAGCAATTGAAAAGAAAGATTAAAACAGGTGAAATTAAAAACTACATTTTATCTAACTAAATATATCCGAAATATTTTGAACATGTGATCAATATAAAGAAGTATCAGTGCCATCTATTACATTCTTTATTTCCTACTAAGCCTCTGGAAGCCAGTGTGCATGTTGCCCTGACAGCACAGTCGGCCTGGACTAACCACACCTCGAGGGGCAGCAGACCCTTGTCCGCCTTGCTGGACAGTTTTAGGGACTCTGAGGCCTCCTTACCCCGCAGCCTTACGCGAAGAACGCGAGTCCACAGCTTGTCGTCAGCCTGGACGAGGGGCTGGGCACGAGATTCTGTGTCTGACCGCGCCCTGCTATTTCTCCATGCTGACTGGGTGGCCGTGGTCAAGAATGCCCCCACGCGACGTGTGTAGACAGCAGCGCCATGCTGGATGTGTGTCACTGGGTAAGAGGGTAGATTTCATGTTAGGTGCTTTTTACCACAGCTTTTAAAAAACACAGAACACTTGGTCTGATTCAGAGAGACCTTACTTCCAAATCCCAGCTTTCGCACTTCCTGTGCCCACGGGGGCAGGCAAATTTTCTTTTTGTACCTTTGGTCTCATCGTCCATAAACAGGGGTAGTCACGCAGACCTCAAAGGAGCGTTATGGAGAGTAAATGAGACGCTCCCACAGTGCACAGAACAAATGAAGCCGTTACAACGACTAGGTATTACCACTATTATTACCACCATAAATGACAAATTTATTAATTTGGCAGGTGAGATCATTCTGGGAAATTAGATTGTTAAGGTAGATGAAAGAATCAAGTTTTGGGCTGGCAGGTGGCATGGGGGGTAAGGCACTGGATCCCACAGGACTGACTGTGATTCCAGTCCCAGACAGGTGGCTGGAAAAACACTCCAGGGGGGCGTGAGCTTGCCCAAAATTCTGAAGGGAGGAGAATGGATTCTGGCATGGCCAACCCCCTGGGCGATGATTTCTCACTTTCCCTCTGTCTCTTTCCAGTGAGTGCACACATTCTATGGCAAAAGGAAAAGAACAAGTTTCGAAATGCTTTTCCAAGGCAGAACTCCACAGGCATAACAAGATGAACTTTAATATTGATCAGTTTAAGTATTACATTTCAGTTAAAAAGTCCAACTGTACAAAAATGTGCTTTCAGGAACAGCCCTACAGACCCATGGTTAAGGGAGCTGGCTTAACATGGCCAAGTGCAGACTGAATGCTGTCCTCAGTGCCTTGAAAAACATACCAGGCTCATGTGCATGTGTGCCCCAAATCCTGACAGGATGGAGAAGTGGAGAGGGGCTTGTGGCATGACCATGCCCCACTCGAGGGTGCTTTTTCTCTGTCCCTCTCTCTCTGCTCTCTGCTTCTCTCTGTCTGGTGAGCACATGTGCCCTCTGGTAATAAAAAAAAAAAAGAAAGCTTGCAGCTAAGCTGTATCTCATATGAAAAGAGGTATTTATTATTTGACTAAATATATTGTTAATGGAATTATTAAAAAAACCTTTTAGTGTAATTAGGTATTTGTAAAATGCAAATAGTACAGAAGAATAAACAATAAAGGTTGAATATCTCCCTTTCCTGGTCTCTGGAAATTGAGCTCCACTGTCAATACTTTTTTTTTTCTTTGGGAGAGGTTTTTGCTATAGGGCGTGTGCGCTCACCAGACAGACAGAGAGAGACATAGAGACAGAAAGCGAGAAATCACCACCCAGGGGGGATGGTCACGCTGCAATCCCTTCTCCTCCATTCTCCTCTCGGGATCTTGGGCACGCACGCACACGCGCCCGGCGTGAGTTTTAAGCCACCGGGTCCGGGACGCGAACCGTGGTCGACTACGTGGGAGTCCAGCGACATAGCCATTACGCTAACTGCTGGTTCCCAACGCTTTTTTACATGTCCATTCAGAAATGTCCACTTTTGTTTATCCTTTGCTTTCTTTCATTCACTTTTTTTCTGATTGCCAGAAGGCACACATGCTTGACAGACAAAGAGAAAGCACCCCCAGTGGGGCATGGTCAGACCACGATCCTTTTTGTCTGCATCTCTATCCCATCGGGATTTTGGAAACATGCATGTGTGTGCCCTGAGTGTCCCTCCAGCTACCAGGACCAACACTCGAACCATGTTCAGACATGTGGGATCCAAATCCCTTAACTGCTCCATGAGGCCAGTCCCACTTACCCTTGTTTAATTTTTAGTGCCCATGGAGATAGACTGTTATTCTCTTGTGCAACTTACTTGAGAAGAGCTTCAAACTAAAGTTGGATTAAAGATCAGTACTATTCAGGGGCATGATGTGTGGACTGCAAACTTAAATGTGACTTTAAGTTTCAAAAGAAGTAGACTTACAGTAGGTTGGAGGAAACAGCCCAGTGCTATTCTGAACTGTCAGGCACATCTGGAACTTTTCACTTACATGAGGGCACTATCGTTTAAGACAAACACTAGCAAACTGTGTCTGGAGGAGGGGGATTAAGGAAGCAAACTAATTCAAAACGATGTCTTGGCAGAAGCCCAGCTGCAGGAGTTAACGATGTTTAACCCAAAAGAAGGACATGTTGGGGGAACGAGCTAGTTCCTGCTATTTCTATGGGAAGACAGAGGGTCGTTGGGTAGCTGGGCCGCGCTCACCCAGGGAGCAAGGACTTTTGTGGCGACGAGGAGAGTAACGAGTGCAAGGGCTTCTTCAGCTGGAAGTCACCAGGGAGGAAAAGTCTCCCTGAAAATTAGGAAGGTCTGAAACTGTAATGGCAGGCTTTACTAAGTGTGATCCCAATCACTTCTGATCTTTAAGAACACGTTGTGGGAACCAGCAGTTAGCGTAATGGCTATGTGTCGCTGGACTCCCACATAGTCGACCGCGGTTCGCGTCCTGGACCTGGTGGCTTAAAACTCACGCCGGGCGTGTGTGCATGCGTGCCCAAGATCCCGAGAGGAGAATGGAGGAGAAAGGATTGCAGCGTGACCATCCCCCCTGGGGGGTGATTTCTCGCTTTCTGTCTCTCTGTCTCTCTCTGTCTGTCTGGTGAACGCACGTGCCCTATAGCAAAAACCTCTCCAAAAAAAAAAGAAGAACAGGTTGTTACCCCATCACAAAAATAGCTGCTCCTAGAAGTATTTCATTATGTCTGGGTAACTTCTTTTTCTTTTTTTTTTCAGGTTTTTGCTATAGGGTGTGCGCTTTCCTCTGAGAGAGACAGAGAGGTTAAGTAGAAGTGCAATCCCTTCTCCTCCACTTTCTTCTGGGGGTTTTGGGGACTCCTGCACACAGGCCTGGTGTGTTTTTCAGGCATCCGGTCAGGGACTCCGTGATGGGCCATGTGGGAGTCCAGTGCCTTAGCCACCGCCACCTGCTGGCTTCCAGAATAACTGATTTCTTATCATTGTAAGCCTGGATGTCTTCTGGGGCAAAGCAGATCCACGTGGAGGAAAGCAGAGGAAGAGCAGGAGGAAGGAAAGCTGTAGGTCTGAGCCGTGTTCCCGCTTCCTCGCACTTTCCCCTCCCACCGGTTTGCGCATGGTTTCGGTCTCCTCTGGCCTTCATCTGTCACCTACACCGTAAGCCCCATCCTCCCGTGGGATGTTAACTGGAGGGCGGGAGCCAGGTCTCTTCCCGCGACGTCCTGCCCGCTTCAAACAGAGCCTCGATACCGACCAGCGGGCCACGCGCGACGGACTTAGGTGGCGCCCCTGGGCAGCGTCCTGCGGTGCCGAGCGGGGTGGGACAGCCGCCTCGCCGGAAGTGGAGCGGCGTCGGGACAGGGGTCTGCGCCGCCCCGAGCACCGGCAGGTGAGGGGGAGGCCGGGGCGGGCGTGCTGAACCCGGGCGAGGACGGGGCTGGAGGTGGCCGGTGTGCTCTGCTCCGGAGCGCGGTGCACTGGGCGCGGCGGGAGGTGGCCGCGGAGCG
>NW_006159632.1:4619659-4642327 GCF_000334495.1 Tupaia belangeri chinensis
GCGGGGCAGGGCTCCTCCCCGTCCGGCTCGGCGTCCCGGGAAAGTTCGGCCGGACCCGCGCTCCCCTCCGGAAGTCCCGGCGCCCACCGCCCTCTCTGGCCCTGGCGCGGGCGCCGTCCTCTCAGTGCCCACGACTGGACCCTCACCCGGGGCAGGTCCCGGCTCCCCACGCCGGCCCCAGCTGGCTCGGGGCGGGGGCGACGTGGTCACCCCTCTCCGGAACAAAACCGACCTCCGGGTGGGGGAAAGGCTCTCACTGCGCGGGAGGGGTGAAGAGCTGGGCTCCTTTGCGTTTTCTGCACTGAAGAGGGCGGCTTTTTGTCCGCCACGAGTGTAGACAGCAGATTGGAACAGCCCTGGCCCCTTCCCTGGTGCCCCAGGCCGCGCGTCCAGAATCGGATTACGGCGCAAGGGCCCGGCCCACAGATGGCGGCGCGCGCCGACCCCTTCCAGCCTGGGAAAGCCGACTCCCCAGACCTGCGGGAGAAAGTGGGAGGTGGCTGTCCTCCCCGTCTGGGTGAGGGCTCTGCGGGTCCCTCGGCTGTGTCTGGGCTGCAGACGGTGGGCGCGCTTTCCTCGATCCTTGGAAAGGGCTGTGGGTGACTGAGGCCCAGTACACAGTTAAGGTGACGCTGAGCAGGGCAAGGGCCGGGAATCTGGTGACAGCGAGTCCTCCCCAGTTTTCTCTAACTGGCGCTGCAGGGCCAGAGGGGGACAGAGAAACTAACCCCTTTCTAACCCTCTTTCTGGCTTCTGGGGCCCCCTTCCACTTTTAATTCCCCCCCCTTTAAATTTGCCAGAGGGTGCCTGGGTGTGTAGAGAGACAGAAAGTGAGAAAGCGCCCCCTCCACGGGAGTGGGCAGGCTGCTGTACTTTCGCTTCCATTTCTCCTGCCTTCAGAATTTTGGACAAGCCTCTGGAACTAACCCTTTCCTTTCAGGTCTTTCTCTCTCTAGTTCAGGTAAATAAGTTTATTAAGGAAATCTAATACATATAAGAAAACTGCCTTTTTCCTGCTAATAAATTTGTTCAAAAGTTTATTACAGGAGCCCTTTAAGTATGCGTCTAGTGCATTTAAGATATTGTCTAGAAAAATTAAATTTACTCATCTTTTCCCCCCAGGAGTATAAGAGCTCTGAAAACTAAGACTTAACTGAATCCAGAAAGCAGCCGTAACACTTTTTAATCAAGTAGGTAGTGCCTTCCCACCCTGCAGTGGTGCGGAAGTGGTTTCCAAGTCTCTGAGGTTTTCTAAGCTTCTTATGGACCCTCTTAAATTCCAAGCCACTTGTTTTTGTTTTTATTTATTAATGAGCATTAATCTACACCGCCGTAGCCCATTTGGTGGACTGCTGCTTAATTACGTAAATCTGTACCTCGTGTGCTAACGCTGAGCTGGGACAGCATCTCACCGGGGAGAGGCAGGAAGGCCCAGCCCTGGATATTTACGCTCCCTCCTTGAACAGAAGACAGGAAAACCTCAGGCCACTCCTGCTGCGAAGCCCGGTTTGTAAACATGTGCTGGAGCCTTGCTGTGGTGGCCTGGGAGTCCACGTGCCTGTCCCTGAAGTATTTTTCCAGATCCCTCCCGTGTGACTGCCGCACAGCCGAGCCTTGTAATTATGGCTGGGACCAGAGCACACTCTAAGCCTGTTTTCAAACAAGGAAAACAAACAGCCATCTTTGGTCTGCCCGAGATCCAGTGAGATAAGAGCAAGGTATGTCTACAGGCCTTGACTAGTCCCTCTTGTGCAGTGTCACAGGTCTTTAAAGTGCTCTGGCCAGTGGTGGTGGTGAGGGGAAGACAGCCGGATCCCACAGGGCCGACTGTGGTTGGAGTCCTGGACTTAGTGACTTGGAGAACATACTGGGCATGTGTGAGTGCGGGCCTACATCCTGGAGGAGAATGGAGAAGAGACTGGCTTGGCCTTCCCCAGGCAGGTGCTTTCTCACGTTCTGTTCAGTCTCTCCTGCGAGTACTTGCGCCCTCTGGCAATATGGAAAATACTAACGATAAAGTACTCTAGTCTTTTGGCTTTTCACCCTGGTGCAGTGGGACAGAGAGGGCAGCTCACAGAGGCTCCTGCCGGGCACTTTGCAAAAGAAGGGCTGGGAGTGGGTCCCAGAGGTGCCTGCACCGTGGCTTGGGCTGCCCTGTTTAATTGGAAGTGTGAGGTCAAATCTGTGCCTAGACATAACTAGATGTCATGGCAGAACGTGATTAATACCTTTTAAAGAAACATCCTGGCAAGTGCAGAAATTACCAAGTGGGGAGGACTTCTTTTCATGAGACTCCCAGCTCTGGGGGTGTGGAAGGCCATGGCAGGGGACAGAATTTCACACGGAAAAGAGCGATGATGGGCGACAGCGAGCCGGAACGTGAGCGTTCTGGTGTGAACAGCACCGCGTGTGAGCTGGGGACGGGGTGGCGGCCTCAGTGCGTGCGGGAAGGCTCCTGTGGGCCAGGAGGGCCTGCAGTGGGACAGTGGACCTGGAGGAGATGAATTGGATGGCAGGGTGCCAGAGGGAGGCTCCTGAGAGGTGCTTGAGGAGCGCACCGTGAGGTGGCAGAGCCCCAGTGGGTTCCGCACGTGTAGAACAAGAGTCGGGCGGGATGCACTTTTCAGAAGCAGAGGTCACAGGATTGTTGGTGAAATGTTAGGACTGGGAGAAAGGAGTCCTGGCTCGGCATGTAGCGCATCCTGGCTGGCGCTGCTGCTGGCAGCCTGGGACCACAGGGAAGGCACAGGTTCGATTCTTGGCCCACCCTGAAGCCAGTTGCAGTGCAATGAGCTAACCAGGAGGGGCAGGCAGGAGGATCGGGATCCAAGAAGACTTAGGCTTTCTGATGGAAGGTACAGCTAAGGGAAAGCAGCAGAGAGCCAGTCTTAGACATCAACTCCTCCTTTGCATTCTCTGTATCTTCTATGTAGGGACAATGCAACTGTTTTCCATACGTTATCTTACTCCTTGTAAATTTTCTATGAGATAGGTGTAAAGTCTATTTTATATTTAAAAAAACAGACTCTAAGAATTTAACTGTGGTAAGTCACAGACCGCCCCCCCCCCAAGTCTGGCGTCCAAGCCCTGTCTAACCATCGCAATGCTGTCTGCACACGCACACGCGCACACGCTCAGAGATTACACCGTAACACTGGGGTTTGCCTTTTGGGGCCACAGACTGCAGACGCTGTCCGTCAATGCATGTCACAGTGTCTCCAGGGACTGCGTAATGTGCCATTGTGTGGCACTGAGAGGTGACATTTTGGACCTTGATAATGGATCACTGGGAAGTGGGGTTCGTGTCTGGGGGTCAGGAGGAGGAGCTACTTTGGGGGAACAGTTGCCATTACGTCAGTAGAGGAGTATGTCATGGTGGCTGGGAGAGAGCTTGGCCTTGATAACTGATCAAAGAGGGGCTGAGGCCAAGGAGTAAATGTGGCCTCAGGGCGAGGACATGAGGGGTGGGGCCTGGGGAGCCCTGGTGGACAGAGGGATCTGTCCCATGAGTGGTGACCCCTGCTCTGCTCTGTTGTGGTTTCACTTCCTGTTCTAGCAGCAACTTGTCTGTGACATTCTGCGTGCCCCGTTCCCTCTCCAGAAAGGCCCATTTGGAAAGTTCTGACGGTCACACAGATGTTTATTGCTCGATAGAATGAAGAAGTTCTTTACAAAACGTTACGGTGTTTTGCACCAGAGAACATTGTTAGATCACATTCAACAGATGTGCACTGGGTGTGTGTTAGGTATGAAGTACTGTGAGGATAAAAGGGCGGACGGGAAACAATCCAGATGTTGAGACACTTGTAAGCCCGCTCAGTGTGGCATTTTCACACGAATATGACTGCTTTAGCTTAGACTGGTCTCATTTCTCACGACCAGGCTCCACATTAGTGATAGAAACTCAATCTGAACTAGCTTTTGCAAGAGAAGTGTCTTATTCAAGGATTGGGTATGGGGGCCAGCAGATGGCATATTGTTTCATCGCTGGACTTCCACATAGTTGGCGTGGTTCCAGTCCTGGACCCGGCAGCTTAAAATTCACACCAGGAGCATGTGCGCATGCCCAAGCTCCCTAGAGGAGGATAGAGAAGAAGAGATCGTGGCATGGCCATCCCCCCGGGGTGTGTGTGATTTCTTGCTTTCTGTGTTTCTGTCTCTTTCTGTCTCAGCAGGTGCAGGCGACCTATAGCAAACATCTCTCTTAAAATGAATGAATGAATGAATGGTACATTCAGAGACAAACCAGAACCAGGACTGATGGGGATCCTGGGAGCCCCACTGAGGTCTCTTCCCCAACCCCTCGCTTGCTTTTTCCCTCCATTTTGGAACTGGGCTGGTCGCAGTATCTGAATTCAGTTTGGGCCGCACTGCTTGGTCCCGTCTGTTGAGTCTGTGGAAGGACAGGAGCATGAGCCGAGCAAGGGGAGCTGGCCTGGAGCAGTTAGAGACGACAGGACGGGATGGTCCTAAAGTGATGCGCCCACGTGGAGGGGTAGGAGACAGTTTGCAGAGGGAGGATCAGATATGCAAGGGCCCCAGGCCCCTTTCTGGATAAAAGTTTTTTTGCCTTCCAGGCTCCCTCAGTTGGAAAGATTTATCTGCTGATAGCTAACTCTGCAATCTGGATCTTGGTTGGCTTTTCAAATCCGCGCATGCGGTTGAAGGGTGCTCTTGGCACACCAGTGCCCACACAGTTTTCTACCTAGACCTCAGCACCCAGCTGCTCTGCAGGTTAGTCCATGAACCTCACTGATAGCCCAGAGACTCACATGGTAGTGTAGACACAAAGACCCTTGACCCACAGTCCGCGGCTGTCCTGCGGCGCTGCTTCCCACGTCAGCAGCACATTTCAGTAGCTCTGACTGGAATTATCTGCCTTGTCTATTCTTGTCTTTGAACTGTCTGTCCGTTGTGGCAGCCTCCTGCCTGTGTGCCGCGGAACGTCAGCCTTTGCGTTCCTGAACTACAGCGGTCTGGTCAAGAACCGAATCCAAGAAGAGTTTCTGCGGCCAATAGCAAGTAGCTCTCCCACGTTCTAGCTGACACAACAGCAAAAGCCTACTGAGCGTCCCCAGTGGTCGGGCTTCAGAGCTGAGCATTCACTTGAGTAGCCAGCGTTCCAGCGAGTGCAGTCCTTTCTCTGCGTGTGAACCCGCGTCTGGCTGAGGGTGTGTTTCCAGGTGATGGTGAAGGCCTGGTCTGGAGTCAGGCTGTGAAGTGCCAGCTCCCAGCGCAGCATTCTTGTTGGCGTTGGTCAGAGGAGACAGGATGGCTGCCGGGCTTTAACACTGCCGTTCTCTTTTCACTGGTCTTTCCACTAGCAGGGTTTCAGGATCCTCTCAGCTGCTTGCTGAAATGCCGTAGCTGTGGAGGCAGAATCTGGGAGGAGGCGGAATCGGCATCCTTATCAGGCTCTGAGAACTGGAAGTGCCGGGATCTAGCACCAAAACCTCTAGTCCTGTGTTACTGAACTGTCTGATAGAATTCTAGCAAGCCACTTCCCTCTTTGGGGCTACAAATCCCCTCTGGCACTAGGGACTGGTTTCCAGGAAGAAGTTTCTCCAGGAACCTTGGAGGGGCATGTGAGGCTATGGTGCGCTCCTGTTAGGATGCGTTGTAGTACGCGATGGAGTGATCGTACGACTCTCCTCTCCGTAATGCAGCCCAGTGGGTGCCCTGAGCTGGCCCCATCTGGGGGACCTATGAAAATCTAAGGCTGCCCTGATCTGACAGGAGGTGGAGCTTAGGCAGTGATGGGGGAAGGGGCATGGCTGCAAGTACAGATCAAGCTTCACTCCCTCACCAGCGCTCACCTTCTGCTTGCAGGCCACTGACTGGTACCTGTCCATGGCGCTGGGGGTTGGGGACCCCTGCCATAAGGGTCTTTTGACTGTAGCAGTGTGATTCCCCTCCCCCATGCCTCCCTGGGGCTCTGTGGTGCATGCTGAGGTTTGCTATGTCCCAGGTAACTTGGGCACAGGTGTGGGCCTGTCTGTTGCGATGTGCTTGGTGTCCCCAAGGGCACTCGCACCCCGCTACCAGGCAGTTGTGAATTCCTGTAGTGGAAAAAGAAGAATGGTGCAGATTTACCATTCTTGGCCTCAGTTCACCCGAAATCAGGCTGCCAGTGCTTAAGGATGTTAGACCATGGTTTCCCTGTGCTTGCTCCTACCCCGGTATCTCCCCGGCAGTGGCTGCACTTCAGGGTACGTGTCACTTCGTGCGTCTGCGTGCACCCCTGTCTATGGGGTGGTGGTCAGAGGCCTGTCTCCATTCACTGTCTCCCAGTGAGGTGAGAGTTAAGGATCCCAGCCTTTGAAGACATAAAGGATGGAAAGATATTTTCATACCACCTTAAACTTTTAGTGGCCACTGTACATACTGGCTGAGAACCGTAACTGCCGTTTTCCCTAAATTAGAAGCGCATCCCTTCTCCTGTCCGCCCTTTTGGCTAAGAGCTTTCGCCTGTTAAACCTAAATGCAGACGTGCCCCTGCTGTTGGCACGTGGGCATGCGTTCATTCGCAGAGGCCCTCAGGTGGGCAGTGGCCCAGGCCTGTGGTTTTTGCACGGTGCAGATACCGCGCCCTCCTCTGCTCTGGCTCCGGAGGACCCTGTGAGGCCCTGGATGAGCTACGAGCACTGCCCCTGAGCGGCTGGAGGCATGAACAGACAGCCAGGTCTTCCATGATCTTGCGGAGACTCCAGGCAGAGCACAGACCTCATGGGTAGGAAATGCCCCAGACTGGCTGGTCTGATACCGCCTGCCCGCTGTGCCCCAGTGTCCTGCTCCAGAGAGCCCCGCCTGCCATCAGCCTTCCTGCCCACGTGCTCCCAGCGCTTCAGAGTGTTGAGACAGGCTCATAAAGGTGGCGTGCTCTTCCCTGTGCCTGGTTCCCTGCCGGGATTTCACACAGAAGGTCACTCTCCTGCAGGAATCTTGGAGACAGAAAGCCTGTAGCCTGCCGAAGGGCCTACAGAAGCCTGTGAACACTGGCTTTCCCGTTCCTCTGTGCCCTCCATTCTCTTCCTTGGTTGGTCCTGGGGGCCTCGGGCTGGCCTGGTCTTGCACATGTGCACGTTCTGAGCCTCGAGATTGGGAGTTAGGCGCTGATCTTGACCGGAGGAAGGGTCTGGAGAGGGGAGGGCCTCTGCCTTCTGACCCGAGGTCCTAGTCCAAGGTGACCTCTGGGGAACCCCAGGCCAGTCCAGGAGAGGCGGGGCAGCAGGGGAGCCTCTAGGACGTGTGGGGACCAGAGAGGAGTCTGCCGCTGCCTTAGCTGGTGCTAGATTAATCCAAGTGGATTCATGGGGTTCTCAGCATTATTATTATTTTTTTATTATTATAATTATTTTTATTTTGCCATAGGACGTATGTGCTTGCCAGAGAGAGCAAGAGACAGTGAGAGAGAAAGTGAGAGATCAATCCCCCCCCAGGGGACACGCCACGATCTCTTTTCTTCTGTTCTCCTCTTGGGATTTCGGGCATGCACACACATGTGCCTGGCGTGATTTTCAAGCTACCAGGTCTGGGGCTCGAACTCAGCCAAGTGGGAGTCTAGCGCCTTCACCACCGCACACCTGCTGGCCCCCAGTTTCTCAGCCTTAATTCCTTTTTTTTTTTTTAAATTATTTTATTTAACTTTATTTATTATTATTGTTTTAGTATTTCCAGAGAGAGAGAGAAAGAAAGAACGAGATGGAGAAAGCAAGCCAGCAGATCTGGGACTTGAATCACAGTTGGCCATGTGGGAGTCCAGTACCCTTAGCCACCATGCCACCTGCTGGCCCTCTCAGCTTCAATTTCTAATAAGGTAAATACTGATCGGTATATTCCACAGAACAGCAGCTCTTTGGGACCTTAAGTCCTTAGAATTGGAAATATCCAAGTTAGAACACCTTTAATAGATTAACCAGAGGCAGCCCCTCGTGCTGTGGTTAAGTACTGTGCACAGGGAGCCGAGTCCCACGTGGTGGGCTGCAGTTCCAAACCCGACCTGGCAGTTTGAAAAGCGTGCTGGGTGTGTGTGCACACGCCCAGAGGAGATAAAGAAATGGGGACAACGTTGGCAGCATAACCATGCCCCATGCGGGATTCTGTCTGTCTCTCTGGTGAGCACATGTGGCCTCTGGCAATTGAAAAAGAAAAAGATTGGGGCCGGCAGGTGGCGTGGTGGTTAAGGGTGCTGGACTCCCACATGGCTGACCACGGTTTGAGCCCCGGACCCAGGTGTCTTTCTCACTTTCTCTCTCTCTCTGTCTCTCATTACCTGTCCCTCTCTGGTCAAATTAAAATAAATACATAAAATAATCTTCTTAATAAATAAGATTGATGGCAAGGGTGCTGAATAACCACAGATATGCAGACTGAAATAATAAGGGATCATGTTTCACCTAAAAGACAAAGAAAGGGTTTAAAAGGATGACCCTAGTGGTGATGGTAGGATTTGGAGAAACAGACCCTCTTTGCCGGCAGAGGTTGGAATGGTAGAGTTTTTGGAAGCCAGTTTGCTGATACCTATGAAATTAAAAATGTGTCTCTTTTCACCCCATCATTTCATTTTTTAAAAACTGAAACGACTTCAGTAAATAGCAAAGCAGAATTGTGATGTGGTTTGTATGTACGTGTAACCTAGGTCGCAGAAAGGGTGTACAACGTCTGCAGAATGGCCCACTCCCGGCCCGTTGGTTAAGGCAGCCAGATCCCACAGGCTGACCACAGTTCCAGTCCCAGACCCAGCAGCTGGAGAGACACACCAGGCGTGTACACCTGCACGCGAAATCCCGACAGGATGGAGAAATGGAAGCAAAGGGATCACCATTCCCCACGGGGGGTGCGCTCTCCCCCTGTGTTTCTCTCTGGCAAAAACTAAAAAAAAAGAAACGTTTTCAGTATGACTGTTACATCTTGTACAGTTAAAGCTACTCATTGAATCTTACACCAATATAGACGTAAGGTCATAAGAAAAGGTGTCTGGACACCTCTGACAACCCTACTTGTGGGTGTCTTTCCCTTTCATTTCCCTGTTGCTTCGAGAGTCCGGCCAAGGGAGGGGTTGGAAACACGCTTCAGGCCTTCTTCTCCCCTCCTCTGCCTTCTCCTGGCAATTTCATTTTTATAAGTGTATCTTGCAGTAACAGCCACTGGAGTTATTATCAGTTCTGGGTGTGCACTGCAGGATTGTTTAAATACTGTACAGCTGTGGAAGAGGAGGTGGACCTCAAATGGCCACAGTATCAAAAAGTAAGTTACAAAGTGGTACATAAGTAGCTTGTGTGTGTGGTAATAGCAGCTAAGAACCAAAATGGATGTGCATCCTGAACTGTTCCAAGTGGGTATTGTAGAATATGTGTCTGAGGAGCTGGCAGGTGGCATGGTGGTTAAGACTCTGTCTTCCCACATGAATGACCACGGTTCGAGTCCTGAATCTGGCAGCTTGCATTCTCTCTCTCTCTCTCTCTAAATTTTTAGCAAATTTAAAAAATAATAAATAAAATAAAATAAAAAATCTTAATAAAAAGGAATCTGTGGTCTGGGGACATGTAGAGGCCCTCAAGGTCCTTTCAGGGGCCCATAATTATGTGGTAGTGATGTTGAAAATATGCCTTTTCTTATCATTTAAGGAAATGTGCCAGCATTTGGAAAATCTGCATAATTCATTGAGTCAAGTTTCCCTGTGACTAGGACTCCATAGGAAAGGCGCAGGAGTGTGGAGGGTTCACGGTGCTGGCTCAGCCTCCACTGCAGCCACAGGAGGCTGATAGAAAGCAGAATGCGTCTCGTGTCTGAAAAGCTGTTAAAATACTCTGCTCCTTCCTAATCGTCTCCATGAGGCTAGCTTTTCTTCTTCATTTACTTCAACCAAAACACGTCTGTAGAAGTGGGTAAGCCAGACATTAAAAAAGATTTACAGAAACAGTGTTTTGTATGTTACCATATAATGTGTTTATTATTTTTTGTTTTCTTTCATTACAACGTTTTTTATTTGTGATAAATTGTGTGCATACACATGAGAGAGGGGTGGGGGAGTTTCCTCAAGGCCTAGTCACGTCATGGCCCCTTCTTGCCCTTTAGGTCTTGTCAGATCTCAGACCCGCGTGCAAGTGCCTGACGTGTTTCAGGCTGCCCAGGCTGGGGACTTGAACCTGGGCTGCCGTGCGGGATCCAGCTTCCCTTGAGCGGCACATTACTGTGACACCAGGGACTTTACCCTATTATTTTCTAATGGATTAGCAATATTTTAAGCTTTCTCAGTTTTAATTTCTAATAAGGTATAGTTTGGTATAAGCCAGATAAACTAAAGCTCTTTGGGACCCTTAATGATTTGTAAGAGGGGCTGGCAGGTGGCATGGTGGTTAAGGTGTTAGACTCCCAAATAGCTGACAGTAGTTCGAGTCCTGGACCTGGGGCGTGCTTTCTCATTTTCCCTCTCTCTCTGGTCAAATTAAAATGATAAAACAAACAAACAAATAAGTAAAATTTAAAAATAATTTGTAAGAGTGTAGAGGTGTCTGAAGACCAAAACATTTGAAGTCTGCCACTGTGTATCAGGAACGGTGGAAGACCGGCTCCTGTAATGGTGAGCCATTTGGATTTTAATACAATTCAGATGTTTTATAATCGGAAAAAGGTAAAAAATGTACAAAGACATTTCGGAAAGGAGATGGGCAGTTGCTTTTCTCATCTTTGCCTAGGGTGGAGCAGCAGGACATGGGCTTTTCTTGTGCCAATGCTGGTTTGGGTTAGAGAGAAACAAGAGTCCTTAGGAGAACTGTTAGCTGCAGACCAGGCTCAGGATAGCGAGGGTGCCCAGGGTTCTAAACCAGCAGACACAACTCGCACGGCCTTCCCTTGTAGAGGAGCTCGTGGGGCAGCGTACGGGTGTTGTGAGCTTGGGTCTGGCTTAATGTGAGGGCTCAGTCATTGCAACCTGGTTTATCTCCTGTCCATAAATCGCCCTGGCTCTGGGAGTCCTGTCCTCAGCTTGGTGGGTCTAAACGAACAGGAGATGAGGCTGCCAAGATAGCAACACCCACGCGTCTGCCCAGGCGAGGAGGATGCGGAGTAGGAAGCTGCTTAGTGAGCACAGAATGGAGGTCCCGGAGGCGCGTAGGGCCCCTCGGGCATTTCTGCAGGGCTTGGTAGTAAGACTGAGGCCCGCCCAGGCTCCTGGGCCAGACGAAGCTCTGCTCAGCTTTGCTTTTCTAAGCAGGATACAGGTCATCGTGCCCTGTCCACACATCCTTTATCGAGACCGGGTGACAGCCCTACAGCCTGTTCGAGCTCCACACGCTCTGGTTCTGTGCCAGGCCGGTGACACCTTGATTAGATTTGGACATTTACCAGGTCTGTTCTGGAGTACATCGACAAGCCATCTGTATAAACTCACTTGTTCATTATGATTTTAAAAGGTCCTCTCATAAGCTAATACATATTCATAGAAAACTTAGAAAATGTAGGATAGCAAAATAATAATAATAATAATCACCAGCGACCCCAGCAGTTTGCTGTCCATTGCAGAGTGGGAGGTGGGCATCTCCTTCCTCTCTGCCACATGGCAGGGCAGGCCGGTGGTCATGGCCCCTGGTCCTGTGGGCTTGGCACCCCTGCTCTGTCTCTGCCCGTGCTTCCGTTTCCTCGTGGGAGCAGTCAGACCCTCCTTGGAGAGCAGGGATGGCGTGGGGTGCTGTGCACGGCGTGGGGTGCTCGAACCCCGAAGAATGAAGTTGCTGGGTAAAGGGGATGTCAGACACCGGGTCCCGTGTGTGCTTGTCCCAGATCCGGACACGACGGGGACCTGGAGGTGGGGCTGTGGTGACCACGCCCCGTGGGGTGCCTCCTCATTTTCCACCCTTTCTTTCTCAAGCGTGTGTGCCCTCTGGCAAATTAGAAAATGAAGTACATGATACTTTAAGGCTTTTGGTAGAGATGCCAGTTCTACAGAAAGGTTTTTGGCTGAGGCTGAGGAATTGCAGTGGTAAGGGGAGACCTCGGTGCCTTACTGAGCCAGCCTCATCACGGCTTCCTCTCCCAGGGAGAGGAGGTGGAATTAGGCAGGAGTAAGGCCCGTTCCTTGTGTGTGTTTTGTGTTCAACCCTGTTGCTGTATTTGAGAAGAAGTCCTTTCCGCTTCTGCCTCTTAAACACGTGACTAAAGTACCCCCAATTTGTATTTTTAGTTTCTTGAATGATAATTTTTTTTCTTAAAATATGTTTTTTATTTCTAAAAGATATCTGAAAGTTTTCTGTGATGTTTTGTTTCAAATAATAATAATTGAAAAATCTCTTTTAGAGGTTCCTCTTGGCCCAGCCAGTGGTGCTGTGGTTAGAATGCTGGGTCCCTCATGGCCAGCTGCGCAGTTTGAGTCCCAGATTCAGCGGCTGTAGAAACAAACCAGATACACGCGTGTGTGCCAGAAATCTGAAAGGGCGACACAGAGGGGAAGGGACTGTGATGTGACTGTTCCCCAGATGCGTTCTGACCCTCCCTCTGTGTTTCCTCAGCAGGCACGTGTGCCCTCTAGCAAAATTTAAAAAAAAAATGTCCCTATCATCATCTAAGCTTTGACTCCTAGTGGTCATGTTTTTTACTGGACTTAAAAAAAAAAAAACACTAGGAAGGAGGATTCCACCGCCACCCTGCAGTCTGGCGGCCTGTCCTGTCCTTGGGTTCTAGCCATCTGCAGTGAAAGGAGCTGCTTTGGAGGGTGGGTGGGAGTGCTGGGCTGGGGAGCCCTGCGCCAGGAGAAAGGGGGAAGAGAGCAGTCAGGATGGAAGCAGGAAGCCTGAGCGGAGAGAGGAAGGGCTTGGGGCAGTTCCCAGCCAGGCGAGGGTTCCTGTCTTTAAAGTCTAGCACGGGCGACTGCGAGTGGCATGGCGTGAGAACTGAGCTCGTGGTAATGAGCCCCTGCCTGTCTGAGGGCGGTGCTATTAGATGAGCTGTGTTTCCCGAATCCAGCCATGAGTCGCGTGATCAGTCATCTTTCAGGGACACAGGTGGCAGCCCCCCTGCTTGGAGCAGGGCACTGGGAGGTGTCCTTGGCCCCGCAGAGGGGGCTCCCCCCACGCTCTTCAGGAAGGATGAGTTCTTGTCCACACGTGTCTGCCCAGGTCCTCCACTGCCACATCACAGACCCACCTGCCTTCAGTGTTGAGAACGACTGTGCAGGCGACAGCCGTGTCTCCCCAGTTCAGACTGCCTCACTTTACAGGGGCGCTGCAGGAGGGGGTGCCACGGCCGAACTTCTGCTCCTTTCTTAGGTTCCTGACCATGCGGTGAGGTGAGAGTCCTGTGAGCACTTGGTGGTGGGCACCCTGCGGTGTTCTGGGCACACAGGGCTAGCCCTCCTCCTATGCACTCCCCGTGGTGTATAGCCAAGGGTTATCTGGTCCCAGTGTGACCCCACTGCCAGGCCACCACCAGGCCACATGTGCTCTGGGACGTTTCTAAGATCTCCGCAGCTGGGTGTTCACCAGGTCACCAATGTCTGCTCGGCAAGGCTGGGCTGGGGTGAGGGATGCGAAGGGAAATGGGTCCCTGTGTTAGAGGAGCTTGTCCTGGGAACAGCAGTTGGCTTAATGGTATAGTCGACCGCAGTTCGAGTCCTGGATTTGGTGGCTTAAACTCACACCAGGTGCGTGTGCATGTGTCCCAAGATCCTGAGAGGAGAATGGGAAGGGATTGGGGTGTGGCCATCCCCCCGGGGGGTGATTTTCCGCTTTCTGTTTCTCTCTCTCTTTCTGGTATCCCCACGTGCCCTATACCAAAAACCTCTCCAAAAAAGAAGAGCTTGTTCTGTGTCAGGGAGAAAGACCCATCGGCAAACTGATCGCATAAAGTGGCAAATGACGAACGCTGTGAGGTGTGCAGAGAAGGTGAGGGAGGGACGGACACTGGCCCAGCCGCCACTGAAGAGTGGGGTGGAACCTGGTGTGGGCCAAGCTTCCACAGACGCAGTGGCAGGTGGG
Source organism: Tupaia belangeri chinensis (assembly GCF_000334495.1). NCBI lineage: Eukaryota > Metazoa > Chordata > Mammalia > Scandentia > Tupaiidae > Tupaia > Tupaia belangeri. The sequence continues at coordinate 4,633,630 of NW_006159632.1, forward strand.
GCAGGGGAGCAGCAGGGACGAAGGGGCCTCACCTGACCGTGCCACGTGGTGCAGGTGGGAGCTGAGGGACAGGATGGAGTCCGGCCAAGATGGCCTGCTGCCCAAGGACTCTCAGCGCCTTCCAGAAAATGGGAACCAAAGTGTTAAATAGCCCGGTGAGGGAGAGGCCTTCTAGGGGTCAAGTCTGCCATGCAGCCACGTCCCTCATGTCCTCTGAGCTACTCGTGAGGATTTCTGGCAGGTCAGAGGAAGCTTAGTGTAGCACCCGAAGAAGGCAGTGAGAAGCTGGGACATGTGTGGGCGAGTGCGTGCACGTGTGTCTATGTGTGTGTGTTTAAGCCCTTGCTAAATTCTTCTGAGTCCTTGGTGTGAGTATGATTGTGTAATAGGGTGTTCCTAGGAGGGTCAGAGCATTTCTAGGCCAGTGTCCCACCCGATGACAAGGTGGCTTTGTGAGTCATGGAGGATGCTGCAACGCAGAAAGTGCAGGGTGTGAACCTCTGTTTCCGACTCCCTGCCGGTGTGTGTCCTAGGCCTATGGATACTTGGCAATGGCACCTTCAGGAGAAAAGCCTAGAACCATGTGTCTTTGGGTGGCATAGGGTCTGGGGAGTCAGAGTCTTTGAAACCTGGAAGGGTTTCAGAGCCACGAAGGCAGACCCCTGGGGTTACTTCAAATCGTCCTGCAAAGGCGAGTGTCAGACCTGTGCAGGCGGCCTGTTGTGCATCGCACAAACGCGTTTCCATGCTTTCCCGAGGTGGGAAGCAGAGGTTTGGGTCAGGCTGCTAGTGTCAGAGCGACTTGGGAGAAGTTGTCCAGGACTCCAGATAAACCTTTCCCATGATTTTCCAGACAAATATTGGTGTGAGTGTGGGAGGTTGTGAATTTCTTTATTAAAGTTAATCTTCCTTGTATTTAACCCTAGAAAAGATAGGCACATTTAAGTTTGCTGAGTCAGAATCTTTGCATTTTTGCTTCACTCATGCTGGAGCATGCAGGTGACGGTGAGCAAGTGTGCATTGCACGCCCACGGTCTGGTCACGCTGCAGTCTCCTTTCCGTAGTTCTCTGGCTGCCAGTCTTGGGCACTTGTGTGTCCAACATGTTGCTGGCTGATTGCGTCAGGAATTCAGACTGTGGTCACCCTGTGGGATCCAGCTTCTCTCTCTCTCTCTCTTTTTTTTTTTTGGTAGGTTTTGGCTCTAGGGTACGTGTGCTCACCAGAAAGACAGAGTCAGAGACAGAAAGCGCGAGAAATCACCCCTCAAGAGGATGGCTATGCCACAATCCCTTCTCCTCCATTCTCTTGGGAGGAGAGAGGGATCTTGGGCACGTACACACATGCGCCCAGTGTGGGTTTAAGCCACCAGGTCCAGGACTCACACTGTAGTCGACTACATGGGAGTCCAGCAACATAGCCACTAGGCAAGTGCTGGTCCCAGGACCCAGCTTCTCTTGAGCAGCACTTTCTAACTGTGCCCTGGAACCATCCCTGAGTCTGCATCTCGTGGTGATGACTGCATTCAGATCTGACCCGTAGAGGTCTTGAAAAGCAGGCGTGAGTCTAGAAGAAAGGACTCTGGCGGAGTCCAGCGACATAGCCATTACGCTAACTGCTGGTTCCCGACCCAGCTTCTCTTGAGCAGCACTTTCTAACTGTGCCCTGGAACCATCCCTGAGTCTGCATCTCGTGGTGATGACTGCATTCAGATCTGACCCGTAGAGGTCTTGAAAAGCAGGCGTGAGTCTAGAAGAAAGGACTCTGGCGAGTGGGCCAGGAGGACTTCATAATGAAAATGGAAGGGCCTAAGATATTTCGCACAGAGAAGACACGTTGTGTTGCTACTTCCCCTTGGCACAGCGTGCTGGAATAAAAACTCTTCAAACATTCGAAGGGCAGATGAAAGCGTGACATCATCTCTGCACTGCGTGGTCACCCAGAAGGGCAGGCTCAGTGGCACCTGCGGGCTGGGTGGACTTGTCCTCGTGGAGTCAGCACAGCTGCTGGAAAGGAGTGAGCTGGTGAGGAAGGTTGTCCGTTCTGTTTGAGATCCTTTTCTATTTGAGTTTCCCATTGTATTTTGCTCCTCGTGAGGCAGGCGCACTGGCCGAGCGTCGCCCTGCCTGATGCTGGCCATCTTTGACTGAAGGTGACCAGGCAGCTCTTCCCCCTGCGCCTGGGCCGCCTTTCCGACCCTGCTGAGTAGGGAGGGGGGAGGGGAGAACCTGGAGGTGCTGCCATCTCTGGAGCTTTGTAAAACGTGCGGCTCCTTCCCACATGAGAGCCAGTAGGGCTGGCAGAGCACAGGAGCCATCAAACATCAGTGTGACCACACGGCAGCAGTGCTGTCGACTTTGAGCTGCTGAGCAGTTTGCCCTGGTTGGTCTCACAGCTCAGGAGTGTGGAGCTGGGACTGGAACCGAGTAGGTGGGCAGCTCTGGGCTGCACTTTGTCCTGTGCCCCTTTCTCTTTTTCTAAAGAATTATTAAGAATTATTTATCATCATCATTGTTATTTGTTTAATTTGAACAGAGAGCAAGAGAGAGAGAGGGAAAGTGAGAAAGCAGGCTGCTAGGTCTGGGACTTGAACCATAGTTGACCATGTGGGAGCCCAGTGCCTCAACTACCACGCCACACGCCAGCCCCCTGTTCTGTTCCACTTTCTTAAACCAGGCCTCAGCTTCTCCTCATGAGAACTGCCTGTCATATATGGAAAACTCGACTGTGGAGAATAGTCCTGGTGATTGGAAATCTGTAGGCCCTGTAGTGCTTGCTCCATGTTGGAGTGTGCCTGTGTCTCTAGCGCTGTTGCTGGTGCGTGGACACAGGAGACGTTCAAGTTCATATTTACAATGGGTAGCTCTCTCACCACCTGAAGCACAGAGAGAATCAAGAGCTTGCTCAGGGCTGAGAAGCAAAGGTAGGTGGAGTTTCTTTGCCTTGTGATTCAGAGCTGAGTCTCTGGGCCCGCACCATTGCTCAGCCTCACCTGGGGCTGGTGGGATGCTGGCGGCCCTGTGGCCCAGCCCTGTGGGTAGAAGCTGTGTGTGGAACAAGCTCCACGGTGGTTCTCAGGCATGTTCAAGCTCAGGATGCACTGGCCAGCTCTGCGCGGCCAGGTGTGTCAACCTCTTTCTTGGGATTCATGCACACTACATGTTTCAGTCTTGGCCCTCGGGGATGCAGTGGGGGAAAGGATGGAACTTGAAGTTAAACCAACACATGACTTTTATGACTGCTCTTTGTGGTCACTCATTTAGGACAACTAGTTTCAGGAGCTGGAGAGGCCCTGCATCTCTGGGCTTCTTCATGTTCTACCATGCTCTGCGGAGGGATCCCACAACGTTGGAGAAGGCTGGCCCTGCGGGAGGGAGTCTGACCTCTGCTACTCCTGAGAGCCGAGAGCCTGAGTGGGGGCTGAGGGGTCAGAGGAAGGTGCTGGCTGTCCCAGGGCTGCGGATCGACTGACACCAGCTTGGAGCAGGCTGGTCCCTCGGGGAGTGGAGAAGGCCATGCCACCTGGACTGAACACAGTAGCAGGGCGGGTGGGTGGTCCCAGGGAGGGAATGTCCTGCCTACGTCTTGGCTCCCTAGTGAGACCAGTGGGCTGGGAAGTTGACGTTGTTGCTTCATTGGGCCGGCGGGCGTGCTCATGGGTGTGGGTGCATTCTGCAGGCTCTGCTCACCACCCTGTGGGGACGGGCAGCACAGCTGCTGCAAGTGGACTTGTGGAGCATCGGGAGGCCGCGTGGGGTGGGAGGAGGCGCCCCGTGGGCGCCGGCTGCGAGCACGAGGTGCAGCCCGGGTGCTGACGCCCTGCCCTTCGCCCCCAGGTCGGCCTCCGCCAGCTGGACATGTCCCTGCTCTGCCAGCTCTACAGCCTGCACGAGTCCATCCAGGAGTACAAGGGCGCGTGCCAGGCCGCCAGCCCCGGCGGCACCTACACCTCAGAGAATGGCTTCTTCGACGAGGAGGAGGAGTATTTCCCGGAGCAGAACTCCCTCCACGACGGCAGGGACAGAGGTCCTCCGCGGGACTTGGCCCCGTCCTCACTCTCCAGCAGCGACTGGATTCTGGAGTCCATCTAGAGGCCTCAGGACCCTGTCGGGGACCCCTTCCTCCCGGACGTGCCGTCCGCCCTCTACTGTGGGCCATCCTCGGGCACCTGGAATGGCCGCCACCCTAGACTTGTAGCCAAGGGTCCCCAGATGCCTGGAGCGTGGTCTGCCTCGAGGGCGTTTCTGCTTAGGTGACCTAGAGTGCTTGGCAACACCCTGGACCCCCTGAGGTCGAGACACTCCTGCTGGCGACTCAGGAGAGTGGAGGGGGGGTCCCCGGAGGAGCCTGGTGGCCGTCTCCTGAGAGGGGGTCTAGCTAGTTCCTTCCTGTGGACACGGACTCTCCTGGCTGCAGCGCTGCTGCTCAGCTTGCCACGTATTAAAGCCACGGTCTCCCGGTGGCCCTCCCTCAGAGTGGTCTGCCGCTTTTCTTGCTCTCCTTGGCCTTTAAGCCTCACGATTCTTCTTTATTTATTTGTGAGCCAAGTTGCCAACTGCCAGGGGTCGGCCCTAGCGCTTCCCGCAGGAGAGTAGGGCTTCCTGGTCTCTCCTGCCCCCTGCTGGCTCTCGGCCTACCCGCGGAGCGTGCCATCCTTTGCCCATCGGGGAGGGGGCAAGAAGACCACACGGAGATGGGCTGAGTGGGAAAACGCCCTGCGCTGAGACGGCACATTCTGAACGCGGACGAGTGCTAGGAAGCAGGGCCCTCTCCGCCCCAGCCGGGATCGCCATAAGCCTTAATATATTCACTAAAATACTCTGGGAACGTCACACCTCGTTCGTAAAGATGAGAATAAAAAGCTAACCTGTCTGGTGTTGTGTATCACTTTGTTCTGAATTCACGGTCGTCAGCTTTCCTGATTTGAGCACGTTGGGTCCAATCAAATACCAGAGGAGACTCGGTTTGTTTTGACACCATTAAAGGAACTGGAGAAAAGCTGTATTTCTCTGCTGAGCGTAAGGAATCATTTCCTCAGTAGTAGACCATTTACTGCTAGGTTTTGGCACTGTTCACCTTCAAATCCGCCGGCCCCCTCGTTCCCCCTTTGGGGTGCGGTAACTGCTCACGGGTGCCCCTCTGGTTAGAGAAACCAGTTGGCAGCCTGTTAGGCATGTCCTGGCAGGAACTGGGGTGAAGGACATTGCTGTTCACTTCCTCCGTTATGTGGTGAGGGATGGTGGCAGTAAGTGCCTTTAGCATGTGACATAACTGGTGGGGACAAGGACATTGAAAGCAGTAAGACCAGATTGAGGCTGGGCTGTCACTGTTAGAGGTAGAGGGAGATTTGACCCACAGGGGGACAGAGGTCAGAGGAATATACTTGCTGCTGGGAGAAGCAGGGGGTCTCCCCTGGAGCCTCCCAGCGACTGTGGACCTGCCGACTTGATTTTGGTTTGGAATTGTGAGAACATGTCATTTCAAGCCACCCAGTGTGTGGCCATTTGTTACAGCAGCAGCAGGGACCTCATAGATTTCTGGGCCCCTTCACACTCCCCCAGCTCGCCACTGTGGTTGCAGGACAGCTTCGTTCACCCTCCTGCCCTGACGCACTGTGCTCGCCCTGCACGAGCAGAAGAGGCCTGCGGGGCAGGGAGACAGCTGCAGCGGCCGGCACCTTCCAGGGTTATTGTGGATGGAGATTAAGCTAGGTGGTAGCTAGTTAGTAACTTAAACTTTCAACTTTTGCATAGTGCCAAATAAATGTGTCAATATTTGTTAAATAGTGGGTTGTCGGGAAAGTCAGGATGCATCTTTGCATAGAAAAACAGAAAAAGGCATGACTTCCCAACCGCCTCAGAAGCCAGCCTCACTTGGGGAGCGGAGGCTCCTGCCATGGTGGTGCACTTGCTCTGCGCATTCTTCAGCCGCCAGAGGACGTTTTGCATCTAGCCTGGGGTTGAGGACTTGGCCCGTCAGCATGTGTCCCAGTCCCGGGAGGAAGCCGTGGCTCGAGCTGTCAGACACGAGAAAGACGTGTCCCAGCCTGTGAGGCTCGCTCCCAGCTGCTCACCGGGACAGGTGCCCAGCTATGCCCCGTCCCTTCCTCAGCGTCTGTCCCGGAGACAAAGGCTCGGGGCTGGACTCTGGTTCTGGGCCCTCTGATCTTCCCCATATTGAAGAACAGGAAGTCATCTTCTTAAAGGATGGGCGCTAGGCCCTTCGCTGGAGGAGCGGAGACCACGGTCGACCACGTGGACCCCTCTGCCACTCTCCACTGCGGTGACCTGGAGCAAATCCACTGCCATTGACGCCATGACTTCAAAAACATCTTCCTGCTTTTCTGGTACAGCTTGTCTTGCCATAAATACCTAAATACCCTTTCTTTGGCTCACATAGACCCTGATGTTTTCTTCCCAATTTCGTTCAAAGGCTTCCAACACTGGGAGACGCCTTTAACAAGCCTACTTGTGGCTTCCCGTGTGCCGCCTTACTCGGCTGCGCTCATAAACTGGACTCCTTGTCACCTCTCGTCCTTGGCTGTGTGGAAAGCTCACGAGCCAGCAGTGGACTGCCAAAGCCCAACCCGACATGCCATGTGGGGTGCCTGATCTGTCACCGACCACAAGGCTGGTTTCCAGGGTGGCTGGAGTGTATGTGCTCTTCGGTGAAGACTGGGTTAATTTCCAGGCCGTCAAGTGGCATTTCGTATAAATACTTTTTTACTGTTAGGCCGTGTCTCACTTTGGGGGGAGGAGTGGTGTGGAAAACACCCAGGCTCCAAGGTTCCAAGCACCTCGCTAACTTCCCAGCAAAACCAAGGGGCGAGCCTGCCTGACCTCAGGAGTCAGATTTAAAGCCGACTTTAGACGTAGGGCAAAATGAGCACCTGTAAAATCTAGCTGGCCCAGATACAGGTTTTGACTCTATAATTGACCTGTCCATATCTTTGGAACTTCTCATAAAAAAGTGGTAAACTTTTCCGGCTGACAGCGTGGGCCGCGGGTGAACTCCCAGGCTGGGCTGGAGAGGGCGGGCTGTTCGCCTCTGCCTGGCCGGCCACCCAAGGCAGCTTGGAGCCGTGCCCTTTCCTCACCCCGTAGAGTGAAGTGATGACACGGGGTGCAGCCTCGGTCAGAGTGGGTAGGATGGGCCCCCTTTGCACTGTGAGTCGGGGCCGTCCTGCACACGGTCCTCAGCCCCAAGCTCCTTGCCATGCAGGTGCCTCACCAATGCCACAGAAAGGGGCTCAGACCTGTGGTTCTTTTTTTTTTTTCCTTTCCATTTTAAAATGTTAACGGATACTTTTGTGATCGACAAAGGGTGGCGATGTCTTCAGTCTGTCTGTACATGAGTGACTTCACCCTCACTTACCTGAGGTAACACAGGGATCTGTAAAGGACCATCAATGTTGGGACATTTCTCTCCAACACGGTTTCATTTTTATTAAGAATTATTTTATTTAACTTTATTTTAATTTGACCAGAGAGGGAGGGAGGAAGGGGGAGAGAGAAGAGTGAGAAAGCAGGCTGCCGGGTCAGGGACTTGAACCACAGTTGGCCATATGGGAGTCCAGCGCCCTTAACCACCAAGCCACCCGCCAGCCTTGGCCCCCAGCACTTAGAAAACTGTTTGTTCTTCATTTATCGTAGAGGGTGTGAGAGAATGCCAAGTCTGACAACCGGGAGCACTCAGGAAAGTGGGGGACAGTGTGTGGCACTGGGACCCTGCTGTAGCCCCTGGGCTGTCTGCTCGGGGAGCAGAGGCGACCTGACCCAGCTGGAGCAGACAGCCCAGGGATTGCAGTGTGGACAAGAACATTTTTGGGGACAAAATTAGGACCCCAAACAGAGGCCATACAGCTGAGGAAACCAAAGATGTTCCTCAGGAGACAAGTGACCCCTGTGATGAGAAGGGACTGAGAAGTCGGGAGGGCTGCAGGAGGGGGTGAGGCCGCAGGGCCGCAGGCAGGCAAGGCTGGCTCAGGCCGTCAGGACTTCTAGGCAGGAGACAGTAAGGAGGGACCAGCAGATGGTGTAATGGTTACGTCACTGGACGCCACGTAATCGACTGTGGTTCGAGTCCTGGACCTTGCAGCTTAAAACTCATGCCAGGCGTGTGTGTGTGCATGCCCAAAATTCTGACAGGAGAATGGAGAAGGGATTGTGGCATGGCCATTCCCCCAGGGGGTGATTTCTCACTTTCTGTCTCTCTGACTCTCTAGTGAGCACACACATCTTATCGTTAAAAACCTCTCAAAACAAACAAACAAACTTTTGCAGTTAAGGCTATAATTTCTTTCTGAGCCACTGTACTTGATGAGCTGAAATATGTCATGCTTTCAAAATCTTTGCTAGTTTCCAACTTCAGTTTCTTCTCTGACCCGTGATATTATCTATTATTCATTATAAGTTATCGAGTTTTCCTTTGGATGTTTATTTCTTGATCAATTCTACTGTGGTCAGGAAACATACTTCTATTATTTTAATTTTTCACATTTGCTGTCTCTTACGTTATGGCTCAGCAAATGGCCACTTTTGTTAAATTTTCTGGTTATACTCGAAAATAATGTGTATTCTACTGTTTAGATGTAGTACTTGGTGTATCTTAATTATGCAAATTTACTTTTATGGTTCATATTACTATATCTATTGATTTTGTGTGTGTGTGTGTGTGTATATATATATATATATATATATA
>NW_006159632.1:4642611-4654167 GCF_000334495.1 Tupaia belangeri chinensis
GGGGTGATTTCTCACTTTCTGTCTCTCTGACTCTCTAGTGAGTACACATGCCCTGTAGCAAAATCCTCTCTTAAAAAAAAAAAAAAATAAGGAAACGCAATTGGGAAAGAGCTCTGTTTCAGTGGGGCAGGGATGACAGGAGTTCTGGCTCGGACCTGCTGATGTTGTGTCAGGGCTGGACTTTCGGCTGTTGTGTAGGAGGCAGGGGCAGGGATGTGACCTGGCAGCAGATCTGGAAGGGACATGCACGGCAGCATAGGGCGAAAGGCTGAGACTGCAGAGATCTTGGCAGGGCAGCAGGCCAGTGAAGAGGAAGACCCGTGGGGGGTATGGGCAATCTGCTTTGGAGGGCCGAGCCAGCAGCTCCCAGGGCCACCTCTGGGGAGGTGCTGGCAGCTGGCTTCCCTGTGATTTTAGGGAATGGGCCGTTTTCACAAAGGCTTGTTTTATAAAAAGCAGTGAAGAAATGAGGGTAGTAGGCTGGACCCAACTGCTGGAGACAGAAAGCTCTGCTGTGTGTGTGTGTGTAGGCGGAGGGGATGGTGTGGAGAGGGCACGAGCAGCTGCAGCTCTCTGCACACCAGGAAGACAGGGTCTTCTGGGCAACGAGGAGGCCGAGGAGCAGAGGTGGTGCTTCAGGAGAGGGGGAGAGGCGGGAGGGTTTAGCGCTGTCACCACAGGGAGGCTGGAACAGAACGAGGGTGTGATCAACAGTGTGCCCTCCACTTGCCCTGACATGGGCCCCTGTCCTCCCTCCCCAGTTCTGTTGCCCTCAACCCAGCCCAGCCTTTGAGACTCTGCCCAGGCTCTGCTTCCTGACTTGGAGGCTCAGATCCACAGGTCTGGCTGGGACAGAGGGAGGGGACACTCAGGTGAGGGACAGCCTGAGGCTGAGTACCCCAGCAGGAACACACAAGACCTGAAGGAAAAGAACCTCGGGGACTCGTGACCCTCTCGAATCTCAGTGAAGTGTGGCAGGCACGGGATGAGGCATCGGGGGTCTCGGAAGTGCGGCTTCAGGCCTCTGATGGAGAGCCACTGTGGCGGGCCGGGGGGCAAGGAGAGGGCAAGGTCACCACTGCTCGGGACATGGTGAGGCTGGCCAGCGCAGGCTGCACGTGGCATGTGTGATGGGATGGGCAGGGGGTCTGATGACTGCTGCAGGCTCCAGGTCTCAGAAGAGCAAAGCCGGAGGTCGCGGGGCCAGACGCAAGTCCGGCGACGAAGGCAGAGGGGGTGCGCTTGGCTGGGAGGGGACAGCTCCCGGCTGGAGGTCCTGATGGGCGGGCAGGAGGTGCGAGTGCCGTGAGCACAGGGCCTCAGGTGTCATATAGACATGGTGTGGACGTCGCTGAGAAGGGTGTTGCAGCTACAGAGGAGGCCTCTAGGAGCCACGTGAAGCTAAGGAAGGGGGTGTCTGAGCTGCAGAGCCGTGCTAGGACACGGGATGTGGGGGTACCTGCTCATGTCCACTCCCGGCTACGTGAGAAGGGCGGGTGCGCGAACGCACTCACACCTCAGAAGTCCTGAGACCTGTAGATGGCGCAGTCACTTCCGACGTCCCACTCCATCCTCTGGAAGAAGTAGACCACGGTGCTCTCCAGCACAAAGCCACTCAGGACGGCCAGCAAGGAGAGCTTGCGGTCGGCGTTCAGGGTCACTGGGAAGAAGGGCAGCGTGAGGCTGAGAACGTCACGGAATGGCACAGGATGTAGCCCCGGTTTGGGGAAACTCGCACCTGCTCTCTAAGCTATGCCGTTACCTGCTCTCACCTTCCCAGCTGCAGGCCTTGGGAGAACCAAAGCCTTTGCTTCTAACAGAGATGCTGAGTTCTGCCTCGTCAGATCAAGAGGCAGATTTCCTAATACTAAACAGGAAATAAACCCGGTAAGGTTACAAAGAGACTAAGGGACAGAGTGACGCTCCCAGGGCCCGGTTTCCAGACAGGCACGACGTTGAGCGAGTCAGACCACAGGTTCCCTCAGACAGACTTCTCCCCGAGGCCGGGAGACGAGACCCTCGGGTACTCGCCCCTTCCCGTGATAGCAGGGGTCGCTCTGGGTCGGGAGGCCGATACCTGGCACCCTCTCCCGGCTTGACAACTATCTGGCTGTGGCATTTCAGACAAGTCAATGAGCTCTCGCAGTGCCCTGGACCCATTCATAAAACAGAAGTAATAATGGGGGCCCTGCAGACCTCGCGGGATGAAGACCACGCACACGAGGGCTATACTGGTGGTTAACCCTAAATACTAAAGAGCTGCTCTACGTGACCTATGGCAGAGACGCCAAGTATCGTTTCCATTCCGTGAAGGAGCAGTGCTCGACGGACTCATACGTAAATCTGTGTGCTAGAAACGAGGCTTTATGCTCTCTCGTGGCCTGAGAGCTGAGAGCTGAGAGCCGAGGCAGAGAAGAAACCCAGACGTACCTCTGACGGCTTGGAAGTTTGACGTGAGGACGAAGACTTTAATGAGCTTGAGGCACAGGGGCGTGTAGTCGTGCTCCCAGATGACAGCTGGGATCAGCAGGAGCTTCCCGTAGCTGGACAGCAGCAGCGCCTTCAGCAGCAGCACCAGGCTGGGCCTTTCTTTCGCGGTCACGGGCCGTTCTATCCACAGGAAAGTAAAAATGCCGACGAAGTAGGTGATTTGTTCTGGGGAGGAGGTGGGAAAGGTAAGTACGATGCCCTCACCTGAGGCACAGCCTCCTAAACACACACACCAGTTCCAGAATGCAGCTGACTTCGTGAAAATGCTCATGGATAGCAACCTTTCTTCTTTTCTTCCTTAACCCCCGGCTTTCGTGTCCGAGCCAGCCGGCAGGTCAGAGATGTGCGTCGACACACAGTTCTCTCATGCCGTCACTGCGGGAGGGACGGCAGCCTGCTAGAATTACAACCACCTTCCTGACAGCCCTTCTAAGACGGATTTTGCTTGAACATCTTCCTGTAAGCCATGGAGAACAGAGGCTTCTGGGTCTGAAAGATGGCCCGTGCTGGGAATGAGAACCCATGAAGACCCTTCTCTCTGAGCATTCTCCCAGTTACTGAGTGCCACTAGCCACCTGAGTTAGAATGCTCTTACCCAAATTGGAAGACTTCCCTTAACATGTCTGGGTTAAACTCTATACTCCCAAAAGGCATTCATGGGAGGACAGTCAGAGCAGCGGCAGTGGTTCTGCGGGGCCCTGTATGCAGAGCACAGCAGTCTGCTCCATGCCCGACTAGGGGTTTAACAGTTTTTAAAGCTGTGCTTTTATTTTTCAGTTGCTGGAGGGCACGCATGCATGCGTTCATGAGAGAGACAGGTAGTGTCCGCGTGAGCGCCCCTCCTCAGGGCTGCAATCTTTCTTCCTCCCTGTCTCCATCACATCAGGATTTGGAGCATGTACCCACATGCACCCAGCATGTTTTTCAAGCTGTCAGAGCTGGGATTTGAACCTCAGTCAGCCATGTGGGATCTAGCTTTCAGTGCCTAGTGTGTAACCACTGTATTATGGGGCTGGCCCAACTGTGCTATTATTATTTTTAATATTTATTTATTTATTTAAATTTGACCAGAGAGAGACAGACACAGACACACACACAGAGAGAGAGAGAGAGAGAGAGGGAAAAGTGAGAAAGCAAGTTACCAGGTCCAGGACTCAAACTATGGCTGGCCATGTGGGAGTCCAGAGCCTTGACCACCATGCCTCCTGCTGGGCCCTGTGCCATTAATCAGTACTATTAGTCCTTTGTTACCCAGCTAATATTTTTGGAGTAGTCTGTCCCTCGTTCTATCTATTCACTCCATAACTGTGCCATTCGTTGTTGAGGTTTCCGTGGAGTCAGGGTTCTTGGTCACATACATCACGTTATAGTAGGAACAACTACACTCTTCCTTAAATGTTCCATAATTCAACACAGCCCAACTCAGGATGCCCGTAGACAGATGACGAGAATCAACAGAGAGATTTCAGGACGAACTCCTCTGAAATTCAATGCATTCTTCAAGGAGAAGTGCTATCTCCGTCAAAAGAACTGAAGGGCTTGCCGGCTGCAAAGACCAGCTCAGACAAGCAGGCTGTGAAGCTGAGACTCTGGGTCAAACAAATACAAAAGTGCTAAGAGCTGCATGAATGGACGAAGTGTTCACTAGTGTTGGAACTTGTTCACCAGAACCGTGTCGTGGTGCGTTATCTCAGGGGCTGGAGACACTCAGAGAGCTAGCCCCTCTCTCCGGAGCTGAGACGTTTCCTTACCAGACAGAAAGCTGGCCTAGATAAGGTAACTGCCATGCCTTATCTCTTTCTTTCTTTTTTTTTGAACTTTCTCTAATGAGCAAGAGCGACAGAGATGGGTAGGGCACCCCCACAGAGTCTTGATGAGGGACCCGCCCTCAGCCGCCCCAGCTCATGGACACACAGACACACTGGTGTAGGAGGGAGGTCTCCAGATTGAAACAGCAACCTTCCCACGAGGGACTGCCTCTCGGAGCGTCGAGTTTTACCACTGCTTTCTGGTCCCACACCGCTTTCTAACCTAGGACTTACGACGGTGGAGGGAGTGGACAGTAGCAGTGTGAATTTGAAGATGACACCGGTGGGGTTTCCAGGTGACCTGACTGCAGAGTATCAAAGAAACAGGCAGCAGGGATGGCTCTTCGGCTTCTGGTTCAAGCAGCCTGAGGGATGGAGGAGCCTGCCACTGGCCGGGGAAGGGTGTGGGCACAGGCAGACATGGGAGGTGGGCTTGGGCTGTGCTTGATTATTAGCTGTTCAAGTGGAGAGGTTGGCCACAGGGCCTGCGGGTCAGGAGGAAGCCCTAGATTAGAGAGGGACGTTTGGGGGCTCTGAGCAGACAGGTGAGACAGCCGGGCATGAGGGCAGAGAGAGAAGAAAAGAGGACCAAAGAGGACAATGGCTACAAATACCACACTGGAGTGGGTGGGGACTCGTCACCAGAAAGTGTTTCCTTAGAACCAAAGAATTTAGAAGCAGAGAAAGGTGGAAAGGAAGTAACAAAACTGTTGCAGCAATTAATTCGGCATGATTCTGATGACCAAAGAAAAATAATAACAAGGCACAAATTCAAATTCTGAAGAAAAGCACCTTTTGAGCTTAAGGGATTTTAGACTGGCCAGTTTCCCAGTGTGCCTCAGACAAGGAGCAGTTTTCCTATGGGGCATTGCTCTCACATACGGGGATGGTCTTATGCACGAGGTAACCTGCTCTAGCAACAATGAGTCCTCAGTCACCTGCAAATTGGATAATCAGAACTTAAACATTCGGAATTTTATCAGGGACAGCAGGTGGTGTGGTAGTTAAGGCGGCCGGATCCCACACGGCTGACTGAGGTTTGAATCCCGGACCCAGCGGCATGAAAACAAGCCAGCAACATGTGCGTGTGTGCCTTAAGTCCCAAGAGAATGGAGAAGGGGTTACGGTGTGGCCACCCCCTACCCCCAGGAGGTGCTTCCTCTTCCCCCACCTCCCTCTCTCAGTGAGCACATGAGTCCTATAGCAAAAATAGAAAACAAAAATTTTACCACTAATGTTACTCTTCGAAGTACTCCGTGACCTTTCTGATCTGATATGTAACGTTCCCCAACGTGGATGCAGTACCGGAAGTCGGGAAGCCAGTGACAGACCAGCTCACCTGGCAGGGCAGTCGTAGAGCCGAAACGCGGCCTCGAGTCCGTGTTAACTGGCTCCTCTCACCACTGATTAAGGACATGTCTTAGTTTTAATCCAAATGGTTAAGTACTATCAGGCTGTTCGGAAAGTCACGAATATTTTTCTATGTAAAAATGTGTCACAACTTTTCTGACAACCCAACATAACACCGATGAAGAATGGCAGGAGAGCCCTCCGGCGGCATGAAAACAAGCCAGCAACATGTGCGTGTGTGCCTTAAGTCCCAAGAGAATGGAGAAGGGGTTACGGTGTGGCCACCCCCTACCCCCAGGAGGTGCTTCCTCTTCCCCCACCCCCCTCTCTCAGTGAGCACATGAGTCCTATAGCAAAAATAGAAAACAAAAATTTTACCACTAATGTTACTCTTCGAAGTACTCCGTGACCTTTCTGATCTGATATGTAACGTTCCCCAACGTGGATGCAGTACCGGAAGTCGGGAAGCCAGTGACAGACCAGCTCACCTGGCAGGGCAGTCGTAGAGCCGAAACGCGGCCTCGAGTCCGTGTTAACTGGCTCCTCTCACCACTGATTAAGGACATGTCTTAGTTTTAATCCAAATGGTTAAGTACTATCAGGCTGTTCGGAAAGTCACGAATATTTTTCTATGTAAAAATGTGTCACAACTTTTCTGACAACCCAACGTAACACCGATGAAGAATGGCAGGAGAGCCCTCAGGAGGGATGGCAAGCGCGGCGGCTCCATACCCAGAGAGGCGATGGCGAACATCCAGTAGAAGTCCCACTCCTTGGCATATCTGATTAAGTCGTCAGGGGCGGTGTTCTGGCTGGAGTCTTGAAGCTGCCACCACCTCAGGTAGGCCTCGCAGAGCAGACAGAACATGCAGAGCTTGCCGTGGATCTGACGGGCAGAGGCATTGCCATCCGATTAGGCGAGAAAACACTGTTGCATTCAATGTGGGGTAAACGACTGTCCAGCTAGCGGTGCCTGGTGACCGAAGGGGTAAGATAACAAAAAACAAACCTCGCTGCACGCAATAGCCACGGGCGTAGACACGGAAGCAGTTGTGGTTTTGAAGATGGCCCCACCGAGCCCTTCCGCAAACTCAGAACTGCCCAACCAAGTGGCTAATCTCCTCCTTCCCATGCACCAGTGACTCTTAATCAGCAATCACCGACAGCACGTCGGAGAGACTTTTCAGAATACCGATGTCTAGGCCCCAGTCCTGTGCAGAATCTTCTGTAGGAAATCCTAGACATGATATTTTGAAACATTTCTGGGAGTCTCCCATCCGAGAACTAAGAAGGCCCAACCTGCTTAGCCCACTCAGGCCCACTGAGACACAGTGGGATGGCTCTAGACCCCCCGCGCCAATTCTAATGTGCCCTTCTAGTTAAGAGTCACAGCTTAGGGCCAGCAGGTGGCGTGGCAGCTACGGTGTTGGCTCCCACATGGCCGACTGCATAGTTCAAGTCCCAAACTTGGTGGCTTGAAAAACACACAAGGTGCGTGTGTAAGCCCAAAATCTCAGGAGAATGGAGGAGTGCTCAGGGGACTGCAGCATGGTCATTCCCCCAGGGGGGTGATTTATCACCGTCCCTCTCTGTTGGGAGTCAATAGCCACATCCTTCTGATCAAAATTCTTATTATTCTTTTTAAAAAGTGCAAAAGTATCATCAAGTAACATTAAAAAATATAAAAATCACAACTTACATTTATTTTAGTGTTGAAAAGAATATGCCTGTAGGCTTGGGCTTTGCATAAAATAGCATTAATCAAGATGATAACGGGATCGTACTCGATGTATTTATCTACAGGTTTCTGGCAGGAATTCTGAAATAATGCAAGGCAACATTAGAACCAGCAACTTCGTACATCCTGAAGCCTTGAAGGGCTGCAGCACAGCAGAAGCCACCTTGGCCTCGGCTATTGATAAGCCACATTAGCATTTATTTAAATAAGTTTCTATTAAGGTACAAAACATTCACCTATGTAAGAAGTGGTGTCAAAAATGACTAAAGATAATCTAGGCTAGAAGTATTAGCGTTTCAACCTCATATTCAAGAAGCTAAAAAGATTTTAAAGACTGATTTTTGGCCACAAAGTATCCCAGAGAATTCTACTTTGAATTTGTAAGGACTCTACTTTTGATTTGTAACGAACAGTTATAAAGTAAACTTAAAATATACTTCCACAGATAAACTGTTGTCTGTGGGCTGGATGGCCCTCAGCTCTGTGGTTCTTGAAACGTGAGGTGGAGAAAAGTGTGAGGCAAAGCGGCCCTGCAGCCACAGCTCTGAGAACCGCGGAATGCAACCCAGTGCCACCGAGGTGGCAGATACCACGGGAAGCCTGCCTTTTTCTTCTGTGGCGTAGAGAATACAGCCTTTCTCTGCTACATGGAATAGAGCATGCTGGGCTGTGTGTAAAAAACTAGCCAATGCCACCTGCTTCCGGAAGACCAAAATCGAGGCTTCCTAGGCTCTCAGAAACTCCTGTTAAGTGGCTTTTTCCAAGAAAGGTCACCAATTTAGAGGTCTGGTGGTACAACGTTATCAGATCCCAGCAGGGCCAGGAGCTAAGAAGGCAGGCAGGCAGGAAACAGAGCTGAGAGCGGAAGCGGCACCAGCTACAAAGTGGCAGGGAAGCTGAACACACTTCAGCAAGCCAGTGCTGCAGTGCTCACTAAGCACCCCGAGACTGTGAGGGTCAGGAGGCATGGTGGGCATCCATGCTATAGGGACACACTGGGGTGGGCCTCTAGCCTCTCAGAGTGCTAGACGGAAAACGAAGGACACTGAGGGGTGTTGGTCCTGCACCTCAAATGCAACAACACGCGCGATCGGCTTCCATTTCAGTCTCTCCACCAGGTTCGTTCCCAGGAATAGGTCTGCTTTTCCAGCCTTAAGTAAGCCAATAAGGTGGGGTGTGCTATTAACCTACAATGTAAATCCACCCAATGAAACGGAGCCTGGAGAGTTGTATTTCCAGAGCTTTGGGCCTGAGCAGAATAAGCCAGCGTCTACACCGAAGCCACGGGGACCCGCAACTCCACATGTGCTATTCTGCAGAGCCCCTCTCTCACTCCTGCCGTGGGGTCCACTTCACACACCTGAAACTGGAGGCCAGAGACGCGACTTCATCATAACATGAAACTGCTAAGGGGTCAGGAGTCCCCTCCATCCTTTAAAGGGCCCTGAGGGCCCCCTCAGGCAGCATCGCCGTCTAAGCCCGGGACTTGCACGCATCTCACAAGGAGGCGGGTGGACCTTGGCACCAACAGCCACAGCGACTGCTCTTTCCTTCCCATCTGTCTGTCCCACAGATGCTCTGGGGGTGACCGTGACACTCGCACACTTCTCAGCCATTTACGGACCAGCCCGTCAGGGTGCTCGACGCTCACCTGAGCGGCAGGGCCTGTCCCTGGGACCTGACGGTTTCGAAGGGGAACTGAACATGCTGCTGTGAGCTGTAGGTGAGGGCACGGGAGGTGGGGTGACGTGACACCAACAGGAGAGGTGGCCTCCGCGGTCAGAGGGGACACCGTGGGCACTGCCCACTCCTGAGTGTCTCACCAACACTGAGAACTCATTCGCCCGCTGCGCCTCCTGTCAGGTCGGACCAACTTGTTCTCCCTCCCACAGGGCTCACACGGTTTGAGTCCTGGACTGGGTAGCTTGCTTTCTCACTTTCCCTCTTTCTGTCTCTTTCTGGTGAGTGACTGTGCCCTACGGCAAATTAAAAAATAATAATAAAATAATTCTTAAAAAAAAAAAGAAATTAATCACTTTATTTTTTGAAAATTAATTAATTTTTTCCAAGAGCAAGAGAGGGGCGGAGAGCGATGGGGAGAGGAGAGCAAGAGCGGAGCCCCAGCAGGGCTGTGACACTGCAGCCCCACCTACATTCAGCCCTGAGCGTAGCTGGTGCACTCAGGGAGGTCTGCAGACCTGAACCAGGACTGTCCCCAGGTGGGACTGCCCTGCAGAGTTCCGTTTTATCACTGTGCCACTGTCTGGCCCCATTTTACGGGTTAATATTCAGTCTGGAATAAACAAAATGATTTTCCGGAGTGGTGCTGTTTTGGCAGAATGTTTACTGCTGGTTACCATGACAAAATTCTCACTATGAATCGACTATACAGAAACAAATCAACCGCGTGCTGTGCTGCTATTCAGTACCCCAAACGTGACTCCAAAATCTAAACCCTGAAATCTGTCTCCTGGGACAGAAAGGCGTTAGGGAAGAAGGGGAAGAGGGAGGTGGCTGCAGGCTCCCAGCAGCTAGCCAATAGTTAGTCTGTCTGTAAATAAAAGTAAATAAAAGTAGAAAGCAGCAAGCCTCTGATAATTAGAAAAGGGATTTTGTTGTTAGTTTAATGCCAATTCCTTTTTAGGTTTTTGTCACAGGGCTTGCTACAAAGAGACAGAGACTGGGAGAGGGAAAGTGAGAAGTTACCTCCCTGGGGCATGGCCATGCCACAATCCCTTTCCTCTGTTCTCCTCTTTGGATTTTGGACTGGGCAGGCACACCCCTGTGCCCTGCACAACTTTGAAGCCACTGGGTTCAGGCCTCACACCGCAGTTGGCCATGTGGCCTCCAGTTCCTCATCCATCACACTACCTACTGGCCCTAATGCCAGTTTTTTTGTTTTAAAGGTTCTTTGACATTCTTAAAGATTACTACCTAATACACACACACACACACACATATATATTCACAAAATACCACCTTTTCTTTAGACAATAAATCCCATTCTCAATTATGTAGTTATGATCTTTCAGACAAGCCATTTAATCAGTCCAGTCCAAAATCATTAAGTTTAGATCATAAAATAATACACTGTTCTTTCCCTGTACCAGGAGGCCAAGAATGTGCTAATCTAAAACTGTGAAAGTGGCTCAATTAATCAGCAAATATTTATTGAGTACCTGCCATGTCAGACAATGTTCTGGGTGGTATACATTAAGGAGTAAAGTAGATCTAATCTCTGACCTGTGTAGCTTATATTCGAGTAGAAACAGGCGATAAACAATAAGTCAATTAGGCACAGCCAGGGTGGTGTTGGCAGTAGGATGCTGCTGCACAATGCTGGAGACCATGGAGGAAAGCTCAGGGTTCAAGTCCCTGCTCTACTGCAACATGCTGGCCTGACCCTGCCAGCTGCAGGGCTAGGGGAAGGGCCGCCGTGTGAAGACCTGTTCACGGTGCCCCTCTCTCTCCCATATAAAAGAGATAAATAAGTCAATTGTTTTAAACATGACAAGATGAAAGATGCAATGGGAAAAGATAAGGCCGAGGAGCGTGTCATTTTTAAAAGGGTGACCAGAGTAGGACTGAGTTGTTTGAAAGAGCGCTTGAAGGGGACGAGGGCACAGCCCGCAGGTACCCGAGGGAAAGCGCCGCACCCAGGCTGCACAGTGCACAGGCCCTGCGCAAGGCCCCTCCTGGCCCCTCCTGGCTCGTTCAGAACCGTCAGGCCAGTGGGACTGCAGGGGAGCAAGGGAGGGAGAGGAGCAAAGGTCCAGCCGGGAACGTCAGCGTGGAGCTGAAGCTTGTATTAGAGGACCCCGGTTCCCCAAACCCGCTGGTTATTTTCCTCCCACGGACCCCCACGGCTGACAACTCACGCAGATGGTGATCTTTAGCACACCGTGGTTATAGTCCCGGTACAACTCCTTGGCCGCCTGGTTGCATTCGATGCACCTGTACTGGCAGGAGGCCGAGGCAGCAGTAGGAGTCGCTGCCGCCCCATCAGCGCTCCCCTTGCCCGACCGCAGGCCGCTCCGCCCGCCGGTGCCCATCACCACTCAACTACCGCCCCGAACTTCCGAGGCGGTGCGGGGGAGACGTCAGACGCCGACCGGAAGACCTGCGCCGCGCGGGCCTTGCTGGGATTCGTAGTCCCGGCTTCGGGAAAGC
>NW_006159632.1:4654548-4655179 GCF_000334495.1 Tupaia belangeri chinensis
GCTCCGCCAGGGGTCCCGTCGCCGCCGCCGTGCGCCCTCCTCCGCAGCCGCCTGCAGGAGGGCGGTGAGCGGAGAGAAGGGCTGATAGGGCCGGCCTCCCCGCAGTCTGCAGCAGCTGTTGGACGGGTGGCGGGGGAGATGGCAGGTGGCCTGGGCGGCCCAGTTCCAGTCACCGGCTTCCCACGGGGGTCGTGGGGGCGTGTGAGGGTCGGGGAATTAAGATTCAGCCCCGCGGTTCGAGGTTCACACCCCACAAGGGGTGCCGGCACGTCTTAGGCCTGGGAACTAGGCTTCCCGACCTCCCGCATTGATGTCTTGAATGAAACCCAGCTAAAAATTTCAGTCTTGGAAGAAAGAAGGGAAAGAAAGAGCCAGCCGTCCTATCTGCCCGTCGACATCTTGCTTGCAGCGAAGATCGACCTGTGATCTGTCAGGTGTCTCCCAGGAAGGCCCGCAGGCCCGAGCCTGGGGGAGTCAGAGCCCTGGAGCTGCCTCCACCCCTCAACCCCCCCCACCCCCTGATCTGTCAGGTGTTTCCCAGGAAGGCCCGGAGGCCCCAGCCTGGGGGAGTCAGAGCCCTGGAGCTGCCTCCACACACCCCCCCTCCGCCCCCCCCCCCCCCCCTCATTAC
>NW_006159632.1:4659270-4698392 GCF_000334495.1 Tupaia belangeri chinensis
CCAGCTCATTCATTAAGCTTGAGCGCTTGGGAAATCGGGCAGATACCTCCAGGCCAAGCGCAAGTGTGCATTTTGTGTGTCAGAGTCCTCTTTACTCTTCAGTCGCCTCTTTTCTGTCCCCTTCCCCTGTGCGAGTTCCCTCCTGGTTTGCTTTGGAAGGTGGCTGTGCCAACCCAGGAGAGCCGGCAGGGTGTTTTTTAGCCCGTGCCCCTGGAGAAAACAATACCTATTTTTTCGTTGAGATGGAACGTCAAGATTAGCACAATCTGGTTTCCGGTTAGCACAACCTGCTTTCCTTTTAGCGCAGTCTGACTTCCTGGAGGAAGTGTCCCTGGCCAGGGGCAGTGAGGTCCGGGTTTTGTAGTAGGGCACAGTGTGGTGAATCGTGTGTCCCATGGGGGAGCCCGACTACCTGTGGAGAAGGATGGCTTTACTAGCTTGCTTCTGTGAGTCCGAGCCAGGGAACTGCCTGTTCACCTCGTTGTGGGGTTTCAGTTCTTCCAAGGGTGCTGGGAGGAAAATGAGAACTCGCGGGCATAAACAGAGAGCTTGCCGGATGCCAGGAGCTGTTGTGAGCGCTTTAGGACCACTGTCATCAGTCTATCAGACAGCGCAGCACCTTTCTCAGAAAAAGAAACAGGCGCAGTGAAATCGTCACCACCTTGAGGACCCGCAGCTTTAAAAGAAAGAACCAGGGGGACCAGCAGTTAGTGTAATGGCTATGTCGCTGGACTCCCATGTAGTCGACTGCAGTTGACATCCCGACCCGGTGGCTTAAACTCACACCAGGCACGTGTGTGTGCGTGCCCAAGATCCCGAGAGGAGAATGGAGGAGAAGGGATTGCGGCGTGGTCATCTCCCCCGGGGGGGGGGGGGGATTTTTCTCTTTTTGTGTCTCTCTCTCTAGCGCGCGCGCGCGCGCGCGCACACACATTCACCTGAAAGCAAAAAGTAAAGAAAGAAAGAAAAACCTCAAAAAAAAAAAGAAAAAGAAAGAACCCAGGTAGCTGGGCTCCAAACTAAGCTTTGGTCTTAACGACTGGGTGGTTGTAGGTAGGAAAAGACATCTACAGTTTTTTTTTTTTTTTCCCTTCCTAATTTGATACAGGGTGCATGCACTTGCCAGAGAGAGAGAGACAGAGCGAAAGTGAGAAGTCACCCCCACCCTGGGGTCGGGATGGCCATGCCACAGTCCCTTCTTCTCCATGGTCCTCTAGAGATTCGGGGCACGCAGTCACATACCTGGCATGTTTTTCAGGCGGCCGGGTCCAGGACTCAAACCTTGCTGTCAGTCATGTGGCATCTAGCCACCTTCACCGTCACTCCTCCTGGCTGGCCTCATCTGCAGCATTTTACTAGCATCCATATGCACTGGGTAAATCTTTCCTTCCCTTTCTTCCCACACTCACGCGGTGCTCACTGGCCAGAGGAGACCCAGATTCTGGGCAGTGGAAGATGCGTATCGACGAATGTTACAAACTCGATCACAGTATTGATGTGGGTGGCTCATTTCATCTGTGGCACTGAGCTTAGGCCGGCATTTGAGAATTCTCTGGGCCTGCTTTGACTTACATTAGGATTTCTCCCCACACAAAGATAAACCAGGCTATCAGAGGGCTCCTCCTGTGTGCTCCCCTGTCCCCTCAGACGGGGAATGTTACCCCATGTTCAGAGGGCGACCACTGTAGCAGGAAGCTTTGAGCAAAATCTATATAAGTTTGAATTTATCTTTTGATCCCCCTACATAGCACTTGTTTCTGTTTGGAATTTAGAAGGGCCTCTTGCAAATGAGTGGCATGAGTCTCCCAGACCGAATGTCCTGGAGGCAGCAGCAGGTGCTCACTGGGCAGGGCTGCCAGGGCTCTGGCTGCTTCCCTTCGCTGGCTGCAGTCTGACATGAGGCATCTCTGCTGTCGCAGGGGCTTCTGCAACACCTCATTTCTGCTCCCTCCCCCGGGATGACCGTGTGGGCGGGACTCTGTCAAACCTGCTCCTGTCCCTCTCTGTCCTGGGATACAGTGACAAATTCGGGCTTCATAGCCTAAGGGGTGGCTGATGGTCTGTGTTCAGAGTGCCATTGGGTCCAGATAAGGGCCGGGATCCAGAGCTCACAGTCACATAGACCTGGCCCACCTGCCACCTCGCTACCTGCCTGTCCAGCCGGCCCCAGAACCCAGGGCGAACGCAGTAGCAGGACAGCGTTTTAGAGTGCCCTACAGCTTTCAGTCAGATGGCCAAGCGGATGCCTGCTCGGGTCTGAAGCCCCGCGCCCTCTGACCAGTGGCATGTGTATCCCTGTAAAACAGCTCCCGGTGGCCGTAGGGGTGAGGATGGTGGCTGGTGAGAGCCTGCCAATCAGAAGACAGCACGCTGGCCGTGACTAGTGCACCAAGCTCACCAGCATCCAGGGGAATCCGGATCCCTGGACACAGCCTCATCCCACATAGCCTGAGCCCACCCTGCTCTCCTGCTCGGGTGGCAGGTGTGGGTGGCCCTGGTGCAGTTTCAGTCTGAACTTAACGCTTCCTGGACCCCCTGAAGGCTTTCTCCTCTAGCACTTCTTTTTCCTTCTTATTTCAGAGAGAATTTTTGCTATAGGGCATATGTACCTGCCAGAGAGACAGACAAAAAGCAAGAAATCACCCCCCCCAGGGGAATTGGCATGTCGCAGTCCCTTTTCCTTCATTCTCCTCTTGGGATTCTGGGCATGCATGCACATACACCTGGCGTGAGTCCTAAGCCGCCAGGTCTGGGATTCGAACCGTGGTCGACTACATAGGCGTCCAGCAAGGTAACCATCACGTCATCTGCTGGTCCCTCCTCTAGCACATTTTTACATTTCACTGTTTCATTTGAGAAATGTGTAGCTACAGACTTGTGATCTTGACTTTAATCTCCTGTGGAGGGGTTAGTGTTACCCTTTAAAAACTAAGAACACGACATAGCCGTTATGCGACTGCTGGTCCCACCTGACTGACTTTTAAAGCACCTCCCTCCACAGTGCACTTTGGTAGAGGGTCAGTTTGGGCTCATCTTATCTTTCAGATAGGATAATATAAGGTTTATCGAAGTAGCCGAGGTTTTCTTTTTTTAAATAATTCTTTTATTGGGGACCAGCAGTTGCTTAATGGCTGTGTCGCTGGACTCCCATGTAGTTGTCTGTAGTTCAAGTCCCAGACCTGTGGCTTAAACTCACGCTGGGCATGTGTGCGTGCATGCCTAAGATCCCAAGAGAAGAATGGAGGAGAAGGGATTGTGAGGTGGCCATTCCCCCTGAGGGGTGATTTCTTGCTTTCTGTCTCTCTGGCGAGCATACGTGCCCTATAGCGAAAACCTCTCTGAAAAAATTATTTCATTATTTTAAAATTAGCTATAGGTCATGTACACTTACGAGAGAGCGAGCAAGCCAGCCAAGCCAGGTCTGGGACTTGAACCACGATCAGCCATATGGGATATGGGAAGTCCAGCGTCTTAACCACCATACCACCAGCTGGCCCCAGAGTAACACAGTTTTAATATTTTTGATTTTGGGTGAATACTTCCAACATTTTCTTCCTGTTATCTTTTTAATTTTTACTTTTTTTCTTTTAAGAGAGATTTTTGCTATAGGACATTTGTACTCATCAGAGAGACAAAAAGTGAGAAATCACCCCCGAGGTGGGTAGGCCACACCACGATCACTTCTTCATTCTCCTCTTGGGAATTTGGGCATGCATGCACATACACCCAGTGTGAGTTTTAAGCCACTGGGTCCGGGACTCGAACCACAGTTGACTACATGGGAGTCCAGTGACAAAGCCATTATGCCATCTGCTGGTCCCCATAACTACCTGTTTGTAAGCTTGTGATTAAGAACTGTTCCACACTAGCCCTGGTTTCATGGAAATGTTTTATGTGGTGTTCAGTCTGACTCATGGTCCAGCTCGGTGCAGGGGACTCGCCTGGCACAGGTGTGGGTAGGCATTCTTCCCAGACGCTGGTCCTCCTGTTTCCAGAAAGACCCACCGCCTCCTCTGTGACTTCCTCTGCCCTGTTTGGGATCCCTCTGTCACTAATGTGCCCTGTCACACCTGGAGCTTTAGTGCTCTGGCAGAGCTGTGGTGTCGGACGGTGCGTCTGGGTCTTAGGCATGTTTTCGGCTGCTTAAGGCACGTGCTGCTCTAGCAGCTGTCTGTCGTCTCTTCAGCTCATGTACAACCCAGGCTGCCAGGCACCATATGCTGAGGCCTGGCCACTCAGTCTGGTCACGGCTCCCTGCGCTGTCCTGTTCGTGGGTTGGTGCGACGTGGTTTGCTTCTGCGCCTCTGTTCCTGTCCTGGGCAGCCCGCGCCTGCTCTCAGCGTTACACTTTACTTACTATGTTTGTGCTTATGGGTAGGAGAAGATAGTTTTGTTCAGGTTACGTTTGAGCTTTGGTGAAAAGCCATCTGTCTTCTAAGAGACCTTTTCCCAGTCCTTATTCTTACGGGTTAATTGTATGTTTACTTTAGAATTTAATCCCGAGCGGGCAGTCTCTATTTTCAAGTTGTGTTTTGATAACTTACACATCTTAGGTATTGATGGATAATATTTCACTAGAATAAATGAAGCATATACATTCTTTTTTTAAATTAGTTCACTTTTTATTTGTTATTATTCTTTTTAATTTGATGAGAGAAGGGGAGAGAGAGAGAAAGTGAGAGAGAGAAAGTAAGAGAGCAAACTGCCGGGTCCGGGACTCCAGCTGTGGTCGGCCATGTGGGAATCCAGCACCTTGACCGCAACGCCACCTGCCAGCCCCAGAAGCATATACATTCTTCAGGGAATTTTCCCTCTTTTTACAGTCTAAAGAAAAGGACCGCTGGGGACCCTGCATGGGGGCCATGGAGCCAGGGGCTGCACACCACACTGACAGTGGTGTCTTGTAAATGCGGAAATTGGTACAGCTGAATGCAGTGCGCGTGGACCCCACATTGCCGCCGCTCAACCTTCAGTCGTTCTGCCTTGAGCTACCCTGATTCCATCTTCCCGCCCAGGTTCCCTCCCTGGGACTAGAACTGGGCACCCTACCGGAAGGGCCCCGCCAGCGCACTGTGGAGAGCTCCGCACACCCTTCCTTGGAGCTGGAGCAGGTCAGCAGCTGCCGACTTCTTAGAAGCTGGCCATGGGTTTGCCGCTCACAAGCTGCCAGTCAGCTTTTGCTTGGAGACATGACTATGACAAAAGCATGTCTCTTACACTGCCATATTCTCTCCTCACATGGAGGAGATGACCTTCTTACCAGAAAACAGCAGCCAGAGACCCTCGGTGCTCCACAGCCTGGCCAGCACCTGCTGCACCACGTGCGGCCCTGCCTCGTCCAGCCCTCCTTGCGCACTGGCTCTCATTCCCTCTTGTTGTCCGCTCATGCACTGACGGTCGTCATGGCGACCACCTTGAAGCCAGAAGCCAGGTCAGGACAGCGGGTCCCTCCAGCCACTGTGTGCCTCTTCCTTGCACGGCGGGATTCCAGAGGAGCTGTTTGTGTGCACTGTCCACTTCTCTCCCGGCCCTTCCGGTTAGCTTTGATCCCGGTCACTGCCACAGAGCTGCTCTTGGGGCAGCTGTGTGCGAGGGCCAGGAGGGAGGAGACACTGGAAGGCGTGTGGTACCCAACGCTGCACAGGCTTCGGCAGGACGGTTGCGGCAAATGGCCTGTGGATTTTGATGCCGGCGTCCGGGCTCTGCTCTTCATCCTGGGACCTTGGGCACCTTCCTTAGCATCGAACTTGCTGCTCCCTGTGTCTGGCGGGCACAGCAGGTGTTCTCCGTACCAGGGCATGAGGACCAAAGAGAACGTGGAAGCACTTGGAAGCTGCCAGCCACCCTGAAGGCCAAGACAAACCTAGGGGAAGTTGAAATGAACAAAGAAGCCAGGAACGTTAGCCTATCCGCGCGTGCTCGCCGTTAGAAGCCCTTTTCTGGGAAGAGGCTTTTTGTCCTTCCTCAAAGTGGCCTTTTGTGGGTGTGTGGTGGTGGTTGTTCTCATACCACAGAGGAGGGGACTGCGGCTGAGATGCGTGAAGGACCTGCCCAGTCAGGTCACCAGCGAGAGGTCAGCTGAGTCCGTCTGATTCCCGGCCTGTGTGGCGCACCTCCGTGGCTGCAGAGCCTGCGGTGTCTCTCATTCCGTATGAAGTCAGGGAAGAACAAAACAAAGGCCTAGTTCTTCAGAAATACTGATGAAGGTTTTTTTTTTTTTTCTTTTCCTAAGAATTACTTATTTGATTTTATTAATTATTATTTAATTTGCTGTAGGGCACATGTGCTCATAAGAGAGCAAGCCTCCAGGTCCAGGATTCAGACATCAGTTGGCCAATGTGGGAGTCCAGCACCTTATCCACCACACCAGTACTGGTAAAGTTTTCATTGGAAAAGTGAGAAGAAACAAATATTTGACTTCCGGAACAAGGAAGTATAGTTAAATGTGAAAATCATCATTATAACTCTATGTACCACTTTATGGCCAAGATGTTTCAAATTAACAAAAATATTTATATATTTAAGTGCTAGAGGGTGTGCGTGCTAGCCAGAGAGCGACAGAGAGCGGAGTCACCCCCCAGTGGGGTGCGATCACACCACAGTCCCCTTTCCTCCCTGTCTCTCCCCTGCTGGGTACACGTGCACATGCGCCTGGCAGATTTTTAAGCTGTAGGAGCTGGGATTTGACGGGTAGGCTGTGTGGGATCTGGTTCCACTAACCAAGTGGCTATAGGGCTGACCTGAATTTTTTTTTTTAAGAGACATTTTTTTGCTATAGGGTATGTGTACTTGCTGGAGAGACAGAGAAAAACAGAAACAAAGTGAGAAATCATCCCCCAGCGGGGATGGCCACACTACAGTCCCTTCTCCATTCTCCTCTCGGGATCTTGGGCATGCGCACGTATGTGTCCCACGTGAGTCGTAAGCCTCTGGGTCCAGGACTTGAACTGCGGTTGATTACATGGGAGTCCAGTGACATAACTGTTATGCCATCTGCTGGTCCCCGACCTGATGCTTCTTTTGAGAGGTACATTACCAAGTTGGTTTCCTCTTGTTTCTTAAGTATCTCTCCCACATGTGGTCAGCTCTTCCCTTAGACACAGCTTCTTAGGCCCTCTTGGTGACCTCACCTAGATTTCGTCCCGTCATCCTGATTGGTTAATGATGACCGGATTCACTTCTGTAGTTGTCCCCTTTCTGCAGAATTCCCTCCTGCAAGCTGTGTAGCTTCCCATTTACCATTGTACAAGGCCTCACCAGACCTGGGGTCAGCTCCTTCCTTCCCTCCAAGACCTCCTCTGTAAACTTCCTCCCTCCATTGACGGCGCTACTCCCCGAGTGGCACAGACCAGACACCTATGCTCTGTCCCCTTCCCAAGCCTCATTTCCTCATACATCCATTTTCGTTGCTGCGACTTCTAAGGTCTTTTTAGACTCACCCTCCATTTCAACTCCATGGCCTCTGCCTTGGTTCAGACTTGTCATTTTTCAACTGGCTTCAGGCTTTCCTAATAATTCACCTTAGAAGCCAGCAGGTGGATGGACTCGAGTCAATGGACTCCCCACATGGCTGACCGCGGTTCCAGTCCTGGACCTGGTAGCTTGTTTTCTCACGTTCCCTCCCTCTCTCTTTCATCCCATCTCTGTCTCTCTCTGGTGAGTGCATGTATCTCATAACAAATTAGATAATAATAATGATAGATAAATAATTATTTTTAAAAACAATAATTTACCTTAATCAGTTTTTCTAGAAGTACAAAAAGATGGTTCAATTGAATGTATTACACTTTAAAAAATATACCAACAGCTTTTTTTTCTTCCCTTTTAGAGAGATTTTTGCTATAGGGCTCATACACTCATTGGAGAGACAAAGAGACAAAGAGATAGAAAGTGAGAAATCACACCCCCAGAGGAGATGGCCTTGCTGTAGTCCCTTCTCCTCCATTCTCCTCTTGGGATTTTGGGCATGCATGTACCCATACCTGGCCTGAGTTTTAAGCCACCAGATATCCAGGACTTGAACCGTGGTTTACTACATGGGAGTCCAGCAGTGTAACCATTATGCTATCTGCTGGTCCCCAACAGTTCTTTTTTAAAACAAATTTATTTATTATTAATTATTTTTGTTTAATTCACCAGGGAGAGAAAGCGAGAAAGCAAGCCACCAGGTCGAGGGCTTGAACTGTGGTCAGCCGTGTGGCAGACCAGTGCCTTAACCACCACACCACCTGCTGGCCTGAATGTATTACCTTAATAAATCACAGGAGAGAAATCATAGGATCATCTTGAAACCTCAAAAGGTACTTGCTAGAGTTCCTAGCTTTCCTGACTGGAAGTGTCTGGCACAGTAACGGGAAGAGTATGTTTTATCTGGTAAAATATACCAGCCTCAGCGCACACCCGGCATGGAGCAGCTTTCCACTAGACGCTGATAAACGTGACGTCAGAGGGTTTCCAAGTGAGGCGTGAATTGTAGGAGCGAGCAGGTTGTCTGTCATCACTGACGGCTCTGGGAAACCTCATTCCGTATAATGAGATGCTAAGTGAGTATCAATACTAAAAGACCTCGATAGCAGTACACACAGATATTGTCAGCAGGATAGGCGGAGGCATAATGGAGCGTCGAGCATTCGGTAATGTGGGTAGGTAGAATACTCAGCTCCAGCCATCGGACGAGGTTTGCAATAGGTGGTAATTTCTGCTTGGACGGCTGTCCAGTGTTACAGCCTCCCGGGAAGCCTCATCTGTTAAATCCCTGGCTTCCTCCAGATCCACTTCAGTTGTTATGGTTAAGGGCATAGTCTTTGGAACCAGACTGGAGTGTGGCCTCGAGCAGATTACCAGAAGTCCCTCTGCCTCATTTAAGACAGGGTTTTATGGGACCAGCAGGTGGTGTGGTTAAGGCACTGGACTTCCCCATGGAGTTCCATGGTGCAAGCCCCAGTCCCAGTGGTTTGAAAATCATGCCAGGCATATGTGTACGTGTGCCCAAAATCCAAGAGGGGGATGGAGAAGGGACTGCAGTCTGGCCGTCCCCCCGGAGGTGATTTCTCACGGTACTCTCTTTGGCAAGTGCATGTGCCCTATGGCAAAAACGTAAAAATAAATAAACTTTTTAAAAATAGGGATTTGCAATGGGCTGGGGACTGAGGAGGGGTGTGCTGGGTGACCAGACCGTACGGAGGATGCTTTTCTCATGCACATACGTGCTCTGGCACAGATAAAGAAAACGTGTATTCCTGAGCCCTAAGACCTGCTGAGTCATTGAGCCCAGAACTAGCTTTAAAACTCGTGGAGGGTTATAAGGGTGCCTACCCGTGGTAGGGACCAGCACCTATAGCTGGTGTTCCTGTCTCCGCAGGGCCACTTATGCTCTCACTGGCACTTTCTGAAAAAATTTCTTTCTTTAATGAGTGAGAGAAAAAGAGAGCACCCCTTGCAGGGTCTTGATGCCACGTCTACCCTGGCTTCAGCCAGTCTGAGGTCACACGCATGTGCCCGCCGTACTCGGGGTGAGCTCCAGACGCGAGCCAGAGCCTTCCTGGTTGGACTCACGGCCTCACCCACTGCACTGCCATCCAGCCCCTCGTAGCTCCTACCTGCCGTGCTTTGTGTTTCTCTGTGTGCCTCTGGTTACCGCCAGTTTCCTCCTGGACCGTATATCTCTGAGTGCAAGACGGGCCCCTTCTGGCTTCGCCCACACAGGGTGACAGTGACAGGAAGGTCGACAACACTCAACAGAAATGTGTTGGGCCCCTGGTTATCAGCCAGCTTTCTAAAATCACAACAGACATGCACAATCTTACATGAAAGTTAGAAGGTTTCAGACAGGTTACTAAAAGACTCAAATAGATAAGTTTCATTTTATCGAGTAGGGTGCTGGGCTCCCACGTGGCCATTCGAGTCCCAGACCTGGTGGCTTGCTTTCTCATTTCCCCCTTCTCTCTCATTCTCCCTCACTCTGGCCCTCTCTGGTCAAATTAAAATAAATAAATAAAGTTAAATAAAATTAAAAAATCGTAAAGAAGTCAGATATTTCCCCATTAATCTATCATTTTAATGCAACCCAACTAAAAATCATAACTGATTATTTTTGTTTGTTTTGGAAGTTTAATAAAATGACCAAAGATGATCTGAAGAAAGAATTTTTTCCTAATAGGATATTTTTGGAAAGAGGAGTGATGACTTTACATTCAAATGTATGCATTTATTGTAAGGCTTCAAGAACTGAGACAGTCGGACGTCGGGTCTAATCAACAGATCACTGGAAGAGAGTAGAAAGTCTAGAAACAACAAAAAAGCATGCTTGTTATAGAAAATGAAAAATGTTGGGACCAGCAGATGGCGTAATGGGCATTGCTCGACTCCCACATAGTTGACTGTGGTTCAAGTCCTGGACCTGGTGGCTTAAACTCACCCCGGGTGTGAGCGTGCCCAAGATCCCAAGAGGAGAATGGAGAAGAAGGGACTGTGGCGTGACCATCCCCCCTGGTGGGTGATTTCTGTCTTTCTGTCTCTCTCTGTCTTTGTGGGGAGCACACACACCCTGTAGCAAAAACCTCTCCAAGTACTTTTTTTGGGGGGGACCAGCAGTTAATGTAATGGCTATGTCGCTGGACTCCCACGTAGTTGACCGCAATTCGCGTCCTGGACCCGGTGGCTTAAAACTCTCTCTGGGCGTGTGTGCGTGCATGCCCAAGATCCTGAGAGGAGAATGGAGGAGAAGGGATTGCTGCGTGGCCATCCCTCGTGGGGGGTGATTTCTCACTTTCTGTCTCTGTCTGTCTGGCAAGCGCACGCGCCCTGTAGCGAAAAAAACTCTCATAAATAAATAAATAAATACCTCTCCAAAAAAATGAAAATGAAAAATCTTTAAATGAAGGTCTAGTCAGGCGTCAGGTGCTGCTAAGATACCGTGTTTCACAGGCTGGGGCGCCGTGAGAGGCCCAGGGTCAGCTCCTGGTCTGACCTACAGGCGAGGGACACGGTGGGCACCTCTTACCCAGCCACAGGGGAGGCCGAGGCAGGATGATGGCGAGCTCGAGGCTGGCCTGGGCATCAGTGAGACCGCTCTAAATGTGAGCCCAGTGTGCTGGCTCATGGCTGTAGTTCCAGCTGAGAGGATCAAAGCACATTGAGACCACAACGTACAAGTACTAAAAATTGTAATAATCCCACTAAGTTTACGTTTAAATAATGTAGAAAAATTTCATGAAAAAACATTTGTATTGTTAAGTTAAAAAGATGTCTACAAAGCATTACCTCTCATTCCGTTGTCAACCTAATAACAGTAGCATGACAGTTTTTAATCTCACGTGTGCCCGGGCCAACAGGTGGCATGGTGGATAAAGTGCTGGTCTCCCTCATGGCCAACCACAGCTCAGGTCCTGGACCCAGCAGCTTGAAAATCATGCCGGGTGTCTGTGCATGTGTGCCCGAAATCTCTGGAGGACCCCTGTGGCATGGCTATCACCTCCTGGGGGAGAGATTGCTCGTTTTCCCTCTGTCTCTCTCTGGCAAATGTACACATGCTATGGCAAAAATCTAATAAAAAATTACGGAATCAGTGGATGTTGTAATGGTTACGTCACTGGACACCTGCGTAGTCGACTACGGTTCAAGTTCCAGGCCTGGCGGCTTAAAACTCCGGCCAGGCATATGTGTGTGTGTGCCCAGGATCCCGGGAGGAGAGTGAAGAAGAGAGATTGCGATGTGGCCGTCCCCCCCGGGTGATTTCTTACTTTGTCTATGTTGCTCTGGTGAGCGCATGTGCCCTATAGCAAAAAAAAAAAAAAAACTTTTAAAAATTACACTAATAGCATTTCCAGAAAGAAGAAAAGGAAAAACAAAACAAAACAAAATCTTCAATGTGCCAGAAACTGTAGCCCGTAAACTACATAATTCCTTAAATCTCATCCCCCACCCCCAGTAGACACTGATCCTGTTTTACCAATGAAACTGAAGGTTCCAGTGGCCCAGAGCTAGGATGTAGTGACAGGCTTGGAATTTAAACCTAGAATTACCACTCTTCTTTACATATGCCAACGTTTTCACAGTGGTTTTCGGTGAATGGTGCTATTCTACATGAATTTTATTCTATGCTAAATGACTTATTTATGTTTTTCCATTTTTTTCTACAATGAACATGAAATTCTACTATAAATTAAAAAACAGTCGGAAAAAAAAAGGTCGGTGCGGAAATTAGAGAATCATGTGTCAGAGCTATTGCAGAAGTTGGATTTAAGTTATTTTAAAGATTTGTACTTTTTTAAGTCTAGAAGCAGGTCCCGTGACTGTTGTGTGTTGTGAAGGTGGCATTCCAGTGTGCGCGGCGTGCCACAGTGGACTAGCCATTGGGAAGACAGATGAGTAGGAGTCCTCACTGCCCTGTGCTGGAGAGGCCCGGGTGACAGGCCAAGTGAGCAGAGCATGAGTTTATGAAGAGCCCCGCTGGCCGGTCAGCCCGGCTGGGCCTGCAGTGTTCAGGCCTGTAGTGTGATGGGAAGGGTGTTGGGGTACTCCGAGTGGAGTGAGGTGGACCTTCTGAAACAAGCGGCAGGGGCAAGTTGTTCCTGTGTGCTGGGACGGAGGGGCAGATCTGAGCAGACAGCAGCGTGGGCGTCCTCTCACGCAGCAGCTGGATTTGCTGGGATTTATCCCAGTTAGGTAAATATGCAGAAATGTAAGTCAGGGATACTCATTAAAACACTTTATATTGGGAAAAAAAAAAAGGGCAGAGATATCCTGAGTAGCCGGTGGTGGGGACTGCAGCCTGCATTTTGTTGCCTTTGTGCTGTCCCGTTCTCTGCCCTGTCTAAACTGCCCGTCCCGCTAACCCTGCTGTGTCTTGTGGAAGTCAGCACCCCAGGTCGGTAAGCGTGCCGCCGCAGGGCCTTCTGCTTCCGATCGCGAAAATGTACCCCATGGGAGTTGAGTAAGCCGTAAGCTCCTCGAAAACACAGATTTGATTTTGGTATTATTTTATAGGCTTTTGTTTCCCTGAGATTGTTCCTTGAACGTAACTTCCTGAATGTATCTTTTCAACAGTGAGATTCACTTAAAGCAAAGCATCCGAAAGCAGACAGTAATTGGGCAGCCTCCGTTCACAGCTGGTGCAGCTGCCCCGGGACCGGATGGGACGTTTCCAGCCTCCCCTGGGACCCCTGCCCGCGGAGCAGCCTCGCCCGCTTCACCCTCTCCCTCCTCGGGCAGCCGCCAGTCCGTTCTCTCTGGGTTGGTCTTTTCTGGACGTGTCCTGCAAGTGGCGTCACATGATCTGTGACCACTATGGGTGTTCTGGGGCCCTCCCTGTGGTGACGTGTGCCAGGACTTCATTCTTTCCTGGTCAGATGGGACACACCCCGGCTCGTGCATCTGCTCACCTGTCAGGCGACAGTTTTGCAGTGCCCGCCGCACTGCGCTCTGTACAGGGCTGTCCGTAGCTGCCTGCGTCCCGGTTTTCAGTTCTCGTGAGGCATGTCTGTGCTGAACTTCGTGAGGAACTGCCATCCTGTTTCCCACAGCAAGGCACAAAGGTTGGCTTCCTGACGTCCTCGCCGGCCCTTGCTATTTTCTGTTGTCTCGGTCACCGCTATCCGAGTGGGAGTGAACCTCGTGCTTCGATTTGCATTGCCCTGATGAGCATTGATGCCGGGAGCCTTTTCCTGTGCGTGGTGACCATTCGTGTATCTTCTTTGGAGAAATGTCTCGTCGAGCCCTTTGCCCATGTCTGCGTTGAGTCCCCTTTTCCTGGTGGAGCTGTAGGAGTCACTTACACGTTCTGGATGCGGGCCCACTAGTGCGTCTGTCTTTACATCGGCGCTCCCTGGCCTTCGTTCTTCCTTTTGTGATTGTTTTAAACCTGTGGTAAATACTCCAGATTAAGGAAGTCCAACCGAAGGGGTCCCCAACTACATTAATTCCTCCTGCGTCGCGAGGGGCCCTTGGAAATAGCGCCGTTTCTGGTCTGTTGCCTGGAAGTAAGCCATAGCTTAACCAGACCGCACTGCACCAAGCAGGAAGAAAAACTGGCGTTGCTGTTTCCAGAATGGTCGTAAAGACAGAGTCATAATGGATGTGTGGGGTACTCGTGCTGTGAAACATTGCACAGCTGCAAAGATAGGAGACCTGATGCCTATTATTATTTTTTAAAATTTTACTGTAGAGTAAATGCACTTGCCAGAGAGAGAGACAGAGAGAGAGAGAGCTAGCAAGAGTGAGCATCTAGAGGGGATGGCAATGCCGCGATCCCTTCTCCATTCTCCTCTCGGGGTTTTGGGGATGCATGAACATGCACTGGTGTATTTCCCAAGCCCCTGGGTCCGGGACCTGAACCGCACAGGCAGCATGTGGGTCTCGCTGCTGTGGGTGCCACTTACCGAGGCGCCACTTGCTGGCCCCTGCTATTTTTACACTTGTTTTTCTTTTCATTTTGTGGATTCTTAAAATCCCAATTTCTAATGAAGCACCTATAAACATAACTTCAAGGTGAGAAGAATAACAAAGACTATTTGCTTTTCAGAGTCATCCTTTTTGAACTTCCACGATTCAGACTGTGAATCCAAAGGGTCGGCACCCTGTGACTCTCTGCTTTCCCTCAACACCGAAAAGATTCTGGTACGTGTCTTCTCACCATGCCTTCTGTGTCTGGAGCCAGCCCGGCTGGACGAATTCACCAGGTGGAGGGCACCTTCGTTTACCATAGCACTAGCACCCTGCTGGCTCTGTTTGGAATGTGGAGGCAGGTCATCAGATATTTGGTCACATTGGAATTATTACAGCTTAGGAGTTGGATAGCCGATCACTGGCCCTAGGACTTTTTTTTTTTTTTTTTTGGAGAGTTTTTGCTATAGGGCGCATCAGAAGGGGAGAGACCAGAGAGACAGAAGGCAAGAATCCCCCCCCCCCCGGTGGGGGGATGGCCACGCCGCAATCCCTTCTCCTCCATTCTCCTCTTGGGATCTTGAGCACGCACGCACACGTGCCTGGCATGAGTTTTAAGCCACCGGGTCTGGGACGCAAACCTCGGTCGACTACGTGGGAGTTCAGCGACATAGCCTTTACACTAACTGCTGGTCCCCAAAGAGATTTTTCTTGGGAGCAGAAGCACTAATGATAAGGGGAAGAAGCAAATGAATTACCCTATAAACTGTTCCTTTTTACTTATTTTTCTCTTCCATGAGAGACAGACAGACAGACACCCTTGACAGAGTCCTTCCACACCACGATCCTCTTCTCAGCCTCCCAGCCACCAGAAGCCCAGGCATGGATGGGGGCACCCTGTGTCTTCTGGTCAACCCAGGACCCGAAGCTGGGCCTCCCTGTGGCTCTGGCGGCACATGGTGCCATCATGGCTGGGCCCACCAAGTGTGCTATTGAAATACATGGTTGATTTGACCTAAAGCAAATATTTTCTGGCTTCCATTTAAGTCAGATATAGATTCGATTTTTTTTTTAAATATAGGTTTTTAAACAAGTTTTATTTGTGATAAACTGAAATGCACATTTGGTTCTTTTTCCTTTTCCAGAGCCAGGCCAAGACTATTGCCGAGCAGAAGAGATTCCCGTTTGCTACTGACAATGACAGTGCAAATGAAGAGCTAGGTAAGACCTGAGTCCAGGGATGCTCCTGTGGATGGGCCTAGCATTTAGGATTCGATGCAGAACAAGGAGGGTGGTGGGGGAGAAAGAACCTGAGACAGGCTCCACCCATTCACACTCTGGCATGCTTGGGGTATTTGCATAGGGCATTTGCAAGGGCATTCAGAGCATTGGGCTCTCCTGAGGTTTCATGATTATAGGCCATTACCAAAAAAAAAAGGTCTGGATGGAGTGCTGTTTCAGCTCTGTGTTTCTATGGAAATTGACAAATACGGTCATGAGCTTTTATGAACTGTCACCATAACTCTAACAGTTATTAATGTGCTGTCGTCCAGCGCGAGCCAGAGTCGAGAGCAGAATAGAATCCCAGAACACCCACTTTAATCTCCTGCGTGATATTAATGGGATAGCCAGGCTGCAGTTTACGTGGGAGGCCGGGCAGGTGTGGTCGGGTTTAAGAAGTGGGCGTGGAAAATGTCGGCCATTGAAACCTGCAGATGATGTGTTCGTGGCACATGTTAAAAGGCTGGGTTAGCCAGTATCCAGGCTGTGCTGGGCGTGCCTCTCGGTACCCTCACGAGCTCGCACTTGAAGGAGACGCAGCACGGTCTCAGGGCTGAGCTGAGCAGCTGGACAAATGTCACCGTGGCCACATTCTCACTTGGTGCCCCGTCGCCCCTGCAAGGATTTAAAATGCTCATTTATACATATCATTTTACCCTAGCATGGCCAGGTACACTTTATGTTAAGGCTCAGTGCTGCTTACCGTGGTTCTTTTGCTCTGTAAGAGATGGCAGCTGAGTGTGGACCATTTTAAAAGTACTGATTATTTTTGGGGGATGTTATTTGAAGAGGCTTCGTAGGGTAATTACCCTTTAAAGTGTCAGATTTGGCCTTTTAAAAAGTTCTGGGATTCTGTTCATCCTCCTATGTATTTCTTAAGCAGTGAGTTAAGGGGCTAGAACATCGTCAGGCCTGGTTTGTTCTCTAAGAACAATTCCGGTAGACCCTAGAGCGGTGTAGACCGCCAGTGGGCTTTAGGCCTGTTGTGCCACAGTGATTTTCCCGGGAAGATGCTATCTGTCAGCGTGAGCATTGCTAGGAGGCGCCGAGTTGCTGGTTAGTGGGGCACAGCGGGGGCCCCAGCTACCCGTTTTCCCTTTATGTCATTGGTTTCCCACCACAGAATTTAGGTCCTAATAGTTATTTATATACGTGCGACATTTGGATTAAGATTATTTATTTTCAGTGGATGTTTTTGGGTATTGCTCATGAAATATTGACTTTTAGTTGGAAAGACTTGAGACCTGCATTTGATTTTATTTCAGTGAAATTCAGTAGCCTAGCTGTGAACAACAATGTAATATGTTTCTAAAGTACAAAATTTATCTCCTAACATCATATTTGTTTTAATGACTAACTCGTTTGTTTATTCAGTAGATATTTACTGATTGTGATAAAATAGGAAATTCTAAGTAGTTAGCTTTTTAAAATTTTTTTTGGAGAGGTTTTTTTCTACAGGGTGCATGCACTCACCAGACAGACAGAGACAGAGAGACAGAAAGCGAGAAATCACCCCCCAGGGGGGGATGGTCACGCCGCAATCCCTTCTCTTTCATTCTCCTCTCGGGATTTTGGGCATGCACGCACACACACCCGACATGAGTTCTAAGCCACCGGGTCTGGGACGCGAACCGGGGTCGACTACATGGGAATCCAGCGACCTAGCCATTACGCTAACTGCTGGTTCCCAGTAGTTAGCTTTGAAAGGAATCTTGTTTATTTCTACCATGAGAAAGAGAGACAGAAAGAGAAACTGAACCCCCCCACAGGGTCGTCACAGCATGTTCCTCCCCCACTCAGCCAGCTGAGACCAGGGACACGTGTGCACATACTTGCCTGACATTCTCTCGGTGACCTTGAGGTGGTGACCTGGGACCTTCCCCGGGGCTGGCATCACTAAGCACTGCATCACTGCCGCCACCATCTGCCTGGAAAGGAATCTCTAAGAAGCTTTCCTAGAGATGTTTAAGACCCAGAGAAGAGCCTGGGGCCCCCACGATCACAGGGCCCGGACCCGAGCCCAGGTCCTGGCTTTCTGGTACATGGTCTTCCTGCATTCATAGACTGCGGCTATGTGTCGTACTTGTTCACCTGATGTTACGAACGTCAGGCCAGGGCCAGCAGGTGGTATGAAGGTATGGCCGACAGCACAGTTTGAGTCCCAGACTTGGCGGCTTGAAAAATCACACTTGGGATTTGAGGCATGCCCACTCATACCTAGTGTGCATGCCTCAAATCCCAAGAGGAGACTTGTAGGAGAAGGGATTGAGGTGTGGCCATCCCCTCTAGGGGGTGATTTCTTATCCCCCCATGCCCCCCTGTGAGCTCATACACCCCATAGCAAAAACTTAAAAATAAAAAGACAAAACAGGGACCAGCAGATGTCGTCATGGTTACATCGCTGAACTCTCACGCAGTCTACCACATTTCAAGTCCTGGACCTGGTGGCTTGAAACTCATGCTGGGTGCATGTGCCTGTGTGCCCAAAATTGCGATAGGAGAATGGAAGAGAAGGGATTGTGGCATGGCCATCCCCCACCCCGGGTGAGGGGGTGGTTGATTTCTTGCTTTCTGTCTCTCTCTGTCTCTCTGGTGAGCACACACACCCTATAGCAAAAATCTCTAAAAAAAGAGAAACAAACAAACACAAAACTTCAGACCATTTTTCAGTCCAGTCCAGCACACAGCCTCGGTTTTTACCAGCACAGGGTTGTTTGGGAGGTCGGCCCGGAGCAAGCAACCTTCATCTCACTCCCTGTTCCTTGTCCTTCTTGAGGGCTGCAGGCTCCATTCCTTGTTCGCAGGATGGGCATACTAACTGCTCCCAGATCATGGCAGTAGGACATGAGTGCCCGTAAGGGCCCAGGGCTGTGTATCTCCTGCGGTTGTTCTTCCCAGGATGACTGCTGTCCTTGCCACCACCCCCAACTTGTCTCCAGTCACCTGGAGGTTCGCTATCTGAATGGCGCCCATTCTTACCATTCCCAACATGAGTTTGACCTTATTTTATTTTTTCAAGGAAGCTAGGGAAAAAACAAACAGCTCAATTTTTATTTACTTATTTATTTCTTAGTTTTTCTTAAGGGCACATGCACTCACTGGATAGAGACAGAGAAGGAAAGTGAGAATCACCTCCACGGGGCTTGGCCACCCTACAAGCCCTTCTCCTCCAATCTCCTCTTGGGAGTTTGGGCATGCACACGCAGGCAGCTGGCATGTTTTTCAAACTGCTGGTCCGGGCCTCAAGCCGTGTTGGCCATGTGGCCATGTTGGAACTGCCAGCCCCAAAACAGCCCACGTTTTATTTGAAAGATGCCCCTAAAAAGCTCTTATATTTTATGATGTTAATTTTTAAATGCATTTTTTCCAGGGTATTTATAAAGGTCTTTTATATTTCTATTGCAGTTTATGTTTTTACTGCTTTTATCCATCAAGAAATACAAATTCTTTTTTAAAAAGTCCATTTATGTACGCATTCTCTGTGAGCATGTGTGAGAGGGAGAGAACATGCACACCCACACCCCAGCAGGTCCCGAACCCCTGAGCTCCCCCTGGCTTTTATCTGGCCTCAGAAGATGGGCCAGTGCATGCCTGGCATACACAGGGAGATTGCAGGACTCGAACTAGCAACCCTCCCGTGTGGGATTGACTCACAGCCCATCCAGGCCCATAAATTTCCTAATGAGAGTAAGTTTTAGCTGCCCATCTTCTTGAACACCTATTAGGTCCTAGAATTAGAGGGTATTACAGTAAAGCTTTCTTGAAAAGAACTGTGATCAAAATAGTCATAATACTGAGTGCAGAACAAAATGTTTTTCAGAAATTTGGGGAGATTGAGAGGGGACAGATATTAAAGATGGAACTGTAATTTAGAATATTCAATTTTATTTCAGAGAGAATTTTGTCAGAATATTACCATACTTTAAAAAATGCTCAAAGTGGGAACAGCAGTTGGCATAATGGCTATGTTGCTGGGTTCCCATGTAGTCGACTGTGGTTCAGGGCCCAGACCCGGTGGCTTAAACTCACGTCAGGCGCATATGGGTGCATGCCCAAGATCTTGAGAGGAGAATGGAAGAGAAGGAATTGCAGTGTGGCCATTTCCCCGGGGACGGTGACTTCTCGTTTTCTGTCTCTCTGTCTTTCTGGCGAGCGCATGCACCCTTTAGCAAAAACCTCTCCAAAAAAAAAATAATAATAAAAAATAATGCTCAAAGCTCTAATTTAAAATACCATTTTTCTAAACAGTTTGACCAAAAACTATATTCCTCTTTAGCACGCGTACACACACACACACACACACACACACACGCGCGCGCGCACACATTTGTTTTTTAGGTTTTTGCCATCGCTCACTGGAGACAGAGAAAGAGAGAGGGAAAGTGAGAAGTCGTCCTCCAGGGGTGATGGTCGTGGCAATCCCTTCTTCTCTGTTCTCCTCCTGGGGTTTTGGGGACACACGCACATGCACCTGGCGTGAGTTTCAAGCTGCTGGGTCTGGTCTCAAACCATAGTCTGCCATGTAGGAGTCCAGTCCCTTAACCATCATGCCACCTGCTGGCCCGTCTGTAGTGTATCTTTTGAGTAGTGCTTTGACTGTTCTTTGAGTGAAGTGGGACAAAGACTGGCTGCCCTGCAGGGTACATGTCTTCCGCAATTACACACCCCCGCACACCCCTTACACCTGTCACCTGTGCCCCTGCTCTTGTGCTTCCTGCGTAGTTGGGGTAAATTCCGCACTCCAGCAGTTGCGGTTGGGATGCTGTTTGAGCACTTCTCATAACACTTGCAGGAAAATGGCATCGCCATGGGCTGTGGATGGCCTTTCAGGCTGTTTACCAGCTCTTTGACATGTAGAGTGGCAGCAGCATGGGGTTATTTGGGATTTCGAAGTGAGTAATGGAGTACTTGTAGGCAGGTCCTCTATAGATGACTTTAATCGTTGAAATCTAGGTTGGGATGCTGTTTGAGCACTTCTCATAACACTTGCAGGAAAATGGCATCGCCATGGGCTGTGGATGGCCTTTCAGGCTGTTTACCAGCTCTTTGACATGTAGAGTGGCAGCAGCATGGGGTTATTTGGGATTTCGAAGTGAGTAATGGAGTACTTGTAGGCAGGTCCTCTATAGATGACTTTAATCGTTGAAATCTAGGTGGGACGGCAAATGGAGTTAGAAAGAGATAAGTACTTCTTGTAGGCAGGTTTTCTATAGATGACTTTAATCGTTGAAATCTAGGTGGGACGGCCAGACTGATTAGCAGGTGCTGAGGGATGGCTGCGGAAGAATTTGGTGGCTTCTCATTAACTTCTAGGGGTTTTTTTTTAGCTCCTTCCAGTCCTCAGTGCCGCCCCATGAGCTGTAGCAAAGCACTTAGTTAGCAGTTCTAGCCCGAGCTCCTTGATTCTGCCCTTTAATGTTTCTGTGTTTGTTTCATAGCTATTGCTTATGTGTTGATCGGCAGTGGTCTCTATGATGAAGCAATAAGGCATTTTTCAACAATGCTTCAGGTAATTTTTCTCGTTACTTATTTTCAAGTGTACGGTCATGACAGCTGTGGACTCTCGCATAACTTAGTGTTGCAGTGAAACACCTATTTTAAGATGATAAAGGAAGGAAGAGAAATCAGAGCTGACTGAGCACTTTCTGGGTGCTGGACATCTGACAGGCTTGCATTTGGTCTTTGCAAAACGACTTTCTTTCTCTTTTTAGAGAGAGATTTTTGCTATAGGGTGCATGTGTTCACTGGAGAGACAGACAGAAAGCAAGAAATCACCCCCCGGGGGATGGCCACATTGCAGTCTTTTCTCTAATCTCCTCTCAGGATCTTGGGCATGCACACATGCACCTGGTGTGAGCACGTGGTGTGATTTAAAAGCCACTGGACAAACCATGGTCGACTTCATGTGAGTCCAGTGCTGTGACCATTATGGCATCTGCTGGTCCTGAACGACTTTATTTTGGAGAGGTTTTTTTTTTTTCCCCGCCATAGGGCATGTGCGTTCGCCAGACAGACAGAGAGAGACATAGAGACAGAAAGCAAGAAATCACCCCCAGGAGGGATGGTCACACTGCAATCCCCTCTCCTCCATTCTCCTCTCGGGATCTTGGGCACGCACGCACACGCACCCGGCATGAGTTTTAAGCCACCGGGTCCGAGACGCAAACCGCGGTCGACTATGTGGGAGTCCAGCGACATAGCCATTACGCTAACTGCTGGTTCCCCTGAACGACTTTATTTTAAATGAGGAAATGGAAATCTCATGAGTCAAGCAATTTGCTCGTAGTCTCCTGACCCTCCAAATAAAAATTCTAAAAAAACAGTAGTGTCAGGTCACTTACCTTTCTACCACGGTATCTCCCGTGATGTGTAGATGCTGGAAATCCTTGGAATTCCAACTCCTTTCCATATAGGAGTTGGTCCGCATGATTAACTTAATTTCCACCAAGGATTTGTTTCTCTCCTTAAGAAGTGTTACTATGAGAGTCCTTAGTGGAAGTATCGGGCCTTTACTGGTTGGTGGCTATGTTAAAGTCTAGATAAAATATGCAGATATCCATGTGTGGGTGGAAGAAGAGACTCATGGCACCCAACATCATTGGCCTATGTCTTGTGCCGTTATCAAACTGAATTCCCCAGAGGTGCTTAAGCATTTAGGAGTTGTTGACGTGTCTGTCCACACAAAGGGGTATAGTG
Source organism: Tupaia belangeri chinensis (assembly GCF_000334495.1). NCBI lineage: Eukaryota > Metazoa > Chordata > Mammalia > Scandentia > Tupaiidae > Tupaia > Tupaia belangeri. The sequence continues at coordinate 4,681,630 of NW_006159632.1, forward strand.
ATGAAGATGGGAATTTTCAAGTTGGCGATAGCCAGTTTCTAATCACTCTGCTGCTTGCTACCACATTGTTTAACCTCTTGGGTTATGGAGATGATAGTAACTACTTCCAAAAACGTTTCTTTTCAGTTTGAATGAAATGTCTTATGACGTGTGCAGTAGCCATTGCCTGTCACACAGTAAGTGCTCAGTAAATTCTAGGCTCATACTACCATTCTAGTATATGTGTGTTAAACTGAGAATTAACAGATCATCTGTAATCCTATAGGTAGACTTAATTTTGAAACATTCATTTGCAAATTTTAGCTGTGCCTTTGTTTTACCTTTTTAATAATAGGATCACTTACATTGATAATTCTGTCTTCGTTCTCAAAAAATGTGTTGAGATATTTTAGTTGTTTGTGGTCCTCAGGTCTGAGCAGCTGTGTGTTTAGGTTGTCTATAAGATAACATTCTTCAGTAGAATTTAAAATACAAAGAGTAGATTCTAAATGATTTAAAATCTCCTTTCTGTTTGGTGTCACAATATTATAAAAGGTAAGTAAGCACTTTTGCAAAGTTAACACCTGACCATGGTCTAAAAGGGAGTTTCTAATGAATTTGTAGAAGCCAGTATTGGTTAATTGGTGGTGACGAACAGCAGAAAACAGTAGGGACTTGCAGCTGTGCTACCATTCCATTCCACCTTTGAAAATATTATTACCATTATAGTTGAAGGCAATATAAAGTTATTAAAGAAAAATTTATATAATAAGAAACTTCCTAATTCTACTACTCTAACATTATTCTTAATTTTTATTACCTTTTAAAAGTATGCATTGGTGTTTCATTTAATCTGAATATATGTACCATTTTGTATTGCTTTTTCACTTAATTTTATACTGGCTTTCAATATTTCTCTAAAATCTTATGAGTTAATGGCTCTATAATATGCCTTAGTGTCGGTTCGTTTATAGTTGTAAAACTTTACTCTTGCAATTGCATTCAGAGAATAAGTCAGAATCCTACTGTTTGTACAAAGAAAAGAAAGTGATCCAAGGGGGAATCTTTTAAAAGTTTATGAAAAATGTGTATTATGAGAAACTGTGGCTGGATCTCAAAATTTTTTGCAGCAAAATAAACTTGTACTTAAATCCCCTTTTTACGAACTTGTGGAAGCCCCCTGCCCACTGAGATGTCCCACTGCATTTTCATCGACCTGTGATGGGAAGAGTTGTTTGTCGGGGAGGGTTTTTCTGAGAATGTGTGGGTGGTACGGTCGGCCTGCTTTTTCATGATTCCGGCTATTGGTGGGACAGGATGGGGCTGTGGGAGAAAGAGCTTGTGGTCGTGTGTAACAGTTTACACGCCAGCGAGCGTGCCTTTAGCTCCTCTGCTGCGGCTGTTCTGGGACTCCCCTGTGGTTGCCTTTTTTTTTTTTTTTTTTTTTTAGGGTGCGTGCACTCACCAGAAAGACAGAGAGAGACAGAGAGACAGAAGGCGAGAAATCACCCCCGGATGGCCACGCTGCAATCTCTTCTCCTCCATTCTCCTCTTGGGATCTTTGGCATGCACCCACAGGTGCCTGGCGTGAGTTTAAGCCACCGAGTCCGGGACTTGAACCATGGTCAACTACATGGGAGTCCAGCGACCTTGCCATTATGCTAACTGCTGGTCCCTGTCCTTACCTTTCATGTGTTTCCCAGCTGGATCCACGCTGTGGCATGCCAGGGAACAGGACAGGTTCCAAGGCATCCAGATAGAGCTTTGTCAAAATTTATCATCTTTTTTCAGATATATAATTATGATAAACAAATGCAAAGATTTGGTATTAAATGCTAAGGTTGTTTTCAAAAATTTAAACAAGAAAGTTGATCCTGCTTTTCTTGACAAAGCTTTTTTATGCTGGGTTTTATGTTTGAAATTGATATGCCCAGTTTCTGTTTAAGAGTTTCCTGTTGATTTCTCCAAATTCTTCTTTGAAATTTTTTTGCTGTAGGGCGTATGTGCTCGCCAGAAAGACAGAGGGACAGAAAGCGAGAAATCACTCCCCAGGGGGATGGCCACGCCACAATTCCTTCTCCATTCTCTTCTTGGGATTTTGGGCATGCACGCACATGCACCTGGCGTGAGTTTCAAGTTTCCGGGTCCGGGACTCAAACTGAGGTTGACCATATGGGAGTTCAGTAGTGTAAGCATTACTCCATCTGCTGGTCCCTCTCCAAATTCTTGATAGCTGGTGTCAGTAAGACCCTCTAGAAGGAGGGGGTGGAAAATGTCCAAAGATTGGTTTTTGCTTTCCAGTTGACCAAAGCTCCGTTTCCCACTGTGAACCATAATTTCCATGGGTCTGTCTCTTTAAATCACATTTTATAAGTGTAATCCTTTTTTTACGTCCAATTGCTCTTCCTTTTCTTTCTTTGGAAATTCATTGATGAAATTTCTTGCACTAACAAAGTTGATTTTTATCCCAACCAACCTTTTCCTGCCCCTTGTCTGAGAATGAGAAATGTGAGGAATCTTTTCTTGATTGGTGTACACCACTTGTCACCCTCCGCGTTATAACCAAACCAGATAACGCCCCGAGAATCGTTTCTGGCGATCTGTGCTGGTCTGTCTTTGCCCGTTCCTTGCTGGACCTTCCAGATGTGCACAAACTGTTCTTAAGCCAGTGACATCCTTTCACAAGCCTTCCAAGTGCCGAGGCTCCTACCCCGACTCTCAGGTTTGGTTGAGAGTTACCGCCATAAAGGCCAGCACAAAGCTGCAGAATGTGGATCCAGTCCACGCCTAGAAAGCTGACAGCCAGGGCCCAGCAGGTGGCATGGTGGTTGGGGGCACTGGACTCCCACATGGCTGATAGCAGTTCGAGTCCTGGACCTGGCGGCTTGCTTTCCCACTTTCTCTCTCTCTCTTTCTCTCTGTCTCTCTCATGCTGTCCCTCTGCCCCTCTCTGGTAAAATTAAAATAAGATAAATAAAGCTAAAAGTTAAAAATAAAGTCAAATAATTATTAAAAAAGAAATAGAAAGCTGATAGCCAACGGGACTGTGGGGACTTGGGTGTTTTGAGTCACTATTTGGTAGATCACGTACAAAGAAATCCAAATCTACAGCGCAGGGCTCCTTGATCCCAGAGCGACCTTTTGGTGTGAAACTTGCATATCTTGTTGGCCGAGCTGCTTGTCAGGGTTGCGTGCAGCCACTGAGACAGCTCCACGGTCGGTGTCCATTTGGCTGCCCCGCCCTTGCCGTTACTTTGACAGGCCGTGAAGGGCAGCATGCTCCCTGAGCGTCCGGGTTTCTCACGGGGACAGCTGCAGGTACAGGAGATGGCCGTTTGCACTGGAAGCCCGCGATCCTGACAGATTCTGAGTCGGCGTCTCGATGTGCCTGCTCGGAAGTCACGTCCCGTGAGTTAGGGCATCAGTAGCAGGGCTGTCGAGGGGCAGACCCTCCTCCTGTGCTCACTGCCGCAGTGGTCCCTGTGCCAGCCTGGGTGACAGGAGAGCGTCGCCAGTTTTACAAGCACTGCCTCCTTCGCTGCGCACCGTGTGATCTGGAGGCCATCTGCTCAGATCCGATTCTTGTAGAGCTGAATTTTTAAAAGAACTTTGTTCTTATTTTACATTACCAAACAAATTCAAAAACTTCCCTCTGCAGGCTGTTTTTTAAAAATCCTATGTAAGTGGGGCCAGCAGGTGACATGGTGGTTAAGGGTGCTGGACTCCCACATGGCGAGCCGTGGTTCGAGTCCCGGACTTAGCGGCTTGCTTTGTCACTTTCCCTCTCTCTCTCTCTCTCGCTCTGTCCTTCACTGGTCAAATTAAAATAAATAAAGTTAAATAAAATAATTCTTAAAAAAATCCTATGTAAGTACACGTGTCCCTCACGTAGACAGCGTCTGCCGCTCATACGTTGTTCATGTGCTGATGGTTTTGTGCTATTCATTGTCGAATCTGGTGACTTTCCAGTTAGAATTAAAAAGCCAGCCTTGTGGTGCAAGAATAAAGACCTGTGAAGTTTAATAGAGCCAAGGATAGTATGTTAGATGTGGTCTTCTTGAGGACTGAGACATCTGCGTGGACACAGCTCTAGTAAGATAACTATCCTACCATACCAGGGTTTTGCCATTGTATGAATTAAGTAAAATAGGAGGAATAGGATAATGGTTTTCTAATTAGTTTTAACTCATTTAAAATTCTGAAAACCAAAAAAAAGAAAAATCTGAAAACCTTGGTGTAGTGGTTGTGTCTCTGGATTCCCACATGGCCAACCATGGTTTCAGTCCTAGAGCCAGTGTCTTGAAAATCATCCAGGAGCATGTGCGTGAGTGCCTGAGATCCCAGGAAGAGAATGGAGAAAAGGGGATTGCAGCATGGCCATCCTCCCTGTGGGCGAGTTCTCACTCTCCCTCTCACTATCTCTCTCTCTCTCCCCAGCCAGCTCGCACGCCCTATGGCAAAAACCTCTTAAAAAAAATGAAACTCTGAAAACCTTACTAAATAGAAATAGATTTTCATGGTGAAGAGTATTTTTTTTTTTTTGAGAGGTTTTCACTATAGGGCGCATGCGCTCGCCAGACAGAGAGAGACATAGAGACAGAAAGCGAGAAATCACCCCCCAGGGGGGATGGTCACGCCGCAATCCCTTCTCCTCCATTCTCCTCTCGGGATCTTGGGTACGCACACACACGCGCCCGGCGTGAGTTTTAAGCCACCGGGTCCGGGACGTGAACCGTGGTCGACTACGTGGGAGTCCAGCGACATAGCCATTACGCTAACTGCTGGTTCCCATGGTGAAGAATATTTGAAAACTTGGTATTCTGAGCCCAGTTTGTTTATAGAAATAAACATTGGTATTCGGTTGAAAAAAATTTATTATGGCACTATATGGAAATGCTTTTTTAAAGAATTATTTAATTTATTATTATTATTATTTTAATTTGACCAGAGAGAGATAGAAAGAGTGGAAAAGCGAGAAAGCAAGCTGCCAGGTCTGGGACCATGCCACCTATCAAGCTGTACAGAAAAGTTTTGACTTTCTTTTTCTTTTTCTTTTTAGAGAAATTTTTGCTATAGCGCGTGTGCACTCACCAGAGGCAAAGAGAGAGACAGAGAAAGAGAAAGTGAGAAGTCACCCCCTAGAGGGGATGGCCACTCCACAATTCTTTCTCCATTCTTCTCTCAGGAATTTGGGCACACACACAAACGTGCCTGGTGTGAGTTTCAATCTACCAGATCCATGACTCAAACCACAGTCACCAAAATCCAATACCTTGACCACTATGCCACTTGCTGGCCCTGAGTTTTGACTTGTTAACATCCAAAGCTAGTGATAAAAAAAATCGTAATAATTAGGACCAGCAGTTAGTGTAATGACTATGTCGCTGGACTCCCATGTAGTCGACCGTGGTTCGAGTCCCGGACCCGGTGGCTTAAACTCACACCGGGCACGTGTGCATGCATGCCCAAGATCCCGAGAGGGGAATGGAGGAGAAGGTTTTGCAGCGTGGCCATCCTCCCTGAGGGGTGATTTCTCACTTTCTGTCTCTCTGTCTCTCTCTGGCTTTCTGGCGAGCGTACACACCCTATAGCAAAAACCTCTCCAAAAAAAAAAAGAAGAAAAATGTAATAATTAAATAAAGTTGTATCAGTTTTAAACAGTAATCAAAATCTTATTTAAGTGTAGTAACATGACATGGTTAACTATAAATATAATAACCACATGATTGCACATCTTTCTGTTAGGAAAACCTTCTAAGAATAAAGAGGAATCCCAAGAGAGAAAACCCAGATGCTTACAGATACACATAATGCTGGCTCAGTGCTGTGTAATGACCAGGCCACGGGTGAGTCCAGGACGGCCTGTGGGGCACAGACCCAGACCTGGAGCCAGGCGATGGCAGCTGAGGTCAGAAGATGCCAGCGTTCAGATATTTTATCTGTCAGGAACTTCCAAATGGCTGTTACTTGTTTTTGTTTTAGTTTTTAAGGGAGATTTTTGCTATAGGACACGTGTGCTCACCAGAGAGACAGAGAGGCAGAAAGTGAGAAATCTCTTGGGGGGTGGCAGGGAGATAGCCACGCCGCAGCCCCTTCTCTTCCATTCTCCTCTTGGGATTTTGGGCACGCCCAGTGTGAGTTTTAAGCTGGTAGGTTCAGAACTCAAACTGGTTGACTACCGGAGTCCAGGAACAACCATTACGCTATCAGCTGGTCCCAATGGCTGCTGTAAAAACGCTGCAGGTATGACAGCTAAAGACCGCCCTGAGCCACTCACTGGGTGCGTCCTCCGTAAAACTCTGCCTTGTGAGGGCCCTGACTCTGGCCTCACCCCTTCCGCTACGCTCCACTCCTCTAGCCACGCTGCCCTGTTCGGTTCACCGTGGAGAAGAGGCTCAAGGAGCTGACTTTGACCTGACAGCCTTTAATATTCATCGGGGTTTTTCTTGCCGCCTCAAACATGGCCACGGTGTGGCTGAATAATAACTGCTGCAGGCCGAGACCGACCACGCTCCAGGCCTGTACTAGGAGCCACAGACTGTCTTCCAGTGGGTGACAAGCACACTACAATCTAATGACATGGTCGGAGAGCTGCCTTAGCGGGGCCGGATCCCGGGGCTGTCTGCTAGCACCTTCCACTCCAAGGGCTCCAAGCCAGCCTCAGTCCCTTCCTGCTCCCTCCACACCCCCCAAGTCATACCGCACACTGTCCGGCTCAGTGGATGGCTTCCTGCTGCTTGGTGACAGGAGCCCCCGTGCTGTCCGCGTCGTTCTAAGCTGTCTTGGTGTTGTGTACTTCCGCAGTGTCCCCAGTCTGTCCGCTTCTCTCCCACCCACACCCAAGGCACTGCCGTCTGTCAGCTGCTGCTGCACGTGTCGGCTCCTGGCTGACCTCACGTCCACTCCCTCACGTCCTGCACACCTGCTCACACACACCCCCGAGTACGCATCACGTCTGTCACCCGGTCCCTTGCTCCAGCCTCATGTTGGAACGATACGTGTTCCCTGCTTCCCTCAGGGCCTGCACACAGCCCTTCCCCTCCACCCGGCCCTACCCGCTTCCTGCCACTCAGGACCCAGCTGCCTCTCCCGTGGGATCCTTCCTAACCTTGCCTTGGTCTTGCTGCATTTTCTAGAAGCATCATTCTAGCACTCACGAAGAGGTACCTTCACATCCTGTGGTTCTTTGGCTGGGTTCCATGAGGCGGGATGCTGCTGCCCCCAGTGTGGGTTTTGCTTGCTGTCCCTTGCACTCGGTGACCATGCGTGGCCATGTTTGAGGCGGCAAGAAAAACCCCGATGAATATTAAAGGCTGTCAGGTCAAAGTCAGCTCCCTGAGCCTCTTCTCCACGGGAATCCAAGCAGGGCAGCGTGGCTAGAGGAGTGGGGCGTAGCGGAGGGGGTGAGGCCAGAGTCAGGCCAGTGGACTTGCAGGGCATTGCTAGCTCATGGAACCCAAAACCACCAACAGTAGGCCCCGAGGAAATACCTGGCGAATGAGTGAGTGAGGCCACATAGTGTGCAGCAGGGACAGAGAAGGCAGGCTTACTCTCCAGGGGAGTCCAGGAGTCTGGGGAGAGGTTTGTGCAAAGACTTAAAGGCTGGAAGGCGTTTGCTGGGCTCAGAGACGATGGTGGGTATTTCAGAGAGAAGGGCTTAGTGCTTAAGTTGGGAAAGGCCCTGAACTTAGGCAGCCATGTCTTATGGAGAGAATTCGAAATAGTTCCCATCACTAGAGTATGAAGCGTGAGTCGGGTACAGGTGACGAGGCTGAACAGAAGGGCTGGAAGACCATGGGTATCTTCTGCAAAGGCATTTAGGATTACCTCATTGTTTTCAAAGTGTGGGTCGCTGACCTTTGGGAGGTCCTGCAGTTAATCAGCAATCCAGAGCACCACTTTTTTTTTTTTTTTTTTTTGGGGGGGGGGGGTTTTTGCTTTAGGGGGCATCCACTCCCACGAAGGGACAGACAGACAGAAAGTGAGAAATCACCCCCCAGGGGGGATGGCCACCCCGCTATCCCTTCTCCTCCATTCTCCTTGGGATCCTGGGCACACACACACATGTGCCTGGCGTGAATTTAAGCCCAGCCACCGGGTCTGGGTCTTGAATTGCGGTCGGCCACATGGAAGTCCAGTGACATAGCCATTGCACCAACTGCTGGTCCCCAGATTACCACTTTTTAAATAAGGAGATACATCAGACTAGAAAATATCTGTCCCAGATGACATTGTTTATAGTTCTGCTATGTCTAACTTAGAGACTGTGTGTGTGTGTGTGTGTGTGTGTGTGTGTCTGTGTGTGTTGCATGTGCATACGTGCGTATGGGGTTGCAGTGTAAAATGTGTCTTGGTGCTCGGGTTAGCATGGGGGAAAAACATTTTGAGTGCCGCTCTGGTGAGTGTCGGGAGCCATTGATCAGTGTTGGGGGAGTGTCACTCTGATGTCAGTGTAGAGAGACACCTGATGCTGTGTCCGGAGGACACGTGGGAAGACAGGGCAGTGGGTACAGTGGTCGCAGGGGCATGGGTGGGAGGAAGGCTTACAGTGGGCTTGACCGATGGGGAGGGGGCGGGCCCTAGGCTGCGTGGGACCCAGTGAGGTGGCCGGGCCCTGTGGGCTCAACAGGTCGGAAGCGAGTGCCAGCCTTGGCTGTAGCTGCTAGGATTCAACCACGCCGTAGGATAACTGCTTACTTACACCTTTTCTGAGCCACCTCTTGGCCACCTGGAATGAACTTTGTCTCGGGAGAAAAGCTGCTTGGATTCAATATTTTGATAACAAGGCTGAGTGCAGGTCTCATTCTCTGGAATCATCATCCCAGAGGCGGGCCCTGTTAGTCACCGTCTGCCCCCAGCCTGGCCAGCAGCCCATCCTGTGCCTGCTCTGTGGCTCCTGGTGTCACTGCCTTGGAGAAGCACAGGCCTGTCACTTTAAATCCGACTCTTCCCCTCCCCTGGCATCTGGATCCCCTTCTGTCTGCTTGCCCGGTCTTTCTTTAAGGCAGGAAAAACATTAAATGTTGCAAGTGGTCATCTCTGGGGGAAGGGGAAGGGCTATAGGGTGCCTTTTACCTTTTGTGCTTTTCTTCACTTTCTAAGTTTTCATGAGGAAACATACATTACTTAAAACGTGTACGTGTAGCTGTCTATTCCTAGTTATCTTTTTCTTTACCGGGGGAGGAAGAAGGACAGAGACCATGCAGGAATCCTTGATGGGACCTCGCAGAGTCGTCACCCTCCTGCCTGGCCTCCACACCAGCGCGATCCCAGGAGCATGTGCTGGTGTGCTCAGCCGGCCTCGGGACCAGACCTAGGCTCCTCTGTGGCTTCCAGCCTCTCAGGTTGCGGGACTTCCTGCATGCCACCCTGACTGGGCCAAGATGTACATACATATATATGTATGTTTAATTATAAGCGAATACATGTTTTACACAGTTTTAAAGAATTTTTAAAAAAATTTTCTAAATTTTTTTAGGTTTTTGTCATAGGGCTTGTGGGCTCACCAGAGAGAGACAGTGAGAGAGAAAGGGGAAGATAGCCACACCAGGGAGGATGGCTACACCACATCCCTTCTCCCTCACGCTCCTCCTGGGATTTTAGACACACACACACACACACACACACACACACACACACGGCTAGCATGATTTTCAAGCTGTCAGGTCCAGGACTCAAACCACATTGGTCATATGGAAGTCCAGTGACTTAACCACTATGCCACTTGTCGGTGCCTGTTTTACACAATTCTAAAGTATACAACAATTTGTTAAGCACAATGGGAACACACCTAGTAATCTCAGTCCCCAGAAAGAATTACCGTTAGTATATTGGAGAGGTTTTTTTGAAATGCTTATAATGGCCCATGCAGTCACCTGTAACTTATAACTATATTCTGCAGGTCTATAACTTGTGCTTTCCCCTTTGGCAGAGCGTAGATAGCCTGTTTTTGTTAGTGTTGTTGTTGTTGTTTGTTTAGTTTGCTTTGGCATAGGTACATGCACTTGCTAGAGAGACAGAGAGAGAGGGTAAGAGATCACTCTGTGGGCGGGGTGGCCATGTCACATGTCACAGTCACTTCTCTGCCTTTCTCCCCAGGACTTTGGGCATGCACATATCTGCACCCAGCATGTTTTTCAAGCCTCCAAATCCAGGACTTGAACAGTGCCCTAAGCCATGTGGGACCCAGCTGCCTTAACCACCACACCACCTGGTGGCCCTCGACAGCCTCTTGCCAGTTGCACATGAAAAAAACAACACGTGAAACTGCAGGGGGCTGGAGGGTGACTCGACGAGAAGGCGAGCGGGTGTAGCGATGATGGGTGAGTCTGTGGCAGGCCGCCGACTCGCGCCTCTCGTCCGGGCAGGCCGCTGGTACTGAGTCAGTCAGTGAGAAGAAAATGTGGGCTCTCTTTGTTGGAGCTCTCGGTGTCCCGAGCTGGCAGTCTGGAATTGCCTTGTCGGGTTTTTGCAGTTTTTCCATACGTCCCACAGTCTGTCTGCTTGTGGCCAGTGGCTCACCAGCTCACCGTGACAGACAAACCTCACTCTATTCCAGTAACTTTTAAAAAAGCATGGCCTCCTCTTCAATATTTTTCCCGTTTACTCATACTTGAAGTAGGAGTGTTCTTTTTCCTTTTCTTCCCCCCCCCGCCCCCCCAGGTTTTTGTCATAGGGTGCGTGCACTCACCAGAAAGGAAAGAGACAGAGAGAGGGAAAATGGAAATCTCCCCTGCAGAGCTGGCTGACACCCTGTCTCTGGTCTGGAGTGAAACAGTAGGTTGGTCTGTCAAAGGCCTGGCCCTGCCAGTTCTGTGAGATGTTAGCAGTGTCAGAGCTCCTCCAGGGCTTTGTCACTCGGGACTGTTCACTCTTTTTCTTTTTTGGGGGAGAGGTTTTTGCTACAGGGCACATGTGCTCACCAGAAAGACAGAGAGACAGAGAGACAGAAAATAAGAAATAACCCCCCAGAGGGATGGCCACACTGCAATCCCTACTCCTCCATTCTCCTCTTGGAATCTTGGGCACACACGCACACGCGCCCAGCGTGAGTTTAAGCCACCAGGTCTCGTGGTCGACTACAGGGGAGTCCAGCGACATAGCCGTTATGCCATCTGCTGGTCCCACACTCTTCTTTCTTAATTGTATAAGAAAGGACACAGCAGGGGGGAAGCTGCAGAGGCTAAGTGTAGACAGGGGCCTGTCGTTCACTCCCGGAGAGGACAGTTACCCCACTAAGCATAAACCGTGTGTAGGGACTCGACAGCTGGGCTGACAGATAGTGGCTGTCCTGTGAGATAGTGGGAGACAGAGCAAGAGGGCAGGTTGCAAAAGGGGTGCCGACCCCGAGTGTAAGCACCGGGTTCATCTCCAGCAGATTATGGCGTAGACGTACTTCTCAGCCTCCCTGTGATGGCACTGAGAGGCCCTTTCCTTTTCAGATCATTTCATGGCTGTGTGGAAAGAAGCCAGCTAGTGAGGGGCATTACCCAGGCCTTGACTCCCATCTCTCTGCCCCTCTGTCCCTTCTTCGGTAAGACATAATTGCGGATGCTGCTGTTCTTGGGCTCGTTGAGGGGATTACATGTTAAATAAGCAAACTGTGAAAGAAAGAAGCTGGCTCCGAACTGCTGGTTCCTGCCCTTTCCCTTTATGTTTTACCTGCTCAGTGCGAAATTCTTACTTGTCTTTCTTTCTTTCTTTTTTTGGGAGATGTTTTTGCTATAGGGTGCGTGCGCTCGCCAGACAGAGAGAGAGACAGACAGAAAGTGAGAAATCACCCCCCAGGGGGGATGGCCACGCCACGATCCCTTCTCCTCTATTCTCCTCTCGGGATCTTGGGCATGCACGCACACGTGCCCGGCGTGAGTTTAAGCCACCGAGTCCAGGACGTGAACCGCGGTTGACTACGTGGGAATCCAGTGATATAGCCATTACACTAACTGCTGGTCCCTCTTACTTGTATTTCAAGTGAACCTGAAGACACAGACTTTGCAGGTGGGGACCGCGGCGGACCTTGGTGTGTGGTAGCACGAAGCAGAGCTTCACTCGCGGCTTTAAAGTGCTTTGAGCAGAAACGACTCTTCCTTTTTGTGTATAGTTTTTGACGTGTTTCTGTTTTGGTCTGACTAGGAGGAGCCTGATCTGGTTAGTGCAATTTATGGCCGAGGGATAGCCTATGGAAAGAAGGGACTGCATGTGAGTATGCGATAGCTACGCTTGCATAGTGCCACCGCCCCACATGGCCCGCATGCTGCTGGAGCCGCTCACTGTGTCCAGGCCTGGCTGGGCACCCGGCGCTGCCCTTCCAGTTCACGGAGGCGCTGAGTGTGGATGACTTGCCCAAGGTCCAGCGACCCATATGTGGTTGGCTGGGGGCTCCTCCCAGGGCTCCTGACGTAGTTTAGATGAACTGGGCACAGCAGAGACGAGAATGGGCCCGCTCCCCTACAAAGCGTCCACTGGCCAGGCCAGAGGGTAGGCGCCGACAGCGCGGTGGGCCCTAGAGTCCCGCTTCCTCTCACCCCCACTCAAAGCTGAATGAAGAAACCCAAGGTATTTTTTAGCGTGTGAAATTTATGTTTGTTATATTCCACACTTTTCACAGATAGCTATAGTGCCTGTGTTCCTGTTATCAATTGATTGCCCTTATTTCTCTGAGGAAGGTGGGAGGAGGTTATAGAAGGCATATTTAACCCTGCGTACTATGGTGTCAAAGTGGGAACTTTGGAGACGATGCCATCTGTTGTGGAACGGGTTAAGGGTCAGCTCTTCAGAGCCGTGGTCGAGAACAGAGCACACTAACATTTTCTATCTATTGTTCTGGGTTGTCAGGAGAGTCACAACACGGTTTACATAGGAAACAGAAAACTCTGTCATGATTCCCGATGACCTAATACACTAGAAATAGTCACTTAAAATTGTGCTTTCAGGGAGAAATAGTACTTTCATAATTTTTGCAACAAAGTATTAAAGTCGTTAACATTTTTATTACACATTTTTGTTAAAAATGTATTAAAGTTCAAAATATACTAAGCTAGGGCTGACCTGTTGGGGAAATTTTATGTCATATCTGTACATTCCAGTTCACCGAGGACTGAGAACAAATTCTGAGTTGGGGATGATGGTGGGTTTTGGATGGAAACAACACTACATAGCCCCAATAAATGACCAGTGTTAAAATTACCCTAGGACAGGTCAGAGATAAGCTGCTGCATCCTAATTCTCATCTTTAGAAATTTTATATCTCGATGTGAAATTTGCTTGTGCCTTTAAGGAAAAGTTACACATGCATTTTCAATATAAAAGCAACCCACATAATGTTAGAGAACTAACGGGGACTTCTTAGGGTGCGGGGTCCAGGCCCCAGGGTTTTGGTTGACCCTTTCTGACCCCGTGGGCTGTGGCCAGCATCATATCACATGCCCCGCCCCTGCAATGTGGTGATCCTGTGTTTAAATAAGTGAGTGCCGCCTATTCTAGTGACAGGTGGGAGACCCAGCGTGCTCCTGGTGGAGGCAGTTGTGCAGAGTTACATAATTACCATACCGTGACTTTAGGGCACATCCCTTTTGCAGAATCAAGTTCCTATTTATTTCTTAGCTCTTAGTTATATTGTTACTAAATTGTTAGTTTTTCAGAAAATCTCTTCCACCTGGTTTCGAGTAAGTGTGTCTCACGTGAGCTAATGCCTTTTCAAGGACATTAAGAATGCTGAGCTGGCTCTGCTCGAGCTGAGCCGCGTAATTGCCTTGGAACCTGGTCGCCCAGAGGTATTTGAGCAGCGAGCAGAAGTGAGTGTGGTTTTCTTTTTTCCTCTGTCATTATTGCGTAGTTGAATCTCCGCTTTTTCCCCTCCTATTTTGCTATTAGTTAACATTAACACTTCCTTCTACCTATTACGTTTTGCTACCTAGGTGTGTAATGCTTTAAGCATGGTGAAATTCCTAGAACACTATGGCCGGAGAGGAACTTCTCAGTAATGTTTAGTATTAGAACTTGGTTATGTGGATACTATGTCTGTCAACAGTCACTGAAAAATATACTGTACTTGGTATTCACTATATGGTGGCATACCCAGTCAAACTGAAATTTATAGTCCTTGGAAGCATTCATTCCACTGATGTGTGTCTGCGTATGTGTGTGTTTGTGTGTGCACGCACGTGTGTGCTTGTATATCATTCTTGGGAGCTCGAACTGTCTACATCATATGTAGGTCTGGCAGGGCTGATTACACCCAGACCCTAATGGAACTCTGACCCGAGGCAGAGCCAGGGAGCGTGTGGTGCAGGTGCCCGTGGCACTCTCTGGAGTGGGCAGTATGGACAGGGCTTCCCCAGGAGCAGGAGGGCAGGGTCGGCTGTTTCCTGAGGCTGGCCCAGGAGGTGAGATGTGCACACAGTAGATCCCATGGTCAGGGGACGAGGTGGAGGAGGGTGTTCAGAGCAGAGGAGTGAGTGTGTGCAAAGGCTTCTCTTTTAGTGTTTTTATTTATTTATTTAAATTCTTGCTAGAAGAAGAGAGAAATAACCCTTCATGGAGCATGGTCATGCTGCAGTCCCTTCTCTTCCGTTCTCCCTTTCTGTGGGATTTTGGGTGCACACACACATGCCCGGTGTATTTTTTCAAGCTGCCCGGTCCGACTTGAATTATGCAGTTGGCCATGTGGGATCCAGCCTCCTAACCACCCTACCACTAGCCGGCCCCTATTTTAGAGTTTTTAAATGGAACCCTTCACGGAGCATGGTCATGCTGCAGTCCCTTCTCTTCCGTTCTCCCTTTCTGTGGGATTTTGGGTGCACACACACATGCCCGGTGTATTTTTTCAAGCTGCCCGGTCCGACTTGAATTATGCAGTTGGCCATGTGGGATCCAGCCTCCTAACCACCCTACCACTAGCCGGCCCCTATTTTAGAGTTTTTAAATGAGCTATTTTTGTTTTACAGTTTTCTTAAAATAAGAGTAAACCACCCAGCTTTCATGTATGTTAACATATTTAATCATCTGACTTGGTGTGATTTCATAGTTGGACTAAAGACAAAGATTAGATTCTTTTTTATTATTATTTTGGAAGAGAAATCTGGCAAGTAACAGAAGCAGTAAGTGTTTAGTAATTTTAGTAAAAACATTAGTGATATTTTTTTCTTCTCAAAATTATAGTACAATCTCTTTAAGAGAATTTTATATTTTATTGGAGATTTGGTTTTTGAATAAAATCTTTCTTAATTAATGATATAATGTCTTCTATTTTGGATTGAAACCCTAAGGGTTACGTGACTCTGGTTTGTTCGTTACGGCCCAAGAATCAGTGCTATTTAATTGGTGTGTGTTGACTAATTTCTGGGCCAGTTTGGTGATCATCTGCTCCTGGGGGAGATTTTCTCCTGCATTACTCTGGTGTCACCTTACAATGCGACAGAAATCCCGAATTTAGTTACACTCAGATAAGACTCATTGAACAGGTCTTTAAAGTTTGCATACTTAATAAAAAGCTAATTGTCTATCGAAAATTGATTTGGTAATTAGAATGACGGTTTTCAATTATTTTAAAACTTTATGGAGCTAGGCCTTCTCCTGGTATCGCTGGGCAGCAGCACCACGGCCCGGTGATTCCCACTGGTCACAGCATGCTGTTTCTGTCCGTTAGAGGTTACTTTATGAGCACCTTCCACTTTCATAGTTTCTGAAATAGTCCATATTTAACAAACACAATTGAACCTTTTTTCAATTTTTAAAATTTAATTGTACTTATTCATTCATTTATTTTAAGTTGACCAGAGAGAGAGAGAGGGAGAGGGAAAGTGTGAAAGCCAACCACCAGATCTGGGACTCAAACCATGGTCAGCCACATGGGAGCGTCCAGTACCTTAACCACCACGCCACCTGCTGGTCCCCAACTTTTTAAGTTACTCATTGTTACACATACTGATTATTGCACTGAGGCCTGGTAATTTGGCTTTGTGTCTAGGAGTTACTAAACTAGGTAGGGCTCTTTTCCCTTTCAAAATATGACGTGGTCTACTGTGTTTTTTTGAATTCTCATGTAATTACTCCATCTCTTTCCTCTTTATGAGCTGTTGTTTTTTCTAGGGTGGATGGGCCTCTCTGAATCCTCTTTCTTGCAGGTTTTAAGCTCCGTGGTGTAGGAACTCACTTCCTTTCTATAGAAAATCTGAGCTATAAGCCCTAATCGGAGGGGTTTCGGGAGAATGAGTGCTTGGACTTGAGTGCATGAAGACTACCACCCGTTTTGGATTTCTTACACCTGGGTGGCTTACTTTGCATTCTGAACTGTCTTCCGAGTTGTGCTTCTGCCTGAACACAAGAATTGCTGGCTCAGAAATGCTTTTCTTAGCCGGCTTGCAAATATGCTCCCTCCTACCGTGCGGGTCACGACCGATGAGTGAAGAGCTGCCCGCACGAACGGGCTTGGAGAGCCCGGAAATCTCGGACATCGTCACTCAGCCCTTACTGCCGTAGAGGACGGAGCTAAGCGACCCTGGGGGGCTCTGTTGCACGTCCAACAATTCGTCTCTTTTAATGGTTCAAAGTTATATGTATTTATGCCAAATTATGATTCAAAAGATAAAAAATGGTCACATTAAGAAAAGCAGCATCCGTTACAACCCAGAATATGCAACAGTCCTGGGGCCGTTGCTGGGGTCATAGTTCATCAGCTTCTCCCTTGACTGGACAAAGATCTGTGGCCCCTGAGCCTGTAGACGTGGCACCTGACTGTGGTGTGCGGTCACTGGTTCAATGATTGCAGCTGCTGAGAAAGTGGT
>NW_006159632.1:4698402-4701467 GCF_000334495.1 Tupaia belangeri chinensis
GTAGGGAAGCAGAAGGGAAAGGCGAAAAAAGTGGGCGGTTTTCAGGTTGCTTATTGGAATTTTTTCTGACTCCACATTTTGGGTTACTAGATTCTCTCCCCTCTGGGACGAATTAATGAAGCGGTGAATGACCTCACGAAAGCGATTCAGCTTCAGCCCTCAGCCCGGCTGTACAGGCATCGGGGGACCCTGCACTTCATATCAGAGGTGAGTCACTTTCGTTTGGGAAGCTTTCCTTTCATAATGATCAAGATGTCGCGTCTCCCTTGATCTCAGAGTGCTGCTGTCTGTTAGATGTGAACTCAAGCCGTTCAGTGACATGTCTGTGCTCGACGGCAGCGGTAAAGCCATTTCCTTTAGCTGAAATTAAAACCAGTGGAGACACAGAAAGTACCCAAAACATTTTCTTGTTTGAGCTGTCAGCTGTAACTAATTCTGGATTGGGGTTGAGAGAGAGAGAAAAACAAAGGGTCTTTCCTTTGGTCTACAAATTACACTCCAGCCTTGCAGATGCAAGAAAGAGAAACAGGTGTGCTTTTGATCAGTGTGATTATTGCTCATAGAGGAATATTTGGATTTCTGTGCTTATCACACCCAGGGAGCCGTGGCTTGAACTAACATGGCTTCCAGACTAGAACTTCTGCAGATCAGTGACCCACACCTAACTAGAGTATCTTTTTCCATTGCAGTGCTTATTTCTGATTTTCACAATGATTTTTCTGGGCTTATAGTACTTTTAACAACAATTTTCTATTGTAAAAGAAAATATATATTGAACAATTTCAGCCTAACACATTCTAAGATTACTCTATGATATCATTGTTTTACAAGTATCCAGTATGTTAAAATACACTAGGTTAGAAGTTTCTCTAATGAAACTTCACTTGAGTAATATTTGAAATCGTATTATTCTTGTAGTTGAGACGAAATGCTTAAATTAGACCTTAGAGAGTCGTTTTCACCAGTTTCCTAGAAAGCCGGCTATTTCAACAAGCAGTAGAAGCACTCAGCTGATATATATGATTTCGTAGAATTTACATCAAAAAGAGCACAAAATTTTTTCTCTACCAATCAAAAGTAGGAACTGGGCTATTTCAACAAGCAGTAGAAGCACTCAGCTGATATATATGATTTCGTAGAATTTACATCAAAAAGAGCACAGGATGAACTGGTCATTTTTTCTCTACCAATCAAAAGTAGGAACTGTTTAAATGTCTAATGAGTACTGTTTTATTTTTTCCCCACTCTCATTTCTGTAGGACTATGCAACAGCCCACGAAGACTTTCAGCAGTCGTTAGAACTGAACAAAAACCAACCTATGGCTATGCTATACAAAGGGTTAACTTTCTTTCACAGAGGACTTTTGAAGGTGAAAGTTGTGCAATGTGTGTACGGTGTGACGCTTCTGTTTCTCATGTGGTGGGAGGAATTTAGTGTGATGTGCTTTCAAACGCTGTCTCAAGTGTCTCACTGGCCCGTCCTAGAAAGCAGCTGGAATCAGCATATTTATTGAGCTCCTATTATTTGCTAGGTTCTTGGAGGGAAGTACAGAAAGAGAAGATAAAAGGCTAATAGAAGGAGAAATAATACTTCAGATTTATAAAGCTCAGGTTTATGGAGCTGAAGTGGTGGGAGGTGAGGGGACAGGTCCTTTAGGCAGGGAGGCCAGCAGGAGCGAAGGCCTGGGAAGGTAGAAATCCAGCCAGTCCACAGAGTGACAAAGAGGTGTGTGCGTCAGGCAGGTGTGCATGCCAGGCAGCTGTGTGCGTCAGGCGGGTGTGTGTGTCAGGCGGGTGTGTGTGTCAGGCGGGTGTGCACGCCAGGCAGCCTTGTGCATCAGGCGGGTGTGTGTGTCAGGCGGGTGTGTGCGTCAGGTGGGTGTGTGCGTCAGGCGGGTGTGTGTGTCAGGTGGGTGTGTGCGTCAGGCGGCTGTGTGCGTCAGGCGGCTGTGTGTGTCAGGTAGGTTGTGCATGTCAAGGAAATAGGGCCGTCAAGTTGATTGCAAGCTGGTCCTCAGTCTAGAGTGTTGCACTAAGCATTTTTTATTTTTTGTTTCTTTTTAATTTGCTAGAAAGCACACGTACTTGCCAAGAGACAGAGTAAGAGGGAAGTGCGAAGCACTCCCGATGAGTAATGGTCTCGCTGCAATCCCTTCTTCTCCAGTTTTCCTTTCAAGACTTTGGGAATGCATGCACGTGTGCCCAGCATGTTTTTTAAACCACCAGTCTGGGGCTCGAACTACATAATCAGCCATGTGGGATCCAACCACCTTAACCTCCCTGCCACCAGCTGGCTCTTTACTAAGCACTTCCACTTAAATTTGTAGGCCCAGAGGAGCTATAAATTCGGTATGTAGGGACAAGTCTGTAGTTGAGCAAACCTGTCAGTTCAGAGGTACATTCTGACTGTGTGGGGCCAGGGAGGTAAGAGATCGGTAGCCTGGCTCGGACCTTGGTAGTGTGGCAGGTCAGAGCTGATGTGCCAGCCTGCGTTTCCTGGGTGGCTGTGGAGTGGATCTGGCATCTCTGAGAGGGGGTATCAAGCGATCGCCAAAGGGCTGCCCCGTGTGTGGGAAGAAGAGGGTGGGAGACAGCGCTGTGTGAACTGGGGAGGTTGGGGTAGCAGTGTAGTCCACCCGTCCTCCCCTCCTGCCCTAGCGCTGACTCCATGGCCTCGAGGCCTGTTTTTGTCAAGAACCTGCTGGCAGAGGCTTGGGCTCAGAGCCGGGGTGCAGAACTGGCTGGCACTGAGGCTGTAGCTGACTTTCTATCCTGGCCCTGGGCCTTCGCGGCCTAGCACGTAGTAGGTACTCTGAACAGGACACACTAAGCTACCCCTCAGAAGACACCGGCCCGAGAACTAAACACAGCCAGCTTGGGCTGGAGGGCACTCACTGACCAGGAGACCGAGGAAGTCTTCACCCAGAAGGGGGCACCTCCCCAGAACCTGGAAGGCTGCGGAGAGTGCGGTAGCCCACGGCAGGGGTGTGTGGGCAGGAAGGGTGTGCATGCTAGCAGTGAAATCAGTTCTGAGCCGTGTGTGTGTGTGTGTGTGTGTGTGTGTG
>NW_006159632.1:4702846-4712080 GCF_000334495.1 Tupaia belangeri chinensis
CGAGTGGGGGGTAGGGAAGCAGAAGGGAAAGGCGAAAAAAGTGGGCGGTTTTCAGGTTGCTTATTGGAATTTTTTCTGACTCCACATTTTGGGTTACTAGATTCTCTCCCCTCTGGGACGAATTAATGAAGCGGTGAATGACCTCACGAAAGCGATTCAGCTTCAGCCCTCAGCCCGGCTGTACAGGCATCGGGGGACCCTGCACTTCATATCAGAGGTGAGTCACTTTCGTTTGGGAAGCTTTCCTTTCATAATGATCAAGATGTCGCGTCTCCCTTGATCTCAGAGTGCTGCTGTCTGTTAGATGTGAACTCAAGCCGTTCAGTGACATGTCTGTGCTCGACGGCAGCGGTAAAGCCATTTCCTTTAGCTGAAATTAAAACCAGTGGAGACACAGAAAGTACCCAAAACATTTTCTTGTTTGAGCTGTCAGCTGTAACTAATTCTGGATTGGGGTTGAGAGAGAGAGAAAAACAAAGGGTCTTTCCTTTGGTCTACAAATTACACTCCAGCCTTGCAGATGCAAGAAAGAGAAACAGGTGTGCTTTTGATCAGTGTGATTATTGCTCATAGAGGAATATTTGGATTTCTGTGCTTATCACACCCAGGGAGCCGTGGCTTGAACTAACATGGCTTCCAGACTAGAACTTCTGCAGATCAGTGACCCACACCTAACTAGAGTATCTTTTTCCATTGCAGTGCTTATTTCTGATTTTCACAATGATTTTTCTGGGCTTATAGTACTTTTAACAACAATTTTCTATTGTAAAAGAAAATATATATTGAACAATTTCAGCCTAACACATTCTAAGATTACTCTATGATATCATTGTTTTACAAGTATCCAGTATGTTAAAATACACTAGGTTAGAAGTTTCTCTAATGAAACTTCACTTGAGTAATATTTGAAATCGTATTATTCTTGTAGTTGAGACGAAATGCTTAAATTAGACCTTAGAGAGTCGTTTTCACCAGTTTCCTAGAAAGCCGGCTATTTCAACAAGCAGTAGAAGCACTCAGCTGATATATATGATTTCGTAGAATTTACATCAAAAAGAGCACAGGATGAACTGGTCATTTTTTCTCTACCAATCAAAAGTAGGAACTGTTTAAATGTCTAATGAGTACTGTTTTATTTTTTCCCCACTCTCATTTCTGTAGGACTATGCAACAGCCCACGAAGACTTTCAGCAGTCGTTAGAACTGAACAAAAACCAACCTATGGCTATGCTATACAAAGGGTTAACTTTCTTTCACAGAGGACTTTTGAAGGTGAAAGTTGTGCAATGTGTGTACGGTGTGACGCTTCTGTTTCTCATGTGGTGGGAGGAATTTAGTGTGATGTGCTTTCAAACGCTGTCTCAAGTGTCTCACTGGCCCGTCCTAGAAAGCAGCTGGAATCAGCATATTTATTGAGCTCCTATTATTTGCTAGGTTCTTGGAGGGAAGTACAGAAAGAGAAGATAAAAGGCTAATAGAAGGAGAAATAATACTTCAGATTTATAAAGCTCAGGTTTATGGAGCTGAAGTGGTGGGAGGTGAGGGGACAGGTCCTTTAGGCAGGGAGGCCAGCAGGAGCGAAGGCCTGGGAAGGTAGAAATCCAGCCAGTCCACAGAGTGACAAAGAGGTGTGTGCGTCAGGCAGGTGTGCATGCCAGGCAGCTGTGTGCGTCAGGCGGGTGTGTGTGTCAGGCGGGTGTGTGCGTCAGGTGGGTGTGTGCGTCAGGCGGGTGTGTGTGTCAGGTGGGTGTGTGCGTCAGGCGGCTGTGTGCGTCAGGCGGCTGTGTGTGTCAGGTAGGTTGTGCATGTCAAGGAAATAGGGCCGTCAAGTTGATTGCAAGCTGGTCCTCAGTCTAGAGTGTTGCACTAAGCATTTTTTATTTTTTGTTTCTTTTTAATTTGCTAGAAAGCACACGTACTTGCCAAGAGACAGAGTAAGAGGGAAGTGCGAAGCACTCCCGATGAGTAATGGTCTCGCTGCAATCCCTTCTTCTCCAGTTTTCCTTTCAAGACTTTGGGAATGCATGCACGTGTGCCCAGCATGTTTTTTAAACCACCAGTCTGGGGCTCGAACTACATAATCAGCCATGTGGGATCCAACCACCTTAACCTCCCTGCCACCAGCTGGCTCTTTACTAAGCACTTCCACTTAAATTTGTAGGCCCAGAGGAGCTATAAATTCGGTATGTAGGGACAAGTCTGTAGTTGAGCAAACCTGTCAGTTCAGAGGTACATTCTGACTGTGTGGGGCCAGGGAGGTAAGAGATCGGTAGCCTGGCTCGGACCTTGGTAGTGTGGCAGGTCAGAGCTGATGTGCCAGCCTGCGTTTCCTGGGTGGCTGTGGAGTGGATCTGGCATCTCTGAGAGGGGGTATCAAGCGATCGCCAAAGGGCTGCCCCGTGTGTGGGAAGAAGAGGGTGGGAGACAGCGCTGTGTGAACTGGGGAGGTTGGGGTAGCAGTGTAGTCCACCCGTCCTCCCCTCCTGCCCTAGCGCTGACTCCATGGCCTCGAGGCCTGTTTTTGTCAAGAACCTGCTGGCAGAGGCTTGGGCTCAGAGCCGGGGTGCAGAACTGGCTGGCACTGAGGCTGTAGCTGACTTTCTATCCTGGCCCTGGGCCTTCGCGGCCTAGCACGTAGTAGGTACTCTGAACAGGACACACTAAGCTACCCCTCAGAAGACACCGGCCCGAGAACTAAACACAGCCAGCTTGGGCTGGAGGGCACTCACTGACCAGGAGACCGAGGAAGTCTTCACCCAGAAGGGGGCACCTCCCCAGAACCTGGAAGGCTGCGGAGAGTGCGGTAGCCCACGGCAGGGGTGTGTGGGCAGGAAGGGTGTGCATGCTAGCAGTGAAATCAGTTCTGAGCCGTGTGTGTGTGTGTGTGTGTGTGTGTGCGTGTGTGTGTGTGTGTGAAGGTGGGAGGTTTACCTGTGGGAAGGCGGCATGATGTAATCCTCGGTGCCGAGGATTTGCGGATCCATGGCAGCACCCCGCAAGTGCTGGTGGGATAATGCCTTCCGAGGACGGAGCATCCAGCCTGGCATGGGGAGGCCTGGGTGTGAGTGCTCACTGTCAGCCTGGGCCACTGCCCATGGGCAGGTCACCCACATGCCCTCAGCCTTTTCTTTCACAACTGGAAAGTCGAAGTGACCCCGCTCCCTGCCTCCAGGCATCGGTGTCTGTTTTAAATGATTTTACCTGTGAGAGTTCAGCTTCACTGAAAGTCAAACTGGGAAGAATCGTGCAAATTCTGTCCCTTCAGCCTTGTCTGGCTTTTGCCAGGATGTGGAGGGCAGTCCTAACAAGGATGTTCTCCCTGGATTCGGACGGGCAGCCACAGGCCATGGGGGCAGCTTCCCAGGGAGCGAGCCGCTGCCAGGTGGGCGTCGGTGGCTGAGCCCGCACCTGCCCCGCCCCTCCTCCTGCACCAGCGCCTACACAGAGCCACGGCATCGCGCTCAGGCTGGCCCTCCTCCCCTGCACAGAGGGGAGAGATTGGAAATACAAAATAATACAACCTACTAGTACTAAGAGGTTAGAAACAGTTTTGGAAGTAAGCAAATGCGCAGAAGTGACCTCAGTCCCAGTCTCCTTACTGTAAAGCCAGGGTAGGAACACGGGCAGGGCACTTGAGGTTGTTTGGAAATGAGAATTTTTCAGAAAAGAGCTCAAACGGAGATGCTCGCTACAAACTGGCCAAGGATTAACTTGGCTTCAGTTTATTCCAGAGCTCCAGGATGAGAACCTAGAAATAGGCCTTGTTTCTGGGCCTACTCAGAGCCCCAGTGTCCCCGTCTTCCCGGGTTACTAGCCCTCTCTTCTCCCGCCCGCTCACAGCACCTACCACAGATGGAAACTCCCTTGGCATTTCCTGGAGCTGCTGTCCTGGAGGCCACCGCGGTTACGTACTGTCTCAGGCTTCCCGGCAGCATCTCCACGAGGCAGAGGGAACAGAGGGTGTCCCTTGCCCGGATGGGAAAACTGAGTCACTGCGAAATGGCTGAATTAACAAAAGAACCCTGTCCTAACGTTTCTGCTTCTGTTGCTGACCAAGGAAGAGCGCATCCAGTGGGCCGATGAGTCTGCTTTCTCGGAATCCTCTGGGTGGGCTCTCCCGGCAGTCGCGATGTAGAAATGAATGGCCATCGCTCTTTATTCTATGGCGCATTAGAGATACGCCGGGCAGCCTGCAGCCCGCACCCCAGCTCTCCACCGCAGCAGGCGCTCAGCCGTTCCGGACGTCCCAGTGGGTACAGCAAACGCTTTTCTGTGAACGCCATCCGTTTAGTCTGTGCGGGAAAGACATCTTGACGATTGCGTTCTAAAGAGCACCTGTTCTTACGACCTTCACTCTGAGAGCTATCTGAGTGTCCCCTAGTTACATAGCGATGGTCACCCGCTGACCAGTGAGGAAGACGGTGGCCAAAAGTGGTGTTGTGGCATTTGCCAAGCGCGCGGATCCAGAGCCAGTTCATGTTTAGAGATCGAGTCGTTCAAACGTAGTGTCTTTGTTCCCGATGCCTTCAAATCTTGATTCTGCTATGTCCCCTCTTTGGCAGAATGAGGTAGAGAGCTGTGCAGTGATTAGACAGGAACCCCGAAACCAAAGACTCTTAAAAGCTGAAGAGAAATCAGACTTTGAAGAGCTGTGGCGTCCAAGCATGCTGTAAGTGGGGGGGGCAGCAGGCGCGCCGGCATCTCCCGCGGGTGTCCACGAACACCAGGTGTGACACACCCCGGCCGGACTCACCCCGTCTCCCGCAGTCGGCCTCCCTCCTGTATATCCATGCGTTGGTTCACACCCTGGCCACCTGCCCAGGCTCTTAGCTTAAAAGCTTCCTACCCTTCTCCCTCACTCCCCACCGTGCACCCGAACACCCCGATTCTGTCTTAGTTTGCCTTTAAAAGTGTGTCCTGAACTTGACCCCTCTTTTCTGCCTCTGAGATGCTGTCTCAGTTCGAGCTTTCATTATCTCTTGCCCAGACTCCCGCACCACCTCCCAGCTGGGCTCACCTGTCTCTTCTCTTCCCTCCCCATCTGTGTCGTCCCTTATTGCCTCAGCAGTCACCTCAACAAAGCAGACTTTCCTTAGTGGCACACCTGAGCCCCGGGGCCCCACTGCTTCTGGGTGACGCCCAGACTGCTCGGTCCAGCCCAGGGTCCTTCCCTTCCTGGCTCGACTCCTAACTCTACTCCTACCTACACCCTCACGCTCTGCCATGCCAGGCTTCCCACCATGCTGACTACCAGTGCCACCGTTCCCCTTCTCTCTTTACCAAGTTCCTCTTCATTCCCCAAGTCCCAGCTCCACTGTCACTCCCTCCCTGAGGCCTGCTCTGATTTCCCCCGGCTCAGGTAGTGGTTCCTTCCTCTTTATCCCCAGAGACTTGCTCAGATCTCTGTTGTCGCTCTTAGCCTGTGCTCATGCCCTGGTGACACAGTCAGCTTCCTGATTGGACTGTGTTCTGAGGGCAGAGATAATGACCCGCTCACCTTTGCATCCCTGTACCTCGCCCTGTCCCCGCACATAGTAGGCGCTCAATACATGTTTGTCGGATTATAAGGTAGTTGTAAAAGTCCTAAAAGGTCAAGGCTGACCATGGCAGGGAGCCTGAGTGGGCGTGATCTTTCATGTGTCTTCCATGTCGACAGGGATCCGCTCTCATCTTTCTGCCAAGTGGCAGGTACTCAGTTGCAGTCTCTGATGAGTAGGTGGTTGTCCCAGTTCTTGTCTTTGAAGAGTCTAAAACCAGCCTCTCTTGCCCCACTGGCTCTCAGAGAAAACAAAGTTGCAGGGAGTGAATGATTTTTTGAAAAGAAATAGGACTGGGCTGCTTCACAAAGCATTTTGTGTTCCCACCAAATCCGTAAATATTTATCGAGTGCCTACCATGTGCAAAGCACGTAACGTCTTAGTAGCTCCCCCTATGAATGATCTACTCACGTGTGCAATGATCTGAAGTCTTTTTCATTAAATCTGACAGAGATTGCAATGCTTGGGAGCAGTTAACTTCACTCAGATGTATCTTCTCCTTGGGAAAAGTGTGAAATGCCTTTCACAGTTTTTTTTTTAATTACAGTAAATAATAACTGAGTCGCAGTGAAAGGAGCATTTGAGACGGGTGTCAGTGTGCTCAAGAACAGAATGGAAGTCCGTCAGTTTGCACAGATGGGGGGCTGGGCAGCAGCAGGTGCGCTGAGCATTCCTGAGACGGCCCCGACACGGCCTGGGGAGACCGGGTGTGCCTTGGTGCCCAGGCAGATGGTGGTGTTCTGTTTTGTTTTACTGCTTCTTTTCCTCGTACCAGGATCATGGGGCTTCTTCAGGTAGCCCACCCAGGGGCCCTTTGGCTTGTTTTGTCCACAATTTTTCCTTGGGCTTTCTTTTTGCCGGCTGAGTTTTCAGTGCTGTTAGTAATCATTTTCATGACCTCATACAGCTCTCAGGCTTCCTTTTGGTCTATAGGGTCCCTGTTAATTAAGGAAACGACTCTAGCGCGAAGTGATACTGGTTCTCTAAGTCCCAATGAAGTAGACAAAATGGGAAATGGCTTTCTCATCATGACGGAGAGGCCTAAGGCCCTGCCCGTTTTCACAGTAGTGCATTCGTTTACTCTGGAAATGAAACCCCCTGGCTCACGGTTTACTGCATTTCTACCTCTCCTTTTCTGAGTCCTGTTTAGGGATCTGTCAGAGACCATGTGTAATATGTACTTCAGGATTTTCTAGTAGTTTACATGAAACTCAATTTTAACAATATGCAAACGAGACCATTTTCTGTATACTTTTTACAGGAAGCTATTGAGTCTTTCAAAGAAGCTTTGAAACAGAAAGTCGACTTTATTGATGCGTATAAGAGCCTGGGGCAGGCCTACAGGTAAGCAAAGGCGTGGCAGTTGGGGTAGGAGGGGGCGGCAAGGGCAGAAAGCCTCACTCAGAGATATTGATAAAGAAATAGCTTTTTCCCCCCAAGGGAGGGGTGGTTTTCCATTGCCCAGGCATCCATACACTCATCCATGTCTTCCTGGGATGCAGAAAGAACCGTGCACCAGAGGATGTCATGTCTTGACTTTAGTGTGTCAGTGTGGGGTCTTCAAAAAGTTTCTGAAAATGTGCATTATGAAAAACTGTGCATGAATCTCCATTTTTTTTTTCTTTTTTGGCACCAAAATAAACTTGTACCTTCATTTTGTTTTTCCATGAACCGTTGACATCCCCAGGATGGGTCTAGAGAAGGTTAACCCTCGAGAGTCGGTGGTGGACTAGCAGCAGGGTGAGCCCTGGCTTGTGGCTGCTGCTGTCTCCGCCGCCGTCTTAGACCTTAACTGGAATGAATTCCCATCTCATCACTGTGATCCGTCTGAAGAGCCCTGGGATAGAGCGATGGGAGAGTGACGGATTTAACACCCTTCCGTGACGAGTCGGAACTCTGAGTAGAACCTGGCTTCCTGGCTCCATGCCCTGCCCTGATTAATGAAACTAATCTGGCTTTGGCCTCAATGAAAATTTGTATACTCTGATAGAAAAGGAAGTGGCCTGGTTTGGTGGACGGGGCTCAGGACGAGGAGTCGGGACACTTGATGTCTCTGGCCTGCCTGTTCTTCCGGGCCGTGTCCTCAACTTCTCAGAGCTTTTGGTTTCTCACATGTAAAGGTTCAATAAAAGCTAACAAACAAAGACAGCTACAGGATTTCCTCGCTGGGTGTCTTATTCAGAAAAGGCTGAATTCAAGAGCTTATCTGATGTGGATGGTTTGAAACGCTCACTTGCACTAACGTGGAGAAATGTTTGCGTTTTGTTTGGTTGAAGGGATGGCTTTTACCCTTCCTGTCCCACAGACTCGTCAGGGATATAGGTTGAAAACAGATTTGAAAGCACGTTGTAGAGTGCAGTGCACCTGTAAGCAGGCATTGTATGTCTAAAAATATTCATAGAGAATTGATGTGTTGACTGTTTGGAAGTTACTTTTGTTCGTTATAAAACTTTAAAGATATAAGATAATAACCGTTTCCATTCTGGAACGATTCCAATTCTAAAATTTACTCTTTTTTTCCCAGAATTTTTAATTATGTAACAACTTTCTAAATTTTAGGTGAAGGAGCGTCAGTGGACAAAATCACTTTAAGCCTATGGAGTTGGTTCAGAATGATAACCCTCCTTACGATTATAGTTTGTGTGCTTCCCCAAGGGCAAAGGTGTTTTTTATCCATAGACTGAGGTTGAGATCTAGTTTTTTAGGGGTTGGAGTGCATCATGAACTGGAGAGAGAGGTCTGAATAAGCATTTGCCTTGGGAGATCAAAACATGCATTTTCCCCAGAGAGTTTCAGGAGTCCTGTGGTCAGCCTAAGAGCTGGTAAGATGTATTGGGTCGTCAGAAAAGTCATGATGCACTTTTGCATAGAAAAATACATCATGAGGGACCAGTAGGTGGAGTAATGGTTATGTTGTTGGACTCCCACGTAGTCGACTAGAGTTCGAGTCCTGGACCGGGTGTCTTAAAACTCACACCAAATGTGAGTGTGTGTGCGGGTCCTGGGAGGAGACTGGAGAAGAAGGGATTATGGCATAGCCATCCCACTTGGGGAGCGATTTCTCTCTTTCTGTCTCTCTGTCCCTCCAGTGAGTGCATACACCCTTTATCAAAAATCTCAGGGGAAAAAAAAGGGGAAAGAAAACATGTCCTGACTTTTCCAGTGACCTAGTAGAAGTCAGAGGAGCGTGGCGAGTTGGGCTGTGTGGGCCTGAGGCGGGAGTAGCACAAGGTCGCAGCCGCAGCGAGGGCTCTTACCCCTGGGGTGGTCTCCTCTCTGAGGAGAGCGTCCGGCCTGCATTGTCCTCATCGCTGTCGAACCCCTAGAGAACTGGGCAACTTCGAAGCGGCCACTGAGAGCTTCCAGAAGGCGCTGCTGCTCAACCAGAACCACGTGCAGACGCTGCAGCTGCGGGGTGTGATGCTCTATCACCATGGCAGCCTGCAGGAGGCCCTGAAGAACTTTAAGGTGAGCTCCCAAAGGGCGGGCTGTGCCTGGGCCTCGGGGTAGTCCCGTGTCCCTGGGGCCCGCAGGGTAGTTCCCTGACATCCCTGGGGCCCAGCCGGGTAGTCCCGTGACATCCCTGGGGCCCTCGGGGTAGTCCCATGATATCCCTGGGGCCCGCGGGGTAGTCCCTGTGACATCCCTGGGGCCCGCGGGGTAGTCCCTGACATCCCTAGGCCCGCGGGATAGCTCC
>NW_006159632.1:4712094-4725036 GCF_000334495.1 Tupaia belangeri chinensis
GGGGCCCGCGGGGTAGTCCCCTGACATCCCTGGGGCCCTCGGGGTAGTCCCCGGTGACATCCCTGGGGCCCTCGGGGTAGTCCCCGGTGACATCTCTGGGACCCGCGGGGTAGTCCCTGTGACATCCCTGGGGCCCGCGGGGTAGTCCTCAGTGACGTCAGTGAAATGACTAGCGGAGGCCCTGGGGTGGAGTTTTCACATCAGTGAGAAGAAAACGCCCTGGCCGCGCCCGAGGTCTAATTTCCAGGGCACGTCCTTGGTCTGGCTTACCTGGAGGGCAGCTCCGCACTCTGGTTATGAGCACAGCGGTTCCCGGTTCTCTGAGCCCCCGCTGCTGACACAGCGTCTCGTCCTTGAACGCGCAGCGGTGTCTGCAGCTGGAGCCGTACGACGAAGTGTGCCAGTACATGAAGGGGCTCAGCCACGTGGCGATGGGGCAGTTTTACGAGGGGATAAAAGCGCAGACCAAGGTTATGCTCAACGACCCTCTCCCCGGCCAGAAGGCTAGCCCGGAGTACCTGAAGGTGAAGTACCTCCGAGGTGAGTCACAGCTCGCGGGGTCTTTGCATGTTCACGCTCACAGCCGTGGAAGTCACTGCTAGACTGCTGTTCATGTGACACGGAGTAGCAGAGAGGCTGGGCGACTTGTCCTCTGCCGCCCTTGCGTAGTGGCAGTATTGGGACTAGGACCTCTGTTTTCTAAAGGCCTGTCTGTGGTTTTGTTTTCACCACTTCTACAAGTATTTTTTTCCTAAAGTTAAAAAAAATTTTGAGTCTTTAAAACACTATGTTGGGCCAGAAGGTTGCATGGTGGTTAAGGATGCTGGACTCCCACATGGCTGACCACGGTTCAAGTCCCGGACCTGACAGCGTGTGTTCTCACTTTCCCTCCCTCCCTCCCTTTCTCTCTCTTTCACTCTGTCCCTCTCTGATCAAATTAAAATAAATAAATAAATAATAAATAAATAAAGTCAAATAAAATAATTCTTTTAAAAATAAATAAATGGAAAAGTAAGAACACCACGCGTTGAACGACGTGTGACAATTGTGTGGGGTGCCCGTGTCTTACTGTACCTCATCCAAACATCAGAAGAGCAGCATAGCCCTCGACGTGTTCACCCCTAAGTGTGAGCATGGCATCTTCATCTGTCTTCCTTCATGTCAGAATTCTCATATAAGGGCACCAGCAGATGGCATAATGGTTATGTCGCTGGGCTCCCATGTCGCCAACATGGTTTGGGTCCTGGACCTGGCAGCTCGGAACTCACACCAGTTGTGTGTTCGTGCCTGACCAAAGTCCCAAGAGGAGAGTAAGGGATTGTGGTGTGGCCATCCCCCCCCTGAGGGGATGGATTTCTTGCTTTCTGTCTCTCCAGTGAGTGAGCACACACACCCTTTAGCAAAAAACAAAAAACAAAACAAAAAGCAAAAAAAAACTCTCTCAAAAAAAAAAATTATTTTTTGGGGCCAGCAGGTGGCATGGCAGTTAAAGGCACTGGACTCCCACATGGCCAGTTGCAGTTTGAGTCCCGGACCTGGAGGCTTGCTTTCTCACTTTCTCTCTCTCTTTATCTCACTTACTCTGTCCCTCTCTGGTCAAATTAAAATAAATAAAGTTAAAATAACAAAAATAATTATTTATAAAAATAAGAATCCTCATCTATGGGCCAGCAGGTAGCATGGTGGTTAAGGTGCTGGGTCCCACAGGGTGACTCCATGGCCTAGTCCTAGACCCCGTGGCCTGAGAAACGCATTAGGCAGGAGTGCGTGTGTGTCTGAAGTCCCAGGAGGAGGATGGAGGAGAAGGGACCGTGGTGTGGTCACCCCCTAGAGGGGTGCACATGCCCTATAGCAAACAAAACAAAAACCAAAAACACCCTCGTATATTTTGGGAGATTCAGCTGAGATGAGGAAGACAGCAAATGCTTCAGATGCTCGTTTATGGGTTGTGTCACTCACCTGTGTCCGCCCCAGGTGGAGATTTCCGTTCTCATATTCTCCTTTTGTTATCAGTAGCCCTCTTCTGCACATCACAGCCAAACCGGAAAAAGTGGCAAGCCATGAATGTCATTTTAAATTTACAGCAGCCGTGTCAAAAAGTAAACAGTGGGCCAGGTGGTGGCGCAGTGGTAACACAGCTGGCCCTACACAGAAAGGCCCCAGGGTCATGTCCCGTATGCGCCGGCTGCTCGTGTCCAGGACCCAGCTGCTGGAGGGTCACGGCAGGAAGGCCCTATCGGAGGCGCCCCTCTCTTGGTCTCTCTCATGAAGAAATAAATTAATTTTTTTAAATGCTTTTTTTTTTTGGAGGGGGTTTTTTTTTTTTTTTTTGCTACCGGGAGTGTGCACTCACCAGGCAGACAGAGAGACAGAAAGTGAGAAATCACCCCGCAGGGGGGATGGCCACGCTGCAGTCCCTTCTCCTCCATTCTCCTCTCGGGATCTTGGGCACACACGCACACGTGCCCGGCGTGAGTTTTAAGCCACTGGGTCCAGGACTTGAACTGCTGTCGACTACATGGGAGTCCATTGACATAGCCATTACGCTAACTGCTGGTACCTTAAAAAAGTTTTTAAAAGGTAGAATTGATTTTGATAATATATTTTATTTAAGTCATTATATCCAAAGATATTAGCTCAATATATATTAACACAAAGACACCATGTGTTGACCAGTTTACATTATTTTGTATGCCAAGTCTTTGAAATCTGCTGTGTATTTTACAACTCACTTGGAAGCCAAATTTCCATGGCATGTGCTTGATCTGATCTTTAGAACTTCATAAAGTTTACAATTGAAAAAGATTCAAACGCACAGCTTGTTCCACACATACCGAGCTTTTCTAATTGAACCAAGTGTCAGGTTTTTAACTTTCATTCAAGTTAGATGACATTTAGAATTTTGTCTCTCAGTCACCGTGCCTCGTTTTGAAGGAGTAACTGGGAGCTTGAGGCTGCCTATTGGACAGCACGGACCTTTGCACTGAAGTACAGTTCCTCTTCTTTCCTGGTTTGGTGGGATTTGAACTTGTGAGTTAGAGATTGGCAGGGCAGCGTTCTGTATCTTGTTTTTTCTACGCTGCTACGAGAGAGATAAGTAGCAGCCAGTGGGTGCCATCGTATTCCTGGTTAATCCACGCACAGGCAGCAGAGTCCCCGGTTCTAACACTGAACTGTTGCTCTCCGGCTCTGGAATTGAAAAACGTGAGATTGGGACCAGCAAATGGCATAATGGTTATGTCGCTGGACTCTCATGTAGTCAACCATGGTTCAAGTCCTAGACCTGGTGGCTTAAAACTCAGGCTGGGCACATGTGTGTGTGTGCCCAAAATCTCAAGAGGAGACTTGAGGAGAAGGGATTGCAGTGTGGCCATCCACCCCAGGAAACGATTTCTTTCTGCCTCTCTGTCTCTCTGCCTCTCCAGCGAGCACATGCACCTTATAGCAAAAATCTCTTAAAAAAAAAAAAAAATCCTAGGGGAGAATGAAAAACATGGGATCCTTGGTGTTAGTCATGGGACTGTAGTAAAATTCAGCCCAAGAAGACCTAGTCTAACTGACTTGTATTCGACCATAGTTACTCAAGTCAGTGGCAGTGGCCCCTATTATTATCGAGTAAGAGTGACTTACTAAAATGTAAACTTTCCTTTGTAGAATTCGTGTCACTGAATGACAATTTGTTACACAGTGCGTGTACGGCGGAGCTAGGAGAATGTCTTGAGCAGTGTTGGTATGTTGTGTATCGTTCCCTGCCTGCAGAGTACTCGCGGTATCTTCATGCTCATCTCGATACCCCCCTCACGGAGTACAACATCGACACGGATCTGCCCGGAAGCTTTAAGGACCACTGGGCTAAAAACCTGCCTTTCCTCATAGAAGACTACGAAGAGCAGCCTGGGCTGCAGCCACACATAAAGTAAGTGCTTTCAGTGAAGACGATTCTTTTCTGTTTCTTCATACTAAATTGCGGGCCGACCTGCAGCGCAGTGGTAAAAGGGCAGCTAGCCCCTACATGGCTGGTGGTGGCTTCAGACCTGGCCCCGGTGACTTGAAAAGCATGCTGGTGCGTGTACGTGCACATCCAGAATCCTGACGGGACGAAGAGATGGAGCCAGAGGATTGCATGACCATGCCCCTAGGGTGCTTTCTCTGTCTCTCTCTGATGAGTGCATGCACCCTCTGGCAATTAAAAAAAAGCTGAGCTATGAGTTCATTATATTTCTCAGCCGGTAAATTATTTCCTGTCCTGTGTGTCCGATGAATTTCTTTTTGGCATTTCTATACCTGCAAATACTTCTGTTAGTATACAGAGTGCCTTGTGTACCTGCGGGGCTGTGTCCTGAACAAGTTCACAAAGCAAATAGTGGTAGCGGCTGCCTCCTGCTTGCACCAGTTCTCGGTGTGACCACCAGATGGCGATCACAACCGTGTGCGTTCTCCAGAGTCCTCCTTTTCCTTTGTGTGCAGTTGGGTACAGAGCGCTGAAGTGGGGTGAGGTGGCCATCGATCTCTTGACCAGTGTCCCAGTGGAGGCAGTGCTTGCTTCTCTGGTGTAATTACATGTTGTCAAGTCCTTATCGTGTGTGACGTTTCTTCCAGAGATGTGTTACACCAGGATTTTGAGAGTTACAAGCCTGAGGTCCAAGAGTTGATCTGTGTGGCGGATCGCTTGGGGTCACTGATGCAGTATGAGACGCCCGGTTTCCTCCCAAACAAGAGGATACACAGAGGTATTCTGGGGCCTTCGAAGGTGGAAGAATTTCTGGCAGAAGAGCAAGAGTGGTTAAACCTGTTGTCATTTTTAGGACGTGACTTATTGCTCTTATTCAGACTGTCCACGTGAGTGGGACAGAGATGTGTAGACTCATTGAGCTGAATTCTGAGAGAAGACTCTCCCAGCCTTGACTAGAGTACGGGTCTGAAGTCGTTACCGTGGCTCCATCAGCTGATCCGGGGGTACCTTCGTCCTACAGGAGCGAGGGGGAATTTGAACCTCCAGCCACTTCCGTAGGGGGCTGAGTTGGGAGCAGACGCTTCAGGGTGTCTCTGGTCTCCTCTGACAGGTTTTGGTCTTAGCAGTTTCGCATGAATGACAGGTAGCCTGGGGCTTGTTCTGCTCCCGGCACTAATGGTTCTTCCTGTGAGAACCCGGAGTTATCGCTGAGACTGCAGACCGGGGAAGCATCCTAAGCGCACTCATAAACTGCGTTCTCGCAATCCCTTTCTTGTAGCTATGGGTTTGGCGGCGTTGGAAGTCATGCAAGCCGTACAGCGGACGTGGGCCAACTCGAAGGTTCGGATGAATGGGAAAACGCGGCTGATGCAGTGGAGAGACATGTTTGACATCGCGGTCAAGTGGAGAAGGTAGCCATGTTTACATAAACCAGAAGTCAGATGGTTGCAAAGTAACGTGAGTCTTCTCTAGCTAACAGGTTTTGAACCTGTTTTGCTTACTAACAAGAGGCCTTCTAAGTTAGGTTTTCCTCCCTTGGGGCGTGGCGGCGCCCGCCCTATGGCAAGTTAGGTTTTCCTCCCTACCCTGTCGGTAATTGCTGGCATCTTTGTGCTTTGAAATACACGCAGCTAACGTTAGGCAATAGGAATCGATTGTTCTCATGCCCCCAAATGCCTGTTTAAACGGCGGTTTCTGAGAGCAAGCAGTGCGTGGCGAGAGCGGATTGCGACTGCAGGTGCCTCCGAAGGAATGTCAGTGAGCCGGTCCGTTTATAGTTAACGCGAACCTGGCTAGCCAGCTCGTGAAGAGGAAGGAGCCTTTGATAATGGTTTTTATGAGGGAGATATTCTGCTCATAACCCTTCCCTGGCTCACTTAGTCCACTCGGAGCGGCCGTTTGGGATCCGCAGGTCTCGCTGTCGTGTTTTTAGGAGTGATGGACGAGACTGGCTGGGCCTCTGCTTTCGCCGAGACTCTTGCTGTGTTGTTGCCAGCGCTCCCGCCCTCATCAGGCTCATCAGGCTCAGCCCGCTTTAACAGCTCAGCCCTGTTTTCCAGGATCGCCGACCCCGACCAGCCTGTGCTGTGGTTGGACCAGATGCCAGCACGAAGTCTGAGCAGAGGTTTCAACAACCACATCAATTTAATCCGGTACGAACCCTCCATGCACCCTCCTCTTTGCCTGAATTAGCAGGCCATGGAGCCCATGAGTGACCCATGCTCCTCTCCTGGGGACCCCGTGATGAGAACACGCTTCCTTTCTGCAAGTCCTGTTGCAGAAGGAGGTGGTGCACCGCCTGCTTCCCCCCAGGCCCTCATCCTTGGTGCAGAGCCGCTCAAGGGGGCTGTCGGGTTTCGGGCCCGGGATCAGTCTTAAAGGCGTCCTGAAAGATCACAGAGCGAAGCAGCGGGACGATCACGTTTCCTGCGGAGACCCTGACAGGAGCACGGGCTCAGAGAAAGTACTCACCAAGCCTGTCATGGCTGGAGAAGGCCCCGACACGTAAAGAGATCAACAAACAACACTGTTGCCCACTGAGCTGCCTTCCAGGGGCGTGCCGGAAATGCTCACCTCTTCACTCGCTTCACAAGCCTCACTGGTTTTAACAAATGACAGAACATAGTAAATGACAACTGTCAGTGCTAAAGTGACCATATTATGAGTCTGCTTTTTGTTTCGTTTATTTGTTTTTAAGTTTATCCATTTGTTTCTTTCACGAGAAGAGAGACAGAGAGAGAGAGAGAGAAGCACCCCAAACAGCGCCCTGACCCTGTGATCCACCCCAGCCACAGGCAGCTGCACACCACGGGTACGCGTGCCCCGTGTCCTCAGGGCATTCTCTGGGCTTGAACAAGAAACCTTCCTGAGTGGGATGGCCTTGCAGAGCATCGTGTTTTACTTCTGGGCCCCATGCAGCTCTTAGTCTGTCATTTAATGAATTTAATTTGGGAGAAAATTTATAGATATCATAGTCGTGACATATCTAAAATGCTTCTAGTTTTAGGAAACTGAATTAAGAAAATATTATTCCATACAATTTTGACATTAAGTTGGGGTTTAATGGGAACATCATTTATATGTATATTTTTTGATTTCTAGAAAATATATTCCTTGGGCCAGCTCTGTGGCTTGGTTATGGCAGTCAGAGCCCACATGGCCAATGGCACAGTTTAAGTCCTGGACCTGGTGGCTTGGGAAGCGCCCTGGGTCCCTGTGCATGCCTAAAACCCTGAAATGGAGACGGGAAGGGATTGCAGTGCGACAGTCCCACAGGGAGGCTTTCTCTTCTCCCTCTGTCGTGGCTTTTGCCAGACTCATGGCACTCACGTGTTCTGTCTCTCACAGGCTGATTAGTGACACGGATAGGTAGGCCTGGCAGCCGGCTCTAGCTGAGGCCTAGCGAGCTGTGCTGTGTGCTGGTGACATGGACGTGAGGTCAGTCCTCGACTTCAGAACCTCCCAGCTGAGTGACAAAGGTGCAGTACTGCTGCCACGTGCAGTGCTAGGAGTAATGGTGACAGTAGGTAGGGTGCCCCAGCCAGCCTCCAGGGTACACCTGAGCTCTGGAAAGGGCGGGCGGGAGTCCGTCCTGGGCCCACGTGAGTCTGGCGTGGCCAGGCAAGTATGGCGAACTCTTTCTGACTGGCTCAGAGTGCAGCTGTGGGGCCGGGAGCTGAGGCTAGAGAGAGGCAGACGCCCCAGCCTGAGTAACTTCACATTCCACGCCCGAAGCCTGAGTAACTTCACATTCCACACTGAGAAATTTGTTTTTCCTAAAGGCTGGCCAGCCATTCACGAAGTGTACGTGAAGAAGTGATATTTGCATATTGGATGATGGCTTTGGCAGCAGATGGCAGGATAGATTTGAGTGGTGACATGGGGCCGGCAGGCAGTGCAGTGGTTAAGGTGCTGGACTCCCACATGGCTAACCAGGGTTCGAGTCCCAGACCTGGTGACTTGCTTTCTCACTGTCTCTGTCTCTCTCTCTCTGGTCAAATTTAAAATAACAATAATAACAAATAAAATAAAAATAAATAATTATTTAAAAAAATATTTGAGAGGTGACAGCAACTGTGGAGGCAAGGGCAGAGTTTGCACAGCCAGTCCCATGAACGGTGCATGTCTGGGGAGCTGTGTGGGGTGGGCTGCAAAAGAGGGGTGGGTTTCCGGAAGGTGCACCGGGAGACTGCCGAGTGCAGTTTGAGCCTGGAACCTGGTAACTTGCTTTCTCATTTCCCCTCTTTCTCGGTCTTTCTTTGGTGAATTTTAAAAAGTTTTAATAATAGATCAACAATAATAATTTTTAAAAAGACAGCTCTCGCTTTTTCTAGTCCTGGCCTGAGACGGGATGCCCAGGCTTTCCTCCTTTTTTTTGCTACGTTATTCTCAGCCCTCTTACTATTATTTTAAATTAACTCTGGAATGAGATGTTTTGAACACATCCCTTTGTTAAAAAAGAGCCTTACCTTATTATTTTTGCCTTCCAGGGGTCAAGTGGTTAACATGAGATACCTGGAATATTTTGAGAAAATACTTCATTTTATCAAAGATCGAATTCTTGTTTATCATGGGTAAGCCTCTGGCTTCTCTCATTCACAGCAGTGGATGGGTTGCATGTGTTTTACATTCGTTATGTTTATAAAACTTGAAAACTAAGGCTGTTGACAGACTAGACAAGCTCGATAGTATCCGATACGTTTAGCATCATAAAACCTCTCTTATGCACTTGCCAGCCTTCTTTTTGATAGTGTCACAAGTGCTCGGACCTTGACTAAAGTGTGTTAAGCTTTACACGTGCACTGTGACTTTCCTGCCTCTGTCTCCTGAAAAGCAAGACGTTTCTGCAAATTTTCCCACTAGGGATTTCAGCCTCCGTCCTCACTCTCCCTCCGTGGACAGGTGGCATGGCAAGGCGGGGCGGTGAGCAGGAAATGTTCCGAATGCTCGGACGTCACCAGACGCGTGCAGTGTTGGGGCAGAGGCCCAGCGGGGTTCTTCCGTTTGAGCAGCTTCAGGGAGAAACTCACGTGCTTCTGACTGCAGAGTTGGGACTGGGGCGTCAGTTTTACAGCCGGCCCGGACCGTGCATGTGTGTGCACTGGCTGGTGGCCTGTCACTCGTTTCCGTGTTGCCTCGGAGAGGAGCTCTGGTTCCTTAACTCTCATCTGTAGCCCAGACCTCATTAGGATGAACTCGTACCATTATTTAGAGAGTTTAGTCATGGCTCACCATTTTGAATAGCGAGATACTCATAATGAAATATCATTTAGTAAATTAGAGATAATAGCAGAATTATTACATGTCTTGTTTCTGTGATAATCCCAGTTGCCTTCTCTCTCCCTCTCTCTCTCTCTCTCTCTCTCTGTCTCTGTCTCTACCAGAGCAAACAACCCTAAAGGACTGCTGGAAGTCAGGGAAGCTCTGGAAAAGGTGCACAAGGTAGAAGACCTTCTTCCGATTATGAAGGTAAATTTATCATCAAAATCCCAGTCACTCCGAGAGCAGGAAACCCAACCACGTTTTTAAACAAAGGACTCATCATTATTAATACTATGCTATGTTTTAAAATTGATGAAATATGCCATTCGAAATCATGACTGCGCACATTCTGAATAACAGCCAACATAAAATGAAAGGCAGGCATCAGACTCAGATGAAACACGAACTTGTGGGAAGGCAGTTAACACAGGCGAGGGAGGAAAACCTAAGCACGCGCACAGTGGACCCTGCTGTGGGGCCCAGCCGAGTACTGGCCTCGGTCCGCGCTCGCTGGGGAAACTGGGCAAAGTGCAGGGTGCATGTTTCAGGAACGGGGTGACATATGCCATGATGCTTTTTTCAGAGGTTTTTGCCTTAGTGCGTGTGCTCGCCAGAGAAAGAGAGACAGAGACAACCAACGGGAAAATGAGAAATCACCCTCCGGGGGGTGGCCACACCACGACCCCTTCCCCTGCATTCTCCTCCCAGATCTTGGGCATGCACGCACATGCGCCTACAGTGATTTTCAAGCCACCAGGTCTGGGATTGACCTGTAGTTGGCTATATGGGAGTCCAGTGACATAACTGCTGTACCATTGCTTGCCCCAAGGCTGCAATTCTTTTTTCTTTTTCTTTTTTTTGGTCTTTTTTTAGAGAGAGATATTTTGCTATAGGGCATGTGTGTTCACCAGAGAGACAGAGAGACAGAAAGCGAGAAATCATCCCCCAGGGGGGATGGTCACGCCGCAATCCCTTCTCCTCCATTCTCCTCTCGGGATCTTGGGCACGCATGCACACGCGACTGGCGAGTTTTAAGCTGCCTGGTCTGGGACTCAAACCACAGCCGACTATGTTGGAGTCCAGCGACATAACTGTTGTGTCATCTGCTAGCTCCAAGGCCGTAATTTTTGAAAGGAGGGACATCCCCTGAGCTCCATTGTCACTCCTCACTTTCTGCTGTATGGGACCCTAATGTGATCCCTGAGTGAACTGTGACATTGACCAAAAGACACAGGTGTAAAAACCTGTATTAAATGTGAAGGTAAACACTTGAAGACTAGAGATGGGGGCCAGCCTGTGGCATGGTGGTTCAGGCAGCCAATCCCACATGGCTGACTGAGTTGTTCAAGTCTCGGACCTGGTGGCTTGAAAACATGCTGGGTGTGTGCCCAAAAGTCTGAGAGGAGAATGGAGGAGGAGAGATTGTGGCATGGCCATCCCCCCGTGGAGTAATTTCTCTCTCTCTCGGTCTCCACCTCTCTCCAGCGAGCACAGGTACCCTATAGCAAAATGTAAAAAAAAAAAACAGAGCAGAGATGGGATGTAAGATCTTCAAGCCCCTAGAAGGTAGGAAAATAGAATTAAAAAGGCAGTTCTACTAAAAGCTCATTAAAAGAGGAGGGAAAAATACAGTAAATAGGAAATGTAACAGGAGGGGCAAGTCTCAGCACAACACAAATAATGGTTAGTCTCCCTGTTGAAAGACTGAGGACCGGGTTGGCAGGCGGCGTAGTGGTTAAGGCACCAGAATGTCACACGGCTGGCCGTGGTTCTGGTCCTGGACTTGACAGCTTGCTTTCTGGCTTTCTCTCTCTGTCTCCTGCTCTGTGGTCAAATTGAAAAAATAATAATGATGATGAATAACTATTAAATAAATCATTCTTTTTTTAAAAAAAAGAAAGATTGAGGATCTCAGAATTTTTGAGTTATTTATTTTATTTATTAATTATTGTTATTTTCTTAATTTGCCATAGGAGATACACATTCACCAGAGGGAGACAAAGACACAGAGAGAGGGAGGGAAAGTGAGAAACCAAGCTGCCAGGTCTGGGACTCAAATCACAGTAGGCCATATGGGAGTCTAGCACCCTAATCACCATGCCATCTGTTGGCCCCTTGCGTTGTTTTTTGTTTTTGTTTTTTGTTTTTTTTTGGTTTTATTTTAGAGAGAGAGAGAGTTTCACTTTAGGGACATGAATTAGCTGGAGAGACAGACAGATAGCGAGAAATCACCTCCCAGGAGCATGGCCACACTGTGGCCCTTCTGTGGCCCTTCTTCATTCCCCTCTTGGGATTTTGGGCATGCACACCCATGCACCCAGCATGAGGGTTTTTTTTTGTTTTTTGTTTTGGTTTTTTTTTTTTTTTTTGAGAGGTTTTCGCTATAGGGCGCGTGCACTCGCCAGACAGACAGAGAGAGACAGAGAGACAGAAAGTGAGAAATCACCCCCCAGGGAGGATGGTCACGCCGCAATCCCTTCTCCTCTATTCTCCTCTCGGGATCTTGGGCACGCACGCACACGTGCCTGGCGTGAGTTCTAAGCCACCGGGTCCGGGACGCGAACCGCGGTCGACTACGTGGGAATCCAGCAACATAGCCATTACACTAACTGCTGGTTCCCCACCCAGCATGAGTTTTAAGCAGCCAGGTCAGGGACTCCAACCGTGGTGGGCTGGATGGGAGTCCAGCGACGCAATCATTACGCCACCTGCTGGTCCCCAGAATGGTTTTTGAAAGATCAACTTTAGTTGTCAGCCCAGTGGCCTGGTAGTGAAGGGAGCCAGATCCCACACAGCCAACCGCGTGGTTTGAGTCTGGGCCCTGGCAGCTTGAAAACCACGCTGGGTGTATGTGCGTGCACGTGCCCAAAATGATGGGATGGAGAAATGGAGGAGAGGGATTGGGCGTGCCCACACCCCATTGTGGGTGCTTTCTCCTTCTCCCTCTCTGGCTCTGTTTACAGAAGACACCTACAACAACATGGTTTTTTAACGAATTATTTAATTTTATTCATACATTTATTTTAATTTGATCAGAGAAAGAGAGAAAGTGAGAAAGCAAGACACCATGTCTGGGACTCAAACCATGTTCAACCATGTGGGAGTGCCCGGCACCTTAACCACCATCCACCTGCTGGTCCCAACAACATGATTTTTAAAAGGGAGGAGGGGTCGTGTACCAGGCAATGCTGATAAAAAGTAGGTGTGACAGTTTCAGTATCAGAAACATTGTGCTTTTAAAAAATGTATTTTATTTTGTTTTGCTATAGCTCATGTGTGCTTGAGGGAGAGACAGGGAAAGTGAGTGAGAGGGGAGGTGAGAAAGCACCACCCTCCCCCCCAACGGGGATGGCCATGCCATAATCCCTGCTTGTTCATTCTCCCTTGCGGAGAAACGTATGAATTCCAGGGGAGGGGAAGTTACTGTGAGGAACAGAAATTATGGCAAGAAGTTACAACTTTGTGGGCCTTTTCTCCACGTAAGAGTGAAGCCACCCCGAAACATGCCACAGCAGTTGGATTTGCTTTTCCAGGAAATGGTTTAATGTGCCACTTGGATACATGTGACCGTGGTAGACGGGACGGACCTACAGCAGAGTGTGTCCATTCCCAGGTGGCAGGGAGAGATCATGAGTACCTGGACCACCCAGGCCGGGCCTGGTGTTGGTGACATGGTTTCCAGACACTGTTGAGCATGCCTAATGAGGTTCCAAACTGTCAGCACTCTT
>NW_006159632.1:4725067-4730667 GCF_000334495.1 Tupaia belangeri chinensis
TCCCTCCCACTTGCATTCCTGAAAAGTCAGTGTATATTAAAACTAGGTGGCAATTAGTGTCTAGGGGGGAAATGAGTGATTCCAGGCCCAGGTAAGCATTAAATTGAGGAAGCCTGTGAGCTCTTGGTGCTGAGGGTCTCTGTTAGGGGCCCTGGCAGTGTCTCTGGGCTCTCAGTCTGTGAGGCTTGAAGACAAGCGCTGTTTGCCAGGACGTGGTCCTGCCACTGGACGTGGTCCTGGCACGTGGTCTCCCGCACCAGGACACTCCTGTGACCTTCTCAAGCACCTCGAGATGGAGGCCAGCACTGCGGAATCCAAGTGGGGGTCCTCAGTGAGTGCTCCAGTAACGTGAGTCTCCTTCTCCCCTGAAAGCAGTTCAACACGAAAACGAAGGACGGGTTCACCGTGAACACCAAAGTCCCCAGCCTCAGAGACCAGGGGAAGGAGTACGACGGCTTCACCATCACCGTCACAGGAGACAAGTACGTGCCCCTTTTCTGTGGACGGAAACCGGGCCGGCACCGCGTGGTGTTCCCGGGGAGGTTCGTCACGTGGGCTGCTGCCCCATGCTGGCGGGAAGTGCCGAGGTCCCTCCCGCATTATGGCCGGCCATACTTTCACCCGGGTGGCCTCAGAGTGTGACACCAGCAGACACGCTCCCCGACCATGCTGGGTCCCGACTCTCGGGACACGGTGTGATGTCTAGGTGGCTGTGAGCTCGCTCCGCTGAGAGTTTCGAGTTCACTGTGGGGGAAGGCTTTTTAGGATAAAATGAGAAAAGACGAGAGGTTGGGAGATTGAAAGCCAGTGTAAGACTTTCTAAAATACAGGTTTTACTTACGACAGAAGGACTACAGTCTTATTGTAGAGCATTTATTAGAATGTACAGAGAAGCAAAATGAACAAAATAAAGGGTTTTTTTTAATTACCAGAGGGAGCGTGTGCTCACCTGAGGGAGGGGGAGGAGAAGGCACCCTCCCGAGGGGCGTGCTCATGCCACATTCCTGGCCTCTGTTCCTGTCACGGTCTTGAGCAGCCGGCATGGTTTGCGAGTCCAGGGTT
Source organism: Tupaia belangeri chinensis (assembly GCF_000334495.1). NCBI lineage: Eukaryota > Metazoa > Chordata > Mammalia > Scandentia > Tupaiidae > Tupaia > Tupaia belangeri. The sequence continues at coordinate 4,726,130 of NW_006159632.1, forward strand.
GGGATTTGAACCACACTTGGCCAGATGGTATCTGGCACCCTTAATCACTGGGTCACGGGGCCGGCCCAGGTAGCTTTCTCTAAGAACGGAGATTACACTGTACATGTGGTTTTATAACTGGTCTCGTTCCTCCCATTCTATTATTGTACACGCATGCGTCTCAGTGACAGGGCACAGGGCTCTCCTCCTGCTTGTCCTTGTTCTTGATCACTGAGTGTTACTTTCCACTTTTAAACTGTACAGATAGCTCTGGAATGAACATTTTGAACTGTGGTTTTATTTGTATCTGTACACCAACGGCAGCTAGAAGCCCCATATCCCTTGATCTGCGGTGGAGTCTCCGTGTGCTACCCCACACACACCGCCCCGTCCCCAGGTCCTCCTGTGGCCTCTGCCAGCTCAGCAGGGGCAGGATTGCCAGATTACGAGGTGCCGCCCCTTGGCGTCGCCTGTCACTCCTACCCAGGCCTTCATGAGTACACACTAGTTCAGTCACTTGAAGGTTTTGTGACTTTTCCGTGTCCTGGCTTTTGAGTCTCTACCCAGGCCACTTACCAGACTCCTCTCCCGGGAGGGCTCACTCTCCCACAGGAGTCCTGGGTTTGCTGTCGATGGTAGAAATCACCCTCCTCCCTTCTCACACATCCTGGTGCTTATCCTCAGGTAAACTCCAGGTGGAGCTGGAACTCCTAAATAAGAGGGTGCCTGGGATTCCTTCTGAAAGCCATGGCTTTCCTCGGCTGCCGTCTCACCATCTCACCCCACCTGCCACCCCCCTGCTGGGGCCTTGTCACCCTGGGGAGGCCCATAGCTGGTGTCCCGTCTCACCCTGCCTGCCACCCTCCTGCTGGAGCCTTGTCATCCTGGGGAGGCCCATAGCTGGTGTCCCGTCTCACCCTGCCTGCCACCCTCCTGCTGGGGCCTTGTCACCCTGGGGAGGCCCATGGCTGGTGTCCTGTTTCCTATTTCCGCACAGCCCCTGCAGCATTCCTGAAGACCCTAGCTTCCTGCGAGCATTCAGGGTCTCCCCCAACAGCCTTCAAGGACAGTTACTGCTTGACCCAGACCCCTTGACGGGGACTTGAAGCTGGCCTGCCAGCATGAGCTCACCTCCCTCCACCCTGACTTTTGGACCTCGGAGCCACATGCCTGCTTTTCTCCAGGTCTTCCCGATGAGAGCCCGCTGCCCCAGTGGTACACGCTGAGCTGCACTCTGGTCGTAGGCCTGGTCTCCTAATGACGGGCGGCCCTGTCTCCCGCCTCATCGCATCCTCTCGTGTGGAGGATCTAAAACCTGGCGGAAGCCCTTGCTGCTGGCGCCATGCTAGCTCCCTGTGGCATCAAACTTCCGGCCTCCATGAGCCTCCCTGGGCTGAGCAAGAAGCAGAACCCTGAAACCTCTGCTCCTGGGCTTCAGGAGAGGGCGTGGCGTCGGCGTATTAACCGAGCACTTAGATGCAGTCTTTGCTCTGTGTAGCTGTGTCCCCACGGTGGGTGTAAACTCTTACCAGGGCACGTGGCTCACCTGATGTGAGCAAGGTGTCAGCACACTTCTCAGAGAAACTGCCTTCTTCGGAAACATGCCCGCCCTGCCCGTCGTCAGAAAGGTTTGGTGCCACGTCGGCCTGCTCTTCCCTCATGTTACTGTGGGTTCTGCCAGCTGAGCTGTGTAATACGTGCCTTTGACCCTCATCCTTGTATTTTAGGGTTGGCAATATACTGTTTTCTGTGGAAACGCAGACCACAGAAGAAAGGACACAATTATATCATGCCGAAATAGATGCACTTTATAAAGATCTGACAGCCAAAGGGAAAGTGCTGACTCTTTCATCAGAGTTTGGGGTAGGTTTCTGTCTCCATTCCCACTCTTCCTGTGACCCTCAAGCAAGTTTATTAAAATGTTTGTGTTTTCAGTGAGATGACCGAGATTTCTTCTTAGGAAATCAGATCGAATCGACCTGCCAGCCTTTATTTGTGAATATTCTCATAGCAAGAAGGGTCCCGTACTCCCTCACTGCAGTAACGGGCGACGAATGTGTAATCTGTACCCTCAGTACTGTGCTACGTTTGGGCTTTGATCACACTGAAATGAAAAAGTCCGTCCGTAATGAAAATGGCCATGTCCCCACTTTGCTCTACCATTTTCTCTGCTGGGTTGCGGTTGTTGCTTACAGCTGTTTACGAGGAGCTCGTGCTAATGGCGGGAGCTAATGCTGCACTCCGGCTGGGGAGGGTGCTGCCGTGCACAGGAGTCGTGCACATGTACCTTCACTCGGTGGCCCTGGCCTGGGCTGCAACCTCCTCCCCCGGAGAAGGTCTGTCCCGCCAGAGGTGGGCTCTAGAGACAGGGTCTGCCCAGTCTGTGAGCAAGCAGGGTGGGATCCCATGCTCTGAAGGGGATGTGAGGACCCTCAGGAAGGCACTTTATTGTTCTGACAATCAGTTCATCATATAATGACACATTTAAATTTCTTCGTATAATTAAACACTTATCATCTAAATCCCAGGGTGGAACGCTGGGGCGTGCCTCCAGTTCTTTCAAGGCTGGGGTACAAGTTTGAGAAGGTGTATCTGGTACCAACGAGTGCCTTATAATTTTACTCGCAATATATATCTGACATTCCGAATACCACTATCAGGGAGGTAGCAGTTTTAGGAGCAGCTTGGAGAAGCGTGCATTCAACTGAACGGAACGTGCACTTTGACTAGGAATGGCGATGCGGTGGAGTGTAGAGAGTGTGAGAAGTAGGTTCTCACAGGAGAAGAAGGAAGCGGAGAATGAAGAGTGATAGAAGAGATTCTTTTGTACCCATTCACCTAATGAAAAATTAGTTTAAGGTTAAAGGTTAACAGCGGGAAAATGGACTGACTGGTAGACACTGAAAATAGAGAAAACCCGGTATTTCAGTTCACAAGCCTGTCTTTTTTTCTAGGAGGCTGATGCTGTCTGCAATTTAATCTTATCCTTAGTTTATTACTTTTATAATTTAATGCCACTCTCTCGAGGATCCAGGTAAGTCATATTCTTTATTTTTTAATTTATTTAATTTATTTATTTTTTGGAGAGGTTTTTTTTATGCTAAAGGGCGCATGTGCTCGCCAGAAAGACAGAGAGATAGAAAGTGAGAAATCACCTTCTGGGGGATGGCCACGCCACAATTCCTTCTCCTCCATTCTCCTCTTGGGATCTTGGGCACGCACGCACATGCACCCAGCGTGAGTTTAAACCTCTGGGTCGGGACTCAAACCGCGGTTGACTACATGGGAGTTCAGCGACATAGCCATTACACTAACTGCTGGTCCCAGGTAAGTCATATTCTATAATTAGAAATTTTTTTGTTTAAAATGTGTTGTTACATATACTTCCTATTATAAATTATCAGTGCAAAAGTATACCAAAAAATGATAAGGAGCTCCCTGTTTTTCTTTCAAAATCCACACACAATTTTTTTTTTTTTTAATCTACCGTATCATCAAAAGAATGATAAGAACCAACTGGTGGCGTGGTGGTTAAGGTGGCTGGGTCCACATGTCCGACTAGGGGGTTCTAGTCCTGGTTCTGGTGGCTTGAAAAATATGCCAGTGGTATGTGTGCGTGTGCCAAAATCCCAAGAGGGGACTGGGAAGGGACTGTGGTGTGGCCATCCACATTGGGCGGGTGCTTTCTCATGTCCCCTGTCTGTCCCTCTCTGCCAAGTACACTCGTCCTGAAGCAATTTTTTTTTCTCTTTTTTTTCTTTTTCTTTTGGAGAGGTTTTTGCTATAGGGTGCGTGCACTCGCCAGACAGACAGAAACAGACAGAGAGACAGAAAGCGAGAAATCACCCCCCAGGGGGGATGGTCACGCCGCAATCCCTTCTCCTCCATTCTCCTCTCGGGATCTTGGGCACGCACGCACACGCGCCCGGCGTGAGTCTTAAGCCACCGGGTCCGGGACGCGAACTGCGGTCGACTACGTGGGAGTCCAGTGACATAGCCATCACGCTAACTGCTGGTCCCAGGGTCAGCCCTCCTCATGCCCCACACCATCGATGGGGCGGGTGCTGGTGCAGCAGCGGGCAGTGCACCCCATGCGGCTGATTCGGGGCTGCTTCGCTCAGGCCTCCCTGAATCCAGCGGGCCTGACCCAGGCTGGCTCAGGTGGGGAGCTCAGGACTCTGCTGGGTGCTGTCTTCCTGTCTCTGTCTCACTCATGGGAGAAAGAAATAAGCACACTTTACATTTTTAAAATAAATAAAATTAAGGTGTTTGTATCTACAAAGCCCATTGTACACGTGCACTTGAGGCCAGACCTTACAAAGCTGTTCCAAGTATAACAGGCAGGGTTTTAAGGTCATTTCACAAGAACATTTTTTTTTAATTTATTTATTAATTCACTTTACACCATCACAACACACAAATGAATTTTCCATCCAAAATACACTGTGCATTGACTCAGTCAAGTACATCCACATATATGTTCTCAGCAAATAATTTTCCAATTCTTACGTCCTGCATACCTTGCCCTTTGTCTTGCCATCCCTGATTCCCCATCCCCC
>NW_006159632.1:4731467-4732621 GCF_000334495.1 Tupaia belangeri chinensis
GACCGCGGGGCGGACCCCTGGGTGGGGGGCCCGCCTCCTGCCGCCTTGCTTGGCGCGGGTCCCGGGGGTGGCGGGGGCTGCAGCCGGGCCCCGGGTGGGGCCGGCGCAGGGCCTACTCCGCCCGCCGGCGCCCTCCATTTTTTTTTTAAAGAAGTAATCCACAAGAACATTTTTTAAAGTAAGAAGAAAAATAAACCATTTTTTCCCTCAGAAAAACAACATTATTTGTGACATTTACCCTTAAATTAGTACATCAGTAACTACTTTTAGTAGTAAACTAGTACATATTTTTAAATAAATAAAATTACTTTTATGTTTAAACATATGCTTTACTCCAAGAAATTGTTAAGTGAAATTTTATCGTTTTTTTTTTTTTTTTTTTTCTTTTAAGAGATTTTTGCTACAGGGCACGTGTGTTCACCCAAGAGACAGAGAGACAGAAAGTGAGAAATCATCCCCCTAGGGGGATGGCCATGCCGCAGTCCTTTCTCCATTCTCCTCTCAGGATCTTGGGTATGCACACATATGCACACACACGTGCCTGACGTGAGTTTTAAGCTGTTGGGTCCGGGACTCAAACTGCAGTCGACTGCGTGGGAGTCCAGTGACATAGCCATTATACCACCTGCTGGCCCCCACGTTTCACCGTTCCGATGGGAGGTGTGTGGTGAGCTTTAACGAGAACTGTGCAGACCAGGCCCGGCTGACGATGGTTCTCCTTTGAACAGCGTGATCGCCTACTCGGTCATCGTGGGAGCGCTGATGGCAAGTGGCAAAGAAGTGGCAGGAAAAATCCCCAAAGGGAAGGTAGGCCGCAGCTGGGGGCAGTGCGTGCTGCGTCAGCCAGGCTGGCACTCTGTAAGGAGCAGGAGTGAAACAGACCGCGTACGGCACCGTGCTCCTCCACGTCTGATCGCGTTCTTCCAATTTCTGTCCTTTCCAGTTAGTTGACTTTGAAGCTATGACAGCCCCTGGTTCAGAGGCCTTCAGCAAAATAGCCAAAAGCTGGATGAACTTGAAAAGGTAACTCCCTGCGCGGGGTCCACCACGGCTGGGAGCGGGTAGAGGGTGGCCTGTAACTCCCTGCGCGGGGTCCACCACGGCTGGGAGCGGGTAGAGGGTGGGCTGGTCCGTTTAGGTTTTTGCAAAAGTTT
>NW_006159632.1:4732670-4739478 GCF_000334495.1 Tupaia belangeri chinensis
AAAGAGAGAAAGCAAGCCGCCAGGTCTGGGACTCAAACCGTAGCCCCTTAACCACCAGGACACCTGCCTGCCCCCAAAACTTGTTTTTATATCACTATGTGTGTGTGCCTCGTGGCTCCATTCGTAAGCATCCGGCCAGCTTTGTGATGAAAACTTCCAACAGCTGCACCTGGGCTGGGGCGTTCTTGTCTGGCTCAGCTAGCTTGCACGTGTTCTGGTAAAGGACTATGGCTCAAAGATCTGGCTTCAATTTCCCCCGTAACTCCACAGTGTGGCTCTTTCGCCGTTCTTTAAGAAAGAATAACAGACACTGCACGGTGCAGTTGGTGTTGCACAACGAGCAGCCTTTGACACGGGCGGCTGTGTCCTTCCCCGGGGTTGGCCTGGCGGCTGAGCACCCTGCGCTGTCCTGGAGCGTGGAGAAGGGGCTAAAGCCAATGCGAAGGAAAGCTGGGCCAAAGCCGTGTGCTCTGCCCCCGGCCTGCTGGCCCCACGGGGTCCAGGCAGTTTCCCCCAGGGCTGCGGCTGCAGCAGCAGCTGGCACAGGACGCTCGGGCCCTCCCGGCTTCCCCGACAGTCTGATAGGGTGGACCTGTGGGAGGCCGGGAAAGGAATACCCAGTAGGAACAGATTTAATGTAGCGCTGCCTTTTTTTTTTGGTGGGCGGGGGGAGTGATGTTAATTTTTCTGGCCCTTCTTTGTGTTTTCTTTTCCAGTATTTCTCCCTCTTATAAGATGCTCCCGTCAGTATCAGAGACGTTTCCGACGTTGCGGTCGACGATCGAGGTGCTAAACACGGACTCGTCCCCACGGTGTCTTAAGAAACTCTAGCCACGTGTGGTATTTATACAAGTAAAGGGCCGGACCTCTTGCTTCTTAAGTTATTTTTTAAAACATGGAATTATAAAGAAATTAGGTCCTTTATTACTTTTGATACCGATTTTTGATAGGAATTGAATACTTGAAATCATTTTCTTTACTTTTCTGAACCATAACAAAATCATGAAAGAAGGTTTTAGGGGGATAGGACCTGCCTGACCCGGAGGGAGGTGCGTGTCAGCCAGTGGTCTGTTTTCACCTGTAAATAATACGACTCCTTCCTGAGAGCGAAGTCAATTTACTTCAAAACCACAAATTTAACAAGATGAACAAAACCAACCAGATAGGAGTGCTTTCATTCCGTTAAGGAGCTGGCTGTTTCCCGAAGACGTTCTTCCTGTGGGTACCGAGGTGGGGTGTCCTGTTCCCACTCAGCGTGGGCCCCCCACTTTGTTAGGATGGGGGGTAGAGTCGCGGGCCCTGCTAAGCTGCCCGGAGCTCACAGCCGGGAACACGAGCCTGAGTCATACAGACAGTATTTGCCAATGTCCCAAACACTGAATCGTTGTATCATGTGTTTTCTTTGTTGGAAAAAAATAAACTGGGGTGATTTCTGTAAATCACCAGTTTTTGGCACTGGATTCTGCATGTTTTAATTTTGTGAACTAGTTTCATTTTCAGGCATAACATTCAGAAAAGTACTCTTTTTTTCCCCCCAGGCAGGGTAAATACCAGTGAGTAAAATGAGTCCGTTAACCTCCTGCCATTTCCAAATGATTTTCCGTTTCTGTTCTTCGATAAGAGTGAAAACACACTGCTCACCCTCCCTGTCGTTTCGTTTTTCCTCGCTTTTGCATCCAAGCAGCTCCACACTGTCCCACGCCGGGAGTCTGTGCTCAGGGAGCAGGGGTCTACCAGCCTTGGTGGGACAGACACATGTGGTCCATGTCCGTCTGTCGGGCCTGCCTTTGTGATGGAAACACCCACCTGGTGACCCCAGGGAAGGGATAACAACAATCATCAGGCACGCCTCGTTTTCAAACAGTGTCATCATCCACAGAGTCTCGGTCTGAACTCAGAAAAAACAAAGGTCCTGACTTTCATTTCACAGGTGAGGGAGCTGAGGCTCTGAGGATGGCTGGCTCCCCGAGGCCCTGGAGCTGAAGGAGCAGCTGCCGGGGTTCCTGCCCAGGCCTTCTGGCTTGCGGGGCCTGCCCTGCCCATTGTAGGCTTGGCACACCAAGGATTCCACCCTCTCCAGCTCTTCTTAGGACTCGGAATACGCAACACTGCGCCATGCATTGTCCCCGCATACCTGCGAGGACTCTGCTCTGCTAACTTCCTCCTTTTGTGATCTGTGTGGTCCACCTTTGTATGCGTTAGAGGCAAAGAACGGGGGCTTTAGATCAGTGAGGGACGCAAAGGAGCTGCACACTGGGCCCAAAATGGTGTCTCCGATCCCAGGTCTGGCGGGCGCCACAGCAGGACAGAGGTACACGGTGCCAGGAGAATCCAGGTGGCTTTGCTTCCCAGGGTTCTGGCTGAACTTCCAGGCGGATGCGCTCTGCAGGGTCACCACGCGAGCTGGGAGCTACAGGGATTAAGCACAGTAGAAATGAATGGGTTGTTAAAGTGTGTCCCTCTTGTTTGCGTACAAGCTGAAAGTTCAAATTCTTCCAGTTACTGGGACCAGCAGTTGGCGTAATGGCTGGCACTGGACTCCCATGGTTCAAGTCCTGGACCTGGTGGCTTAAACTCACGTCGGGCGCGTGTGCGTGCATGCCCAAGATCCCGAGAGGAGACTGGAGGAGAAGGGATTGCAGCATGGCCATCCCCCCTGAGGGGGTGATTTCTCGCTTTCTGTCTCTCTGTCTCTCTCTGTCTCTCTCTGTCTTTCTAAAGAATGCATGCAACCTATAGTAAAAACCTTTCAAAAAAAAATTCTTCCAGTTATTATGGATTTTTCTTCACTTAGCATCAACTCTTTATGATTTTGGATGGTAAGATGCTCATTTTTCAGTTGGAGTAATGGCCCAGAAGAATATATCTAAGCCATGCTTCTCAGCTTGCACTGGTAACGAAACACCACTGACCGGTGGCTTAGACACGAGCCATCCTTTCTCCCCGTTCTGGAGGCGGAAGTCCAAGGGCAGGACGTTGGCCAGCTTGGTGTCTGGAGAGAGTCAGTTCCTCGCGGACAGCCCCCCTCGCTGCATCTCCGCGTGCTGGGGAGAGCTCTGCAGTCTCCTCATTTTAGAAGGACACTTAGAAGAAATAGAATATGTTTTTTCCTGAAATTAGTTTATCAGTTTCAAATGACTGCCTTTAATGGCCCAAATTCTTCTCATGTCAGTAAAATGGTTATTACAGTCCTGGAGGTGGCCGGAGGCGACCCGCTGACATCCGGGTCTGTATGGAGGTCCAGAAAGCAGTCCGTCTTTTGCCCCAGATCCCAGGCACTCGGCCAGTGAACGCGGTCCCAACAAAACATCAGATGTGGTCTGTTTGGTGGCTGAGAAGGAGCAAAGGAGCCACCTGCTGGAGGGGGCTTCTGTCCCTGCAAGGCGGGGACACAGAAAACATGTTTCTATGACATTAAATGTCTCTCATCACATTCTGTAAAAGCAAGAAATTGCACCCAAACATCAGCCAGTTCCATAATACAAGTTACCCTCTTCTTAAAGCTTAACAAAAACTTTCTTAAAAATTAGAACTAGGGGGAACCAGCAGTTAGCATAATGGCTATGTCGCTGGACTCCCACGTAGTCGACCGCGGTTCGTGTCCCGGACCCGGTGGCTTAAAACTCACGCCGGGCACGTGTGCGTGCGTGCCCAAGATCCCGAGAGGAGAATGGAGGAGAAGGGATTGCGGCGTGACCATCCCCCCTGGGGGGTGATTTCTCGCTTTCTGTCTCTATGTCTCTGTCTGTCTGTCTGGCAAGCACACGCGCCCTACAGCGAAAATCCCTCCAAAAAAAAAAAAAAATTAGAACTAGGCTTGCTTTTATATTGAAGCCTTTTTTCCCCTTCAGTTTATTTCCTATAGGGCATATATGGTCCCCAGGACAGAGAGATCAAGCCTCACTCCCTTCTCCCCTTGGGGTCTTGGGCACACATACGCGCCTGGCGTCTTTTTCAAGTTACTGGGTCTGGGACTCGAACCCCGCTGTCTGTCAGCCATGTGAGAGCATCTTAACCATCATGCCACCTGCCGGCCCCGTTGAAGCCTGTTGCTCACCCTGAAGACACAGGACTGCTGCTCCTCTCCCTCTCATCCCGACTGATGGCCCCGGGAAACAGAAACCTGCTCCCACCGCTGCACAGAACAGAGTCGGGGTGGGACTGCAAGTCTTAAGGAAGGGCCCAGGTTTTGAGGGGTTTAGGGTGAAAATCAGTGTTTGGCCACAGCACAGGGAGACACATGGGGAGAAGAAAACTAGCACAGCCTTGAAACGCTCCCACCTGTTGCTCCCCTGAGGGCCCCGTGGGGGCTGTGGTTTCCCGCAGCGCCTCAGATGAGTTGCTCACAGGGGGTCCAGGACCCCGCCTGAGGGACCTCAAACTAGGGATCAGGAGAACCTGCTCCTCTGCCTGGGATTGCCGCCTCCTGACTGCCGTCACAAAAGCCAGTGTCTTCCTGAGTCACGTTCCGGGTGGGATGGGAATTGTCCCTTTTTCTTCAAACTACGCGTCAGCGAGTTGACCCTTCCGTTCTCCGCTGCCAGCAGAGCTCCCAGTACCGCAGTTACACACGCTGGGTGTGAGCTCTGTCCTGACGCCTGTGTCTCTGTAACGAACCCAGCTTGGCTGACTAACTCGTTTCTCCTGAAAATGCAGAATTTAACCCGGACCGATTCAAGGTATCTCAGACACATCCAGTTTCGAATTGCCTTGTGTAAGTTCCCAGCCAGGCAGGCCCCCATTTGCCTTCCTGGCTGCCTGTGGCCTTGCCCTGCTTGCCCTGTGCCCTGTGCTGGGCAGCAGGCTCTGCCTATCTACCCAACACCCCACGTGCACGAGTGTCCGGCCCTCTCTGGCCTGCTGGTCACTTGCCCTCCGGGACACTTGGCTCCCTGCCAGGCACGTGGTCCTTGCTGAGGCGCCTGTACTCCCAGGCACTGGGCTTGAGCTGCTCGAGCAGGCTTGTGCTGTCTTTCCTGGTTTAGGGTGGGGTGCGAGGACGCCAGATGCTCCCTTTCTGGAGCACTTGGTGTAGTTGGCATTTCTTTTTTAAAAAACTTGATTTATTTGTTATTTAATTTAATTTGACCAGAGAGGGACAGAGAGAGAGAAAAAGAGAGAAGGAAAGTGAGAAAGCAAGCTGTCAGGTCCGGGACTCAAACCACGGTTGGCCAGTGGGAGTCCAGTGCCCTTAACCAGCATGCCACCTGATGGCCCCTGTGGTTGGTATTTCTAAGTGTGTGCATCGATGAGCTCGTTTGATCCTCCAAAGAGGCCTTGAGGTAAGTCTGAGTCCGTCCCCACTCCGCAGGTGGGGGCCGTCCTTAGAGCTCTTGCATTCTGCTGCCTGGTGGGTGCTCAGTGAGGAGCGGCAGGGAGGGCAGAGGTGGAGAGGGTGGAGCTGATGGCAGCACATGCCTCTGCCCTCCAGGGGCTCCCCTCCCGCCAGCAGGTGACCCAATACTCAGCCTGTTCCCACCACCTGCCAAGTAGAAATGCCACCATTCTGTTAGAGGACCTCCTGCCTCATCCTCCGGAGACCTGGGAATTGGCTGGTTATTTAATATAACTCTAGAGACTTTGGATGAAGAAACTGATTGGTCAAGGCTTATTTACCATCTCAGCAAAGACTGAGAATCGTCACCTGTTAGGATCAGAATTTTAACTAATGCTAATAATAGTAATCTGCCAAAAATAGGTTCTGAATCTATGACTCAATTAGCAGGTTTCTGATGCAAAGAGCTAGAACAATTTTTACATGCAAATTAACTTTTTCTAAGAGATTTTCCCGATAGGACACATGCATTCACCGGAGAGACACAGAGAGGCAGAGAGACAGAAAGCAAGCAATCTGTCCCCAGAGGGGACAGCCATGCCACAATCCCTTCCCCTCCATTCTCATCGGGATTTTGGGCGTGCACACACGTACACACGCACGCATCTGGCATGAGTTTTAAGCCACCAGGTCCAGAACTCAAACCGTAGTTGACATAACCATGGGAGCCCAATGCCATCCGCTGGCCCCATTGCAAATTAACTCCTAAATTACCAGCTTGGTGTACTTTCTGAAACAAATACAGCGCTTTCTGCCTTGCGTAAGTGCCTAAATGGTGACCATCCACCCGGTTTCACAACTAGATTAAAATGCAGGGAGCTCTGAAGGAGAAGGTGAGCGGGAGAGCTGGTGAGCTCTGAGCCGTGTACCCGAGCGTGTTTTGCACACGTGCCTTTCCGTACGTACCTGGTCCACGCACGACAGCTGCTCGAGGTCCAGTTCCTTGGTCAGCTTGGTGCTGGGGCGGTGTAGAGATGCTGCCCGTAGGCCCGGGGAAGGGACTCCCAGCAGCTTGCTAAGTTTGGGCAATGCCATGGTCCTGTTTGTAAATGGGGCAGTTCTTGCCAGATGTCACTTGGCAGACCCCCAGGGGCTGAACACTCAGGAGGGATTTCTACTTCCAGCGCACCATGCAGGAGGCAGCTGAGCCAGACTTCATCTTCCTTAAGTTTGCTCTGGCGTGGCGTCAGCCTGCCCAGTACTCACAGACTGCTGGCTGGAAATCATGAGAGGCGGCAGCAGGTCCTGGAACGTCAGGGTAAGACGACTGTGAAGGCTGGAGTAACGTCGGCATCCGCGCCGTGGGGTGCAGCTGTGAACCCCGGGAAGCGTGCAGATCCGCCCTTTACAAGGCAGTGTTCTGGAGGTACTGGTGTAACATCCAGTTGCTGAAATGAGCCACTGATGGCAACAGGCCCCTTGGCCCACTGCCTCCTTGCAAAAGGGTTTGGAGTACTGCGGTTTACAAGAGCG
>NW_006159632.1:4739509-4752136 GCF_000334495.1 Tupaia belangeri chinensis
TGTTTCAAATTAGTCAGGAAAATGGCCAAGCCTAAGCCTCTCGAGAGGAAAATTCCACGTGGACTCGGGTCCAGAACCTACATACCTCCGCTGTGATGGCAGCGGGGCCTGTCCCTACAAACATGCCCGTACCTCGTGAGTGGACACACCGGCGTCCTTCTGGTGGTACTCGCTATGACATGGTGCATTATTCCAGGCAAGAGCTACAATCTGGGAAGGGCTTCTGTGCCCAAACTAAGAAACATGCAATGTGGATGTGAATTTTCTGGAAGAAAGCTTTGTAATACATACGAAAATGTTTTTATTTCTTTTCATAAAATCTTTCCTTAATTGTGTTAATTGCTAGAACACATATTCACTCACTAGAGACAAAGCACACCACCTTGTGGGGCACAGTCAGGCCACAATGTTGTTTTCTTAGTTGTTTTCATTTTTACCATAGGGTTCATCTTGCCCGAGAGACAGAGAGAAAGTGAGAAATCATATCCCCAGGGAGGATGGCCACACAGCAATTCCTGCTCCTCCATTCTCCCGGGATTTGGGGCACACACACATACATGCCCAGCAGGTCCAGGCCTTGAACTGTAGTTGGCCATGTGGGAATCCAGTACCTTAACCCCACACCACCGGCTGGCCCCATGCCACGGCCCCTTTTCATCCCATCAGAGTTTGGGCACACGCATGCATTCAGCATATTTTTCAACTTCCAGGGCTGGGATTCGAACTTCAGTTGGCTACACAAGATCGAAATCCACTAGGAACCTGTCCCATACCAAAATCTTTAAAAATATTTACTGTGTTATTATTTTGCCGAAATCTTTGGCTGGCGAGGAAGAGAAATGTAGTTGGGCTAACTTAGGCAAGAAGAGAGGCTTTCTACTTGGACACAAGCTTATTCCTGCCTGCCCTTCCTGCAGCCTGGCCTCAGGAAACAGGAGGCAGGGAGGAGAGTAAAAGGTTCCAGGGAGACAGGCAGCCAGCACCACCAAACTGTCTCAAAAAGCTCGGCACGCTCTCCATTTTTACAGGTACAAGATAGAAGCAGGTGCAGCTCTCCCTCACTCCAAGGTTAATTGCTTTGTCCTGACTCGTGTTGGTCTTTACATACCCGTTCTTGGGTTCTCATCTGGCCTTTTCCGAAACAGACCTCCCCACGACTCAGCGCTTGCTCAGGCTGTTCTCCTTAGAGGCTTTTCTTAATTTCAAAATGGCTGCAGGTCTACTAAACCCCAAACTGACCTGCTTCACCAGGACTGTCAGATGCCAACACCCACATGTGTTCGAGTTCCTTACATAAAACTGTATCTGCAACAACCTATGCACATCCCCCTGCATACCTCAACTCTTCTCTGGATTACTTATCGTACCTAGTACAGTGTAAATGCTATATAAATAACCGGCATACTAGATTTTTTTTTTTTTTGCATGTGACTATTTTCAATCCATGGTTGGTTGACTGTCTGGATGCAGAAAGTGTGGATACAGAGTGCTCAATGTTATTTAGCTCCTGAGCCAAACATTTTATAATTTCTGGTGTTGACATACAACTACAAAGATACCTCAAAAAAGTGAGTGGCTCTTTTAGAAAAAATAATTCTTTAAATTTGTATAATGATCTATTTAAATGACTCTTGCAAAGTAAACATGTTGAAAAGAGTGCTGGGTGGAACCAGCAGTTAGCGTAATGGCTATGTTGCTGGACTCTCATGTAGCCGACTGCAGTTCAAGTCCTGGACCCAGTGGCTTAAACTCATGCTGGATGCATACGTGTGTGTGCCCAAGATCCTGAGAGGAGAATGGAGGAGAAGGGATTGTGGCGTGGCCATCCCCCCTGGGGAGTGATTTCTCGCTTTCTGTCTCTCTCTGTCTTCCTGGTGAGCACACACACCCTATAGCAAAAACCTCTAAAAAAAAAAAAAAGAAAGGTCCTGGGTGACCATGTTTTAGAAATCAAGTTTGTAAAACATCTTAAAGAGCCACATCTTTAGCCCTAGCAATGGTGATGCAGGTGGCAGGGTGCTAAGCACAGTGGAGCCAGATGAGAAGGCCCCAGGTTCGGATCCCAGATCGACCTGAACGCACCGACTACCATGACCCTAGATGTCTGGGAGGTTGGAGAAGTCTTGTCAGAGGTGCTTCCCTCTCTCAGGAAGTAAATTTTAAAAGCTTAAGATTATTAATAAAAAAGCTGCGTCTTTTGTATTTGGTGCCTACTGATTTCAACATTGCCTGCAATTTAGAAATAATTCTAGTAATAAGTATGATTGCAAGTGAGGGACAGTTCAGAAAGAAAAACTTCTTTGAGGGCAAATGACGATCGCGTTGTTCCACGAAAGCCACCGGCTTCCTTCTTTTATAGTGGAGGCGAGGGAAACATCCGGAAAGAAGCCAGAGGTGACATTGTGCATGCGTGCCCAAAATCCTGAGAGGAAAGTGGAGGAGAAGGCAATGTGGTGTGTGGCCATCCCCCCCCTTTGTATCTCCTACAAATGCATACACTCTCAGGCAAAAATCTAAAAAAAACAAAATTTAAAAAATTAATACAAAAAACCGGTCCTGATTATAGAGGGTCTTGGACAAGGTGAAAACTGTGCAGTCGAAATTACCCTTAGACCAGAGGTGGCGTAGTGGTTGAGGCACTGGACGCCCACATGGCTGACCATGGTTCTAGTCCCAGATCTGGCAGCTTGCTTTCTCAAGTCCCCTCTCTCTGTCTCCCATCAAACATCCCTGAAGAGGATGCTGTGATGAAGTCTGATAGCCACCTCTCCACAACCTGACGGGACCCTCCCCCAGCTCAGACTCGCTCCCGCTCTCCTCTGCCGAGCACTGTTACCATTCAGCAGTCGGCTTGCATCGAGAAGCCGTCTGAGAACAAAGTGTGTTCTAAGTTCTTGTTCCACGCTAAGCACAGCCCGCTCGGCTCCTCTCTGCTCACTCAGACTTACAGAAGGGGTGGTGTGTAGCTGTGTCCTGTCCTCTCCTTTAGAACGTATCATTATTTTTGGCCTTGGTCTGCACATGTGATTCAGCAGATGGGAATTAGGCGTCCCCACGATGATGCGGTGCTGGTCATGGTGCCACTGCATAGGTGGACAACTGCACGCCTGCAACAAAGTCCCCCAGTGCTGACAGGAGCCGGGAAGGAGCCTGGGGCCCGCCCCCATGCCCTGATGCAGGTGGAACTCCAAGGGTTCCACAACTTCTAAATTTAAACCTGGACTTGCAGGTCTTTATGAAGGTGTTTTTTCAAGGTACGAGATGATAGTACATCATTTGTAATGCCTGTTACCAGGTTTATAGCTTAGCTATTGAGACGTGTGTGTCCGACCCCGTTTGTGCTGTGCTCTGGGCCCCGTGCAAGGGTGGCGGCCATGCACGCTTGTTTCCTGGACCAGAGGGAGAAACTCCGGGCTCCATGCACAGCCCACACCAGGCGTCCTCCCCCTGGCCGGGAGAGCCTGTAGCCCTTCTCACTTGCCCACTTCTGGGCAGCGCTGTCTCCCTCTCCCAGGCGGTCTCAGGTTGTAAGTAAATCCGAAATCTTGCCGTGCGAGGCCGAGCACTCAGAGCCCTGCGCGCTCTGCTGTCTGGAGCCTGAGCAGTACCACACACGGTGTCCTGTCGCCGCTCAGAGTCTGGCCCGCTGGCCTGCGACCATCTGGAGCCTGGCAAGGATGCACTCATAGAACAGCAGCTGCAGCCCCTGGGGTCCCAAAGGCACACACCTGGGAGATGCTGGAAGAGGGGCAGTGAGCACCATGGGTAACCCCGAGTAGGGAAGAGGAAGAGAGAGTAGAGGGCTTGGCCAAAGGCTGTGGGAAGACTCAGAGCACAGAGAGGGACACGAGAGAAGCGTAAACAGACCCAGGATGGCACAGAAAGCTGAGAGAAGCGTTTCCCCCAGGACACCAGTGTCCCGACCGGCTGGTTGGGCTCTTCCAGCAGGGGCTGAGGCGGGCAAGAACCAGGGGTGGATCCGAACCTTGGCAGCAAGCCCCATGCCTGGCCTCTGGGGTGTCCTTGGTGGTCCTGGAGAGCTGCAGCCCATGAGGGTCACTCTCCACGGCTCCCCGTAGCCACCTGGTCTGACCGCCTCCTGCACGTTCTCTGTTCTCCGGTGGGGATGGATTTTGAGATCCTGCCATGACGCTCGCTGTGTGCCAGGCCCTTCTTTAAGTACTTCATAAAAGAGAACTTCCTGGCCTGTCGGCTTGAGCTGCTGCCTGCGTTTTGCATCTGTGGCCAGAGGCCCGTGCCCTCCCACAGGTCATGCTGGGATGAGAGCTGCTCAGCCCTGTGAAGTCTGGCTTCAGCCCTGACCTTCCTGGGTGGGGACATGCCCCGTGAAGGGAAAGGTCAAAGCACCCAGCAGAGCCAGAGTCCGGCTGTCTCCCACCACCTTTCAACTGGGGAAAGGCGGGGGAATCCAGAGCGTGTTGTCACTCTGCGACTCTGTGCCAGGCTGTGCGAGGAGGAAGCAGGGGTGAGGGGGCTCTGGTTCGGGTGCTGGAGTCCCAGGCTTGGCAGGGCTGTTGTGAGGCCACTCGGGTGCGGGAAGACAGCCGGCGGCAGGTGGGCAGGCTCCCCACAGCTGGCAGCATGGGGCATGGGCCTCAGGAGGAAGAGACCACCCTCCCTGGTCTGCCCCTCACCCTCTCCCACGTGAGGCCTGTCCCCACGGTCACCTTTCTTGCTCAAGGTTCGTCTCCTGGCCGCCTTCCCTACCTGCTGCCCACCTTCCTCCCCGCCCTTCACTTCCCGTGACTCCCGGCTTCTAGTGGACAGCCGTCTGCTGTCCCCTCCTGAAACTCTCCCACCCCACCCCTGCTGCCCTGTGCTGCCTGCTGCCTGGAGCCAGGGCTTAGACAAAGCCCAGTGGTCCTAGGAGGGCAGCACAGCAGTTGCAGGCTATGCCACCTGCCGGCCATTCCCGAGGGACACCCAGCCCTGGCCTTTCTGGGGTAACCCTGGAGTGGGTGGGCAGTGTAGAAGGGAGTGGCGTGTTCAGGTTCTCGTTCTGCCACCCACTAGGGTCCTCTGGGAGGAGCCTGTCCCTTTGGGTCTTCACCGTGTCCTGTAAAGTTCAGCCGGGGATGCTGAGAGGACCAGGGCCTGGCAGCGGGACTCATGTTGTCCCCTTCCCAGCACACGATGCCTTCTGGTTGGTTTATCCCATGAGAGAGGGAGACAGACTCATGAGGAAGCCCTCAGCCTCCCAGTGTCACTAGCGTGTAAGTTCAGCTGAGTCTCCACAGACTGCCCCGGCCGGTTCTGTCACCTTGTCCCTGTGCCTGCTGGTCGCCTTCTCACCTGCCAGAGCAGCTTGGGGAGCGTGGGCCCTCAGTCTCTTTGATCCCCAGTCATGAGCACAGGCCAGGCATGAGCCCCAAGGAAGGGCGTGCCCCGAGTTACAGACTGTGCCGCTCTCCCGTGTGGGGTGGCAGCCTCTGGGTGTCCCGGCTCCCCACTGAGGTCCTCGCCAGCTCGAGCGGACGTCTCTCCAGTTTCTCTAATCACCCCAACATCAGGTGAAGGAAATCTGTCCTTCCTCCTAGTGGGGTGCTAGAGGGGCCCAGTGCAGAGGTGTCTGGGGCACCTGGAGCTTCTCCAGTGGGAGTTCTGCTCAGGGCGAGCCCTTTGGCTCAGGCCGAGGATGTGGGACTACGGCTTGCTCTCCCTGGCACTCGTTTAAAGGGGAGCAATCCCGACTCGCTCCTATTCGTTGACGGCGTAGCGGAACCGGGATGTCTGAGATGTGGCCCTTGGGATCTCTCGGTCTCCACTTTAGATGTTTTCCAAACAGCCTCATCAGAGCCGCCGCTGCTGCTTTTCTAGCTCTGCGCTTCTAGAGAGTACCCGGAGTGGCCTGGAGCCAGGAGTCCACACTGGCTTTGTGGACAGCGAGAGCAGCCAGTGCCAGGCCCACAGGGAGGGGGCAGGGGGCACGGGCTCTCCAGGCCGCTTGCCCACAGGTGGGCACACGCTGCCTGCCTAGTCACCGGGCTTCCTCGGAGCTGCCCGGCTGTTCTGGACCTCCTGGCCTGGTCCTCAGGCTGCAGCTGGACGGGCGGTGCTCCTGCTGTGCGGGGGCCGCAGAGGCCACCACGATCACGGCAGGAGAAAATGAGGTAGAGGTAGCAGAACTGTGGTCGAACCACCCCAAGAGTCAGAGAAAGTCGGATGGTGGGCCTGAGGGGAGGGGAGGGCTTCTAAGCAAACGGCCAGAGGTGAGCTCAGAGTACCATGGAGAGGGCCAGGCCCACCTGAGGCTCCTGTCACTGTCACGGCCTGTGAAAGCCAGAGGTCTGAAGTGATAACGAAGGGGGCGCCCAGCCAGAGGGCTATGAAGGAGTGGCGCCAGCACGGGCAGGGCCACTCAGGAGGGACAACCTGCTGCAGAAGGTTCTGGCGCCCTGGGATGGCGGAAAAGGAAAGGACAGTTGGAGGGCCACTGTGAGGTGACGTGACCTGCTCCTTGCTTAGACCTACAGGCACTAGGGGAGAGCGAGGGCTGTGTGTTGGCGAGACCCCCATCCACGCGCCCTCGTGGGTGGAAAGTCTTCACGAAGGGCTGCCCCGAGCCCTGGCCGGGCCTTTCATTCACCCAGAGCAGGAGCCACAGAAGAGCAAGCGCTGCCCCTCCTGCTTGTCATCGCAGGAACTTAGTGCCTTCCCATGCGTACTTCCACTCTCCATGCATCCCGGCTCGTTGGGGGTGTTTCCAGAGAAAGGCCCAAGGACCTAAAGACATCCAGGTGGGGCGATACACGGACAGCACTCGCGGCCTGTGCTCAGCCCTTCCCGTGGCCTGGAGGCTCACCGCATCTCTGAGCCTTGGCTAATGGTGAGCTAGGGAGGGACAAACAGCCTGAAGTCTCCTGCCAAGCAGATGGATCTGGCGGGTCCCGGACTCTCCCTCCGGGAGCCGGGATGGCCATCTAGGGATCTGAGTGGTGACATTTGCAAGCCAGAGCCTGGAAGCCCTTTTAACAAATGTCAGGGCAGCTGGAAGAGAGGGGCAGAAGGAAGAAAAACGCAGTCCCCATCTGGGAGTGTTTAGAAGTCGGGGACAGATTGCTTAGAGGAGAGAGGAGCTTTCTTCGCTTCTCTGTCCATAAGTCACAGCCACACACACTTGCACACCCCTCACTGGCCGTCTTGCTCTCTGCTCACCCAACTACATTTATACTCTCTTTCTCTACACACACACACACACACACACACACACACACACATACACACACGCACACACATATGCACACACATATTTTTTAAAGAGAGATTTTGGCTAGAGCGTGTGTGCTCACCAGAGAGAAAGTGAGAGATGACCCTCGTGGGAATGGCCACACTGCAGGTCCTTCGTCCCTAGTCTCCTGGGATTTTGGACATGCATGCACTAGTGCCCGGCATGAGTTTCAAGCCACCAGGTCCAGGACTCAAACTTCAGTTGGCCATGTGGGAGCCCAGTGCCTTAACCACTATACCACCTCTTGGGCCCCCTATATACATACATTCTTTTTTTTTTTTTTAAGAGATTTTTGCTATAGGACGTGTGTTCTTGCCAAAGAGAGACCGAGAGACAGAAAGTGAGAAATCACCCCCCGGGGGAAGGCCACGCCACACTCCCTTCTCTTCCATTCTCCTCTCAGGATTTTGGGCATGTATGCACATGTGCCCAGCATGGGTTTCAAGCTGCTAGGTCCAGGATTCAAACCATTGTCAGTCATGTGGGAGTCCAGTGACATAATCACTATGCCATCTGCCGGTTCCTATTCTAGGTATCCATTGTCAGCCATGTGGGAGTCCAGTGACATAATCACTATGCCATCTGCCGGTTCCTATACTCTTTTTTTAAAAAAAAAAATAGAATTATTTTATTTAACTTTATTTATTTATTTATTTTAATTTGACAAGAGAGGGACACAGAGAGAGAAAGTGAGAATGCAAGCCACCAGGTCTGGGTCTCAAACCACGATCGGCCATGTGGGAGTCCAGCACCCTTAACCACCATGTCATCTGCTGGTCCCCCATACACTCATATTAAGAAAAAGAGTATGTGAATTTGAAGACACCTGTATAGAATGTTGGCATTATCCTTCCTAGGACATCAAATTCTACTTGAAACAAAATCGTACAGGAGACATACCCTCATATGCCTGCGGGCCTTCTGTCCAGGGAGGGATTTTGTGTGTGGAGGGGGCCCTTCCTGCAGAAGGGGGCGTTTCAGCCAGGTCTTAAGAATGGAATTACTGGAGGCGGCGGAGCAGGCATTCCGGGAGACAGAGAGCAGCACTGTGTGTTCAAGGATAGTGGTTCTCGGAGTGTGGGCCCAGGGCTGTCAACGGTGTCATCCGGGACCTTGTTCAAAGTGCAGCTCTTGGGACTCAGCTGCAATAGCATGTGTTGGGGTGGGGCGGGGGTGCCGCTCAGCAGGTGGAGGCCATGCGGGGGGCAAGGGCTGATTCCCAGCCCACCCCAAGTCCAGGTGTGGAGGGGTGCCCCTGTGGTCCCAGCTATTTGGGAGTTGGGAGGCTGAGGTATGACTGCGACATAGCAAGACCCTGTCTGAAAAACACCACACACACACACACACACACGCACATACACGTTCTTGACCTGCGGGATCAGGGCCCACATCCTGCTCTGAGAAAACAATTCCACTGTGTGTGCTCTGGCTGCCGGCACGATCGTGGGGACCACCCTCCCCGTCCTTTCCTGGCCCCCGAGAACTTCCTCAAGCCAAGCTGCGGGGAAGAGGAAGAAAACAGCGGGGCTGGTCTGGCCTGGTGGCTGAGCGGGCGGGTCCACATAGCTGACTGCGAGGCTCTGGTCATCCCTGGTGGCCTGCAAACCATGTCGGGCATGTGTGTGTGTGCCCCAAATCCTGACAGGATGGGGAGACGGAGAAGAGGTACGAGGAGACCGTGGCGTGACTTCACCCCATTGTGGGGTGCTTTCTCCCTCTCCATTTCTCTCTCTCTGGTGAGTACGTGTGCTCTTTAGTAAAAAAAAAAAAAGAAAAGAAAAGAAAAGAAAAAGAAAGAGAAACGTAGTGAGCTCTTTGATAGCAGGTTCTTGTTAAACATGATGGAGCACTGAGTGTAAAATCTCTGAGGGAAAACCCAGACTAACGGATTGTTGGTGCCTGCTATGGAGGGGTCTCAGTACTGACTCCCACCTTCCAAACAGGAAGACGGGACAAGATAGGACAGGTGAGCGCATAAATACCAAAGAAACAGTCGGGTCTGTAATGAATTAAACAAGGAAGTCGATTTCTAGTGCAAGACACTAGCAAGAGTGAACAGAATAAGTAGCATCTCCCCTGCTCTGTTACATGCTCTGTGAGCTGCAGGCAGAGCCGGGACCACAGCCCAACCGGGACCACAGCAGAACCAGGAGTGCACAGACCAGGACCGCAGACCGAAGGCCGTGGCAGGACCTACGGCCCAGCTCCGACGGGCTGTGGCGGGGGTCTGGTCTCCGCTTACTCATCTTCCTCCAGACCAGCTGCCATACTGTTCGCTTCTCTCTGGATAGTTGAAGCAGCTGACCTAGAAAAAGGACCAGGCAGCCTGCTGGCTGAGAAGTCAGCGTGGGATGGGGTGCTGGGCGTTGCCGTGGGGAGTCGGTCGTCATGCTGACACCTTTACTGCGACTCAAACACAGCAGACAGGTGCTTGGCACTGACGCCATCTCCTACTTCACTTACGCCTTCGTCCTTTCCAGCTGCCATCTCAAAATACCATCAATTGGGTGGCTTTGAAATAACAGAGGTTTCTTTCTTTCCTTCTTTCTTTTTTTTCACCTTTTTTGGCTATAGGGTGTGTGTGCTTACTGTAGAGAGAAAGAGAGAGAAAGAGGGGGTGGGGGGAGGAGTGAGAAGTCACTTCCTAGGCAGAATGGCCATGCCACAGACCCTTCTCTTCCATTCTCCTCTTGGGATTTTGGGCACATAGACATAGGCACCTGGTGTGATTTTCAAGCCACCAGAACCGGGACTCGAACTGCACAGCTAGCCATGTGGGACCCAAATGCTTTAACTTCCACACCACCTGGCTGGCCCCAGTTTGTTTCTCACAGTTCTGGAGAATGGGCAGTCAGCTTTGGCGTCTGGTGAGGGCCTGCTTGCTGGTTCATGGCCAGGCCCGCTTGCTCTGTATGTGAGGAGGGTGCTTGCCCTCCCCTGGGCGTCCTTTAAGGGCTCGAGTCCCAGGGTGTTTTTCAAGTTGCTAGGTCTGGGACTTGAACCAGAGTCGGCCATGTGGGATCCAGTGCCACTACACCACCTGCTGGCCTGGACTAGGATTTCAACATAGGCACTGGGGGCATGAGAACACTCAGACTATGCCACCTCTTCACATATTTGGAGTGTGGCCATTTGAATTTCTCCTCTGAAGTAGATGTAGGTATACAGATAGGGAGAAAATGTTTCTAACTTCAGCCAAGTCACCTGCCAAGGCCACTTAATTCCCTGAGTTCCTTCCTATAAACCCAGAATTTTTGTTTTAGTGACCCCCCTATCCTCCAGATCATGGAATTTACACACTTTGGCCAACATCCCTGAATCATCTTTGTTGGCAATAAATTATATTTGACCCAAAACACTTTATGGGGAATGTGCTTTTTTTTTTTGAAAGCAATGAATTATTTTTGCAACGTCTTTGGAAGAGCATGGGGCCAAGTTTCTGAAGGCACAGAATTCTTCCTATGTTAATTTCAAAGCAAGCTCAGAGGTGTTAATTACATTTCAAGAGTACGTCTTTAGGGAACCAGCAGTTAGCGTAATGGCTATGTCGCTGGACTCCCACGTAGTCGATTGCTGTTCGTGTCCCAGACCTGGTGGCTTAAAACTCACGCCGGGTACGTGTGCGTGCGTGCCCAAGATCCCGAGAGGAGAACGGAAGAGAAGGGATTGTGGCTTGGTCATCCCCCCTGGGGGGTGATTTCTCGCTTTCTGTCTCTCTGTCTGTCTGGCAAGCGCATGCGCCCTATAGCAAAAACCTCTCCAAAAAAAAAGAGTATGTCTTTAAAAATCACTTGCATTATCAAAGAAGGATTAGAGGATGAAAAATCAGCAGGATTCAGGTCAATTTAGATAGAGAATAATTACATCAAAAGACTTCTCAAGTGTGTGGCTTCAATAAATAATACTCTCTTACCGTAGTCCTGGTGGTCCCTGCTTTTCCCAGGGCTTCCATATATTCTGCTGATAACCCCATTCATAGTAATATCTTATTTCTTAGAGCTTAGAATGTCACATTCATGACATTCCAAAAATATTCTTGGGCTTTCTGGGCTGGAAGATGATAAGGTCACCTCACATTCATAATAGCGCTTTGCAAGGTTTTTCTACTCTTGTGTTCAGAATGATCCAAGCCGTTTGTTTTGAAGCAAAGCGTTAACAGCTAAGATGCTTTTTTTTTTTTTTTAGGGTGGGACACAATTATCACCCGACCTCTGGTACAGCCTTCCTAAAACCAGCCAGGTAGTGGGCCAGCCCTAGACCTAGGGCACACAGGAGCTGGGTCCCACGTGGCCTGCTGCCAGGCTGGAATCCTGGCCTGGGTGGCTGAAAAAACATGCTAGGAGCCATGCGTGTGCCTGGGAATCCAACAGGACAGAAAAATGGAGACGGGATTGTTTCGTGACCACCTCCATTGAGGGACTCTTTCTCCCTGTTTTCCTCTGGGAGCATAAAAACTCTCCAGCAAATTTAACCCAAACAAAACAGCCAGGCAGTCAAATGAGGGTGGAGCAATGGTGGGTGAAGTGAGAAGCAGCAGGGGATGGGGGGGGGGCTCATAATTTTAATTTTGTGATCTGGAACACATTTCAAAATGACAATCCGGGGCTCCCACTGTGGGGACGTCACTTCTCTGCTATGAAAGCTTTCTGTTCCTCTTCAGTTTGTTTGCGAACTCAGAGCTGCCAAGAGTCCTGAGACGTCTGGGATTCCTCTGCGGCAAGTGCGGCCACTTGGTTCCTGAAGTCAGAGACCGCAAGGCCGCGGTGCTGGGAAACCTCTCCAAGTGGAGGGGCAATACCACGTGTCCTGACCGCCCCAGGGCCCTGCCGTTCCAAACTCATCATGAGCCAGCACACAAGACTCTTTAAAAACTTTAAGGAAAACGCGTATTATGAAGAAAACGAAAAAACAGGCATAAATTTCAAAGTGTTTTGCACCAAAATAAGCTCGTATGTTAATTTTCCCAGAACTTTGTGAAGTCCCCCGGTATGAACTACCCAGCACGCTGTCTCCCTCCTGCGCCTTCGGGAGGGGTGGGAACGTTTCTGGACACTTCACGCACCAGCTCGCCGGTCCACGCGGGCTGCCGCCTTTGCTTCCGCGCTGACCGTGCCCACGCGGCCGCAGCTCACGGCTAGGACCCCGGCCCCGCGGCCCCGCAGCTGAGAAAAAGCAAAGGAGGGCACTCAGGGCACGAGCAAAGCGGCGGCGCTGGTACCCGAACGCCGGGGCTTCCCTAGGCAGCTCCTAGGGAGAAAACTTTCCTTTGTTAAGCTGTGACCACGTGGCGCTATGGCAGTCACCGCCGGGAATAAACCATGGAAACCCTCACATTTAGGGTCGCGCCACCCACCTCCTGAGCCGGCAAAAAGGAGCCC
>NW_006159632.1:4752385-4752682 GCF_000334495.1 Tupaia belangeri chinensis
CCCGGGTGGCGTCCATGGCGGCGGCGATCGCGCCCTTGCGCTTGGCGGTCATGAGCGGGAACCGGCCTCTGGACGACCGGGAGCGGAAGCGCTTCACCTACTTCTCGTCGCTGAGCCCCATGGCCAGGAAGATCATGCAGGACAAAGAGAAGATCCGCGAGAAGTACGGGCCCGAGTGGGCGCGCCTGCCGCCCGCGCAGCAGGACGAGATCATCGACCGGTGCCTGGTGGGGCCGCGCGCCCCGGCGCCCCGAGACCCCGCGGAGCCCGAGGACCTCGCGCGCTTGCCCGGGCTCC